>NW_006408649.1:3316569-3344274 GCF_000296735.1 Chrysochloris asiatica | reverse complement strand
ACAAATCTGTAGCCTAATATGAGGTCTCTTTCCCTCCCTACAGCCCTCTCCTTCTCTTTCCTGTATTAAAAAACACAAGAACAAAAAGCAAACAAGAAAAGTTCAAGTCCTTCTCTTGGGCTGAATATCTGTCGGCCCTTTGGTTTTAAGTGGATACTGTCTTTTTAAATTTTGAGGAGATCTATGCACATGCATAGTAGAACCTTCCACGGGTGGGGCTGGAGTATCCACTAGCTCAGGCACCCCTATAGTTACCAGAATGGAGGTATGCAGACAGCAAGGGACCAACGAAAAGATACCAAAAAAAAGAAAAAAAAGAATGTTTACACCTCTATCGCTGTGGCTCTGTCAGGCATCCATGGCTACTCTGATCCTTTCCCCACTTCGCCCCACACAAAATGGCGACTCCTGGAGCAGCTGAGCATCCCGAACCAGGAAGCAATGGATTTCTTGCTTCTGCCATGAACTCCCCAGCTGTAAGTCTTCCAACCTTCTAAATACTCCTTTTTATGTGATTCAGAGTACTGGGACCATTCCCTGAGCCTTCTTGGTCCTGTATTCTCTGTTGTTCTTGGCAGAGCTTGTCACTACACTTCCTAATACTACTCATGAGCTTTTAAGAGTCCAGCCTCTACTCACCAAAGTAAGATGTAAAACATTGTCTTTGTGAACTATGTTATGTCAATTTACCATGGTGTCCCCTGATTCTATGGCTTGGAGCCCCAATATCCATCAACTAATATTGTTTAATATCCTCTAGGTTCATCATGTTATGTAGTCTTTCACAGATCCATCATTATTTTTCACCATTGCATAGTATTCCATTGTATGTATATACCAATTTTTCTTATCCATTCTTCCACTGATAGGCTTTTAGGCTGTTTCATCCTTTTTGCTACTGTGGATAATGCTGTGATGAACATCCGTATGCATTTATCTATTCCTGTCATTGCTTTTACTTCTTGTGGATATATACCAAGTAGAAGGATTGGTGGATCATGTAGTATTTCTATTTCCAACTTACTGAGGATTCACCATACTTTTTTCCACAGTGGTCAAACCATTTAACATTTCCACCATCAATGTAGAAAGGTCCTAGTCTCTCCTCACCATTGTCAGCATTTGCTGTTTTCTGTTTTCTTACTTGGCTATTAATCCTGGGCAGAGATGATTTCTCATGGTTGTTTTGATTTGTATTTCTCTAATGGATATTACATTTTTTGTTGTTGAAATCTTTTAATTAACATGTGTCTAATCTTCAGGAGGTTCCAATCATCTATATTTTCCTCTGCTTGTGCATTTTCAGTTATTTTTTACTGTGTATTTATGCTATGTATCAGATTCTCTAAGTTTGTCCCTATTTTTTCATTGAGGATTTTTATAATTTTAGGCTTTACATTTAGGTGTCTAACCCATGTTGACAACATTTTTGTATAACATGTTTCATTTTTCTGCAAATGGATATCCAATTTGTCAACACCATTCACTGAAGAGACTAACTCTTTGCCTATTTAATATATTTTTATTTAATAAGTCTTAAGCAGGAATAAGAACAAGACAAGAAAACAGAAATCATCCCGATGAGGGAAATTATAGATATCATCATGAATTTCTAAAGTTCTACTTCCATTAAATGACTACTTACAGGGCACATAAAACAAAGGAATCTCCTCCCACAAGCGTGACTAAGGGCAGCAACGTGTCACAGAGGCCTACAAAAGCAGAAAGGAGAATAATCTAGAAAGGAAAACTTACTGACTTTCTCTCATCTTCTGGGTGTATGACATCACAACAAGGCTACTATTAAGGGACATACCCAGGAAAATGTCAGGGCCAGCTGGCGGAAGTAACACTAAACCCACTTTTAAATATACTGTACTTCTGATTCTGTCCATTCAGCTGTCAGAGATGTGTGAAGTACTCAAGAAAAATTTTCATCCAAACACCTTAAACCTTCGCAAAAGGTGGAATAAAGCTCTGCCTGGCTGAAATCATTTGCAGACAAAAAACCTTCAGATTTCATGTTGTACACTATCTATATCTAAGGGTTTTGAAAAGTACATTATCAAACAGTATCACTGTAGTCTAGTTTCTTTCACTGATCAGTATGCATTTGTTTCATCCTACTAATTTAAAAAATAATTTTTATGTTTTTGTTTATTTAATAGTGATAGGAAAATAGTCTACTATCAACCAGACAGTGTGTTGACACCTTTTATATATAATATATAATTTTTACAACTTGGTATATTCTTCTTGGAAATATGAAACAAATTTAGATAAAGGTATTAACTTATTTTTCCTATATGCATATATTTATATCTTTAAGTATTTATACATTCATGGTTATTTGATAGCAGTAGTGATGATTCTCACCATTTTCATTTCCACACATAAACTATAATCTTTTAATTGATTTTGAACTGGCAACCTTGCAATTCAAACTGACCTTGCAGTCTAGTGCATTATCCCTAAGCACCACACCAAGAGCCTATCAATGTTGAGATCAGTTTTATTTTAACTCTGGAACAGGAACTCTGAGATAAAAATCACTCTTCCAGTTACAAGCAAGAAAAAATAAGGGTAATGGAGTTAGATAAAATTTAAATTTAAGACATCTGAGAGAATCTGAGATCTATGCCAAATAAGCATAATGAATGCAAATTAAGATTATGAAGTAACGAAGGTTTTAAGGAGTAGTTTTTTTAAGTATTTAAAAAAATTTTAAGAAGTATTTTCTAAGATGACTTCTCAGTATTCATTTGAATTAAGGAACATATCAGTTCCCTGATTACAAAATTTTAGATGCATATCAGGAAAGAGTTTGATGAATACATAAATATTATATAATAACAAAGGAGCTCTGGTAGTGTAGTGGTTACAAATCCGGCTGCGAACCTCTGGTTCAGCAGTTCTAAATTATCAGCTGTTCTGGGAAAGAAAGATGAAGCTTTCTGTTCCCATAAAGATTTACAGCCTCGAAAACCCTGTACAGGGTTGCTGTGAGTCGGGACCAACTACACAGCACATAACAACAACAACAACATATAATAACAAATAAAAAAAAGTATGTGTGAATTAAATATGTGAAATAAGCTTTCAATGTAACTTTTGAAGAAAATATAGCTAATGAGTAACTGAAAAAAAGGATAAATACAGGTCTATTGCTTTAATTTATAAAAGAAAATGGGAGCATGGTGGTTCTTTTGAATAAGCATTGTGCTGCAAGCCACAAGATCAGCAGCTTGAGCCCATCAGTCTCTCCATGGGAGAAAGATGATGCTTTCTGCTCCAGCAAAGTATTTACAGCCTCAGAAACCCTAAGCAGGGTCGCTATGGGTAGGAATAGACTGAATCGTAGTTAACAACAACAACAATTAAAAATAAATATATGCATTGTAACCAAGTGGAAAAATAAACATACACACACAAAAAAAGCACACACATTTTATGTAGGTGGCAAACACACTTTAAATGATCCCTCAGTATTAATTTCCTTGAATATATGTGAAAATAACCTGGGGGTAAACAATGATCCCTGACTTCTGTTTACATTATGACTATATGTTGACTTTATTTATAGAATATGTAAAAAAAAGAAAATTCAATTTTCTATCTTTCTAGAAAAAAAGATGAAATATCAGCATTTTTTTGTATTAGTTAGCCAAATATTGCATGCATTTTGTGATAGTTATTATTTACCTGTACATCTTAGTGTAGTGGTTACAAATTGGACTGCTAACCTAACAGTCAGCAGTTCGAAACTACCAGCTGTTCTGCAGGAGAAAGATGAAGCTTTCTGCTCCCGTAAAGATTTACAGTGTCAGGAACCCTGTAAGGATTGCTATGATCGGAACTGACTCCATGGCACATAATATCAACAACAACAACACTTGTACATCTTAACTGCAACTCTTATATACCACTTGAGAAGAGGTATTTTTTGTGTTTTGTTTTTTTGTGTGACAGGTTCTGAATCTATAAATTATGCAAAACAATGTTACTTTTCACCACAGAATTCCTTTCCAGAAAATATCAATAGATCCCAAAAGTGTTGTGGTTGAAGAAACTAGAGTGTACTTAAGTAGAACACTTTGCAGGAATACTAGCTATGCTTTATCTATTCAAGGAAAGCTTTATTTGTAATGATGGTGGTTGTGGTGGTGATGTGCCGTGGAGTCAGTTCCAACTCATAAGGACCCTGTATAGGGTTTCCAAGGCTGTGCATCTTCATGGGAGCAGAAAGCCTCTTCTTTCTCTTGCAGAACAGCTGATAGTTTTGAACTGCTGACCATGAGGTTAGCAGCCAAACTTGTAACCATTACACTATGAGAACTGTATACAACTTATTCAAATTAAGTTGTTTATGGTAGATAGAAGGAAAAATGTTCTAGAGAAGCAGTTAATATTGAAGTGAGAGATTTCTTTCAGAGATTTTCAATTCTAATGGTTTGAATTTAATTTATTTCACAGGAAGCAGTATACATGAAAAAAGGCTAGAAACATTAAAGATTGGGTGAGGTTCATTTGTTGTTGATAGATGCCACTGAGTCACTTCTGACTCATAACAGCCCTGTACACAACAGAATGAAACACTGCCTGGTTGTGTGCTGTCTTAACACATGTTGCTATGCTTAAGCTCATTTCTACTGCCAACGTGCCATTCCATTTATTAAGGGGGCCTTCCTCTTTTACACTAACCCTCCATTTTACCAAGCATGGTGTCTTTCTCCAGAGACTGGTCCCTCCTGATAACATGCCCTATGTATAAGATACAAAGTCTCCCCATCCTGGCTTATAAGGAACATTCTGGCTGTACTTTCAGTATTCTTCTCCAACACAATAATTCAAGAGAATCAATTCTTCTATAGTCTTCCTTATTAATGTAGAACATGGGATTTCATCCTGAGGATAGTGGGAACAATCAAATGACTTGAATAAAAACATTAAAAGCACATTTTCAATTTTGAGTGATCAATCTGGATCAAAATTTTGAAATTTCATCTTATTTTTTCTACAAAGGAAATTGAATTTGCTTGTAAATATTCTATGTAGGTTGAAGGAATCCAGATGGAAACTGGGAACATACTTTCAAAGGTATCATAGTAGTTTGGAGAATAGATTATAATGATGTAAATGATTGCAGAATTTAAAATGTATTTTTCTTCCTTTTTAGCATTTTAGAACTATAATTCAAATTAATTTTGACAGATATAAAGGTTAAAGGAAGATGCAAGAGAGTAATAATATAAATGTTTACAGTGTGAGAAGTCTCATGAATCTTAGTGATATTTCCTAATAGGGAAATCACTAGAGGAGAAGCAGATATTTTTCTAAGGAAGAATATAAGGGTGGGGGATACCTACAGTCTGTTTTTAGATGAATTGCATTAGCATGACCTATAAGTGAAATCTGTGACAGCTGGAACAGATTTGAGTTTTTCTTCTCTGACAAGTATCTGCCTTTAATAACTTCTGGCTTTAGGGTGTGTTAAATAATCAAATAAATATATACAGGGGGATACCAGATATATGGGTATGGAAAACAAGAGATTGAACTTTAGTAAAGATTTTCAATAGATTAAATCTATGATACCCATCTCTTTAAATTTAAAAGTAGACAGTATGGAAAAAGAAGAACACTAGACTTTTAAAAGGGACACTTAGCTTGAAAATCTCAAAATACAAAGAAATCTGAATTTAATAAATGTAAAGGAATCTGGATTTAACCAATGTAGAACAGAAACATGATTTACATTTAGTAAGCAGGTTGCTTAAGGAGCTCTGGTAGCATAGTGGTTACGAATCGGGCTGCTAACCTGAAACTCGGCAGTTCAAAACTACCAGTGGTCCTGCGGGAGAAAGATGAGGTGTTCTGCTCCTGTAAAGATTTACAGCCTCGGAAACCATCTTCAGGGTCACTATGAGTCAGAACCGACTCCACGGTACTTAACAACAACAACAGCAACAAGCAGGTTGTTTGCTTCACAAGAAAGCTTGGATGAGGATTGAGTATACTTTGAAATCCTACACAGATTCCACTCTCAAGACATAAACCTGTAGAACTTGCTGCACTTGTCCACCAAAACCAAACCAAAACAACACAAACAAACAAACATATTCCATTGGGTTGATTCCAACTCATGATAACCCCATGTATTTCAGAATAGAACTGCACTTCATAAGGTTTTCAATGGCTATACATTTCTAGGCTTTTCTTACAAGGTGTCTCTGGGTAAACTGTAACTATTTGTTCCAGGGAAGTCTTTCTCTATTCCAAACATAGCCATTATCTAGTTAATCTTGAAAGTTTCCATTAGTTTCATAGTGAAGGAAAGTGGAATGATTTTTGCCTATAATAACTGTATACAAATTGTGATTTTCCATCATAATTATGCTTAAGATAACTGAATAATAACACTTTCTCAAGAATTTTTCTTTTCCTCTATAAAGTGACTCAGTATTTAAAAAGTATTTTTGGTGTACTTATAAAGTGCTAAATCTTTTATAACTTCCCTTTCAATAACAACGTGAAAAATCATACTATATTTAGGTAGGTGATTGTTTGGGAGTGTTTTTTTAATTATTAGTATTGTTCTCAGAGATTTATTTCTATCTGGTTGGTGAAAAAGTAGTATCTGGCATCTGCCAAAGGAATTTTAGGAGGAAAGTCTTTAAAGGTAGAAATGATAAAATTCATCAGTCATATTTTATTTTTGCAGTAGTAAGAAGTAATGTGCACTCATTACCAAGGTAAAAGCTTGAGCCAAGAACATTTTGTAGCATTAGGTTGGAATAAAATTCTCAAAGCTTCTGCTAGCTCTAAAATCCTATTATTCTGATTCAACAGCTTGAATGGCAGATATAATTTTTTAATCCATATTATGCATGCATGTATAATTGCTTCTGTTAAACTTGAGAAACAATGGGAAGAGGGAAAGGAATATGTACCACTGCAGGCATTTTGACATTCTATTGGCTTTAAACAAACAAAAAACAGTTAATAGTTAAATGCATTCAGACATTCAGAGATGGACTGATATTTTTGTGTGCTGGAACCGTTTTTACCCTCATGAAATTTGTCTAAAGCCATGTGTAGAAAAAAATCATAATTTGGTATGGATATTAACTTCTTAAGATTAAAAAAAGAAGAAGAAGAGGAAGAAAGTAGAATAGCTGCCCTGGGGAGAAATTTGGT
This sequence comes from Chrysochloris asiatica, assembly GCF_000296735.1. Taxonomy (NCBI): domain Eukaryota; kingdom Metazoa; phylum Chordata; class Mammalia; order Afrosoricida; family Chrysochloridae; genus Chrysochloris; species Chrysochloris asiatica. The sequence continues at coordinate 3,337,077 of NW_006408649.1, read as the reverse complement.
AATTTAGCAATGTTTTTTAAACTAAGGTTTAGACTCAGAGATAACTGAACTCAAGCATTGTTGTTGTTTTTTGTCTGATGCCTTGGAGATGGTTCAGATTTATAGTGACTTTATGCCCAACAGAATGAAAGACTGCCAACCTTGTACCATCTTCATAATTGTTGTTACATTTGAGGCCATTGCTGCTGGCACTATGACAATCCATCTCATCAGGGGTCTTGTCTTCTTTGGTGACCCTCCATTTAGCCAAGATTGATGTCTTTCTCCAGGGACTGGTCTGTCTTCATAACATGCCCAATGTATAAAAGACCAAGTTTCACCATCTTGGCTTATAAGGAGTATTCTAACTACTTGCTCCAACACTGATTTGTTTCTTCTACTGGCAGTCAATGGTACTTTTAATACTCTTATGGTGGTGGTTTGTGGTTACATGCCATGGAGTCAGTTCCGACTCATAGGACCCTGTACAGGGCTTCTGAGGTTGTAAATCTTTATGGGAGCAGAAAGCCTCATCTTTCTCCCGCAAAACAGCTGGTAGTTTTGAACTGCTAACCTTAAGGTACGCAGCCTGATTCATAACCACTACACTATATAATTCAAATCCATCAATTCTTCTGCATTTTGCCTTATTTGGTGTCCCACTTTCAAAGCAGATGAAACAATTGAAAATAGCATGGCTTAAGTCAGGCCCGCCTTAGTCCTCAAACTGATATCTTTGCTCTGATGCATTTTAATTTGCCAAACGCAGTACATCATTTGATTTCTTTACTGTTGTTTGCATGATGTTGATTGTGGATACAAGCAGAATGACGTTTTTGGCAACTTCAAACATCTCTCAATTCATTATGATGCTATTTGTTGGTCCAGTTATGAGGATTTTTGTTTTCTTTACATTGAAGTCCAATCCATACTGAAGTCTGAAGTCTTTGATCTTCATTAATTAAATATTTTAAATCTTCTTCACTTCCAGTAAGCAAGATTGTATTCTCAGCATATTGAAAGTTGCTAATGAGTCTTCCTCCAGTTCTGATTGAAAGTTGCTAATGAGTCTTCCTCCAGTTCTGATTGTACACTCTTCTTCATATACTCCAGTTTATTTGATTATTTGATCAGCGTACAGATTGAATAAGTATGGTAAAAGAATGTAATCCTGGGGCACATCTTTCCTGATTTTAAACCAGTCATTATCCTTTTGTTCTGTTCTAACAACTACCTCTTGGTCTATGTACACCTTCCTCATGAGCACAATCAAATGTTCTAGTCTAGATGATTCATTCTTCATGATGCTGGCCATAGTTTGTACTGCTTTATACAGTTGAAAGCCTTTGCATAGTCAATAAAGCACAAGTAAACGTTTTTCTGGTACTCTCTGCTTTCAGCCAATTTCAATCTAACATCATCAATGATATTTTTCATTCCATGTCCTCTTCTGAACTGGTTTGAACTTCTGGCAATTCTCTGTCAATAGATTGTTGAAGCAGTTTTTGAATTATTATCAGCAAAATTTTACTTACATGTGGTATTTATGATATTATTCAATGATTTTCCTTATTCTGTTGTGTCACCTTTCTTTGAATTGGGCAAAAATATGGACCTCTTCCAGTATATTGACCTGGTAGCTGTCTTGGAAAATTTCTTGGCATAGACAAGTAAGTACTTCCAGGGCTGCATCAGTTTGTTAAAATATTTCAATTTGTATTCCCATCAAATCCTAAAGCCTTGTTTTTCACCAATGCCTTCAGTGCAGTTTAGACTTTCTCCTTCAGTACCATTGACTCTTGATTATATGCTCTTTGTAATATGTTCAATCTCTTAAAATGGTTGAACACTGACCATTTCTTTTTGGTGTAGTGACTGTATTCCATCCATTCATCTTCTTCTTCTTCTTCTTTTTAATGTGATAGTTTACATGGGAGAACATTCGTTTTACATTCATCCTATTGTATATCATTTCATTGCCATGGTTGCAAACCCCTCCATGCATAATCAACCAATCAAAGGATATACCCTGTAAGCCTGCCCCCCGGTTGTCAGCACACAGCCCCTCTCCCTCTCTGGGACTAAAGTCCCCAGCTGCTCCATCTCTCCACATCATCATCTCTGCCTGCATCTCTGTTACTGCTTCTCTGGGTAGGGTGCAGCTCTCTGCTCTTCTCCCTTGATGGTCCCAGGAACCTCCAGTCTTAGACTGCAAAGTTAATTACTCCCCTCCTTGCTACAAAATGTCTACCTTTACATTTCCAACCTTCACAATCAGTCCTGATAACAATTTTTCACTATTGTATCACAAGAGACCTATGTGCATTTCCTTTCATCAGCCCCGCCTAGGTAGACTGGATCCTACTCAGTGGAGATTCTACCTTTCTTCACACCCTCTGGGTCTAGGTTCCTTCTTGAAAGATTGTAAGTCAGTCACTTCTTGCCTTTGTAGCCCCCCCCCCACCTTGGGGTAGCCAATGTCCAAGTTGCCCACCCCTGTCTACTGTTTGTATCGAGGGGGTGGGAATGATCCTTGCTGTAAAGATTTGTTCCTTCTTTTGAGCTACTGCATCCATAGTTGTAGGTTAAAGTTCATCAAATTGTATCAGATTACTCTTTTTTTCCTATTCTTTCTTCTTCTAGTTGAGCTCTGATCATCCAGTCATTGAAGCCAGGTCAAGTGGGTATTATTTGCAAGTGTGGGTGTTCTTGTGCATATGTCCTCTCTTCTTATCAGCTAGATGCTTCACTCTCCACTCTAGGCCTCTGTGGCTATGTCTCTAACTCTGGGCCCAAGAGTCCCCAGGTCTTGCCACACTGCTGGCCAGCCAGATCTCCACCTGAGTTCACAGGAGTCTATTGAATGTTGTAGGGCTTAGCATGCAGCTTCATTGCTCTTTTTCCCTCACTTCCCCTTACTGGTGGTGAATGTGGTCACCAATCAGAGTGTGTATTCCCATTAAGTTCTAGTTTTAGAAGGGGGTTTTCCCTGAGGGGACCCAACCAATTGCCTTGATGTCTCCTGGGCAAGTTGCTTGTTCTTGTAGTAATCAATCGGCCTGCCTATATTGTTTTGTATTTTTCCAGTCAGTCTATTTTTTTAAGACATATCTTCTGTTCTTCTAGCTGCTCCAAGCTGGTCTGCTTGTCCTTTCAAGTGGAAATTTCCCAGAAAGATTCTGAATGCTGTTCAGGATTCCACCTATGATCTTATGTAATGCAGAGGCTCCACAGGAAGCCTCCTTCATTGGGCACATTGTAGCCCCATTTTCAGTATTCCGATCAGTTATAGGCAGAAGATGGACTTACAAGCTTTCTATGGTGATAATTCTGGCTATTCCTTTCTCTCCCCCTCAAGTGTCTATTTTATAATGGTATGCAAGGGAAAACCCATCTTCTTTTGATGCTTTCTGATTCCTTCAATATTTTGCTCATAGAGTCCTTGAGTGTTACTTGCTTATACCTTTGCTTGTTGCTTAACCACTTTAATATGTAGGGTAGTTATCTCAAAGTATTATGAGAAAGATGGTGTGGCTGTCTGATTCTGTAAAGATTTATAACCTTGGAAACCCTATGGGAAGTTTTCTGGGTTAGATGATTGCTATGAGACAATTTAAATCAACTGGATTGGGTTTTGTTTTATCTCAAAGTATGGATAAGAATATTATTTTTATAATAAAATATTTTTATAATGAAATAGCATATATAAAATGAAAGCTCTGTAGCAGATAATTCATAAGAAGTCAATATCATTATTAAAGGGGATTATTTACTATGAAGTACACTGAACCAGATGAAATTAAAGCTTCTAATTCTTTAATCAGAATGAGTTGATGGAATGTAAAACTTGTGTCAGAAATTCTCACGTTCAATATTTAAAAAGGCTTCTGATTTTTTTGTTGTTGTTTATTTTAACCAAGGCCCCTGGTGGCACAGTCGGTTAAATATTAGACTGCTAACTGAAAGGTGGCTATTCAAGTCCACCAGCTACACTGAGGGAGAAAACTAAAATGTTCTTCCTTAAAGATTTACAGCCTCTGTAACTGATGGAACAATTGTACTCTAAGGTTGTTTTGTGCTGGAATTTACATGAATGACATGGAATCGACATGGATGGAACAATCTAAGGTTGTTTTGTGTTGGAATTGACATGAAGGCAGGTGGTATTTAAATTGGCACAGTGAAGGTATTGGTTTGGCTCTGTGGGTTAATGTATTAGACTGCAAAGTCAATTTGAACCACACGGTTGATGGATCAAGCTCACCAGCTGCTCCTCAGAAACCCTCGGCAGCATGCAATAACAACAACAATGATAAAGCTATGTAGGTGAATACTGTTGACAAAGAAGAAGCAGAAAACTTTATTCCTAGTTTTGTGAAAGATGTATTTAAATTCATTTTCTTCTGTTTATACTTAGACTTCTTCCTAGACTACTTAGATTACACCTAAAAAAGATGATTGTAGTCCAAAGACTTTTAATTACTCTAGGTAAAGAACACATTCTTCCATCTTTGCACAGAAATACTTCCACTCTAAAAAATACAAATTGTCCATTGAATACAGGAATATATAAAAGAATCAGCTAGGGTTACAGAGAGACTGAGATTAGCATCTTACATCTGACCTATGATAATTAATTGTTCCTTACCTTTTCTGGGTCTTACTTTTATTTACTATGGAATGGGATACAACTCAGAACACAGAAATGGATAGGAAAGAAAAACTAATGGCAATGGTAAACAGAGGAGGAAGGTGGGAAGAATGTTGTCACATTGCCAGTGCTTCAGTAACACAAAACAGTGTGTATGAATTGTTGAATTAAAAAACAATCTATGCTGTTATTTTGTAACTAAATCACAATAAAAAGTAGTAAAAAAAAATGATGATAAAATGAGGATGGGAACAATGACCTTATATTTTGTCTTCCTCAAATCAAGACAGATGACAAAATGGTTGTAATTTTGTATTGTGTAAATTGAAACACAAAATACAATTGTTTCTTTGAATATTATTTAATTGAAATTTTTTTTTTTTTTTAATAGCCAATTTCCTGAGAAGTAAAGTTTATACATCCTAAATCCTGGTGTGTGGAGCTGTGGGTTAATGCACTGGACTGAAAGTCAGTTTGAACTGCAAGGTGGGCAGTTCAAACTCACCAGATGTTCCTTCAAAACTTGTTATTAAGTGCCAGAAAATGACTTGATGGCACTTAATAACAACAAGTCCTGGTATAGCGCTATAGGATAAGCAATGGATTGTGAGTTACAATTTCAGCAGCTCAAACCCACCAGCCACTCCTGGGAAATTCTATACAGGGTCACTATGAGTCAGAACTGATACGAAGGCACTTCAAACAAAGACTATAGGACAAGCGCTAGACTACCAACTGCAAAATTGGTGATTCCAGCCTACCAGGCACTTCTCAGTAACCATATACAGGATACCTATGAGATGGGGCAGACTTCATTGCATTTAACAACACAACAAATAATTTATATGTATATTCATTGAGATAACAAAGACCTACTTCTTTTATTCATCATTTCCCCCCATTTTCTATGCTTTTGTTATTCTCTTTAGATATTTTGAAGACACAGAAGTTTAAGTTGATTTTGGTGGTGGTGGTTGTTAGGTGACGTGGAGATGGATCCAACTCATAGTGACCCTGTGTAGGCTTTCTGAGGCTGTCAGTCTTTACAGTAGCAGAAAGCCTCATCTTTCTCTTGAGATTAGCAGCCCGATTCATAACCATTATGCTACCAGATCTCCTTAAACACCCTGAATATTTGATGTCTATGTCTTTAATTAAAAAAATCTTGACTTTCTCACTTTTTTAAAAAAAACAAAGAATAGATTCATTATCATCTATATTGAGAGACCCCTAGTTGGGTGTTATAGGACAAGCACTAGATTGGTAACTGAAATGTTGGCAGTTTAAACCCATCAAGCACTCTTGGAAAAACCTACAAAGGTTCACTATAAGTCAGTACTGACTCAATGGCACGCAACAGCAACAACAACAATATATCATGTACTTCCTGGAACTTGGTTTTGAAAACACTGAAGTAAGATCAAAGAGAAAAATTAAAAATCCTTTTTAACTTTTTGGGAAAAAGTGGATTTGCTTGATATGTCTCCTCTCCACAGCCTGGAAATCTGACCAAATGATTGAGTGGAACCATTCGAATAGTGTGTTTAGCACTCTAACATACTTCTACTTGGCAAAACTGAAGCAGTAAGACATGATCCTAGGACCATCAAGAAAGAAGAACCACTAGCAGAGCACTATAAAGAAAAGTGGCTGTAGCAGAGGCAGTAGCAGAAGCAGTGGCAAGGAATGAGAACAGTAGGTTTTCTACCTATGGGCCAAGTAATTCTAGTGTAGGAGACTGACTTGTAGAATTTGCCCTTTTGAGTATTTACCAACAGCACTAAAAAAGCTTTGTAACAATTGTCTGAGCAGGGCAGAGACCAAGGAGCAAACTGTATGAGAGGCTGAGAACAAGATGGAAGCATGCATGCAGTAAGGCTGAAGAGGCATTCTTTACTGGAGAACTGTATCCTGAATTGTTTCTGATCCTAAATTGACTCTGTTCACTTCCCTAATAAATCCCACACTCTTGAATATTATGTATGAGTTCTGTATGCCCATTGTAAAATATTATTGAATCCAGTAGAGAAGTAACAGTGCTGTGAGACGGATCCTTGGTGTCAGAATAAGATAAAGATAAAGTTGAAGGGTAGAGGCACATCTGACTAATGAAGTGACCTTGGAGCTGATTTTGAATTTTATTCTCCATCTTGCTTCAGACAGTGGAAGAAATCAGACATAACCTCCAAATCATTTTTGCAATTATGTTTGGTAACTGACTACAAATTGACACAAACACAGAATGATTCTAAAAAGTTGTGCAGGTCTCTAGCAGAGGACTACTTTCCTCCATCTTGCCACTGATTTTAATTTGCTATTGCACATTTACTCTAGAGGCAGGCCTACTCAGCCATGGGGTAGGTGTTTACCTTGAATGTCAGCTTTGCTTCATGTTTATTTGATCAAGAAAGATGATTTTCTGCATGGACTCCTGTACATGTTCCTTCATCATTTTTGTCATTTAACAATACAATATTTTCAAGTTCAGTAAAGCATAGTGAATAGATTATATTACAACAGGGTTACTTTCAGCACTACACTGTTTTTGCAAGATAGATACTTTTTTTCATGTAAATTAGAGTAATTCAAGCAGAGAGATGATTGTTTGTTTAAAGACAGATAGAAGTCACATTATTTCTGGAACCAAATAAAACTTCTCAAAAATGTGCAGAAAATAATGGGAAATCAATCTTAATAAAAGTTTGAGAATTTTTTAAACACCAAAATGAAAGGAAACAATACTTCTTTGGTAAAATCATACTTCACAACAGTAAAGTCTCCATTTGAAATTAATAATAACAATATATTGTTAATATGTAATTAAACTACAAAGGGGACCATTCTTCTTTTTACCTGAAATTTAATATCAAAGGTTTCTTTTAAGACTTAATAAAATACCAGAATAGAAATCAGGAAGTTTAGGTTAAATAATCTATCAAACCTTTCACAATATTTTGTATGGTGCTTTCATACTTTATTGTAACACTTTCATATAAAATTATTTTCTTATCTTACATGTTACTGAGGGCCTACTAACTCTAAGCTGAGTTTGAACAAACCACTAGAAACTTCATGCAATGTATTTTTTTTAAAAAAAATACAATTAAAGAATAAAGAATAACCATAATAAGAGGAAGCAAAGACTGAGAAATCCCTGTTAGGGTTTGAAACTGGAGGAGATTGTGACCGCAAGAGCGGTTTCAGTGAGTTGGTGAAGACTGAAGACTGAGTTACATGGCTTTAAGAGCAAATGCTGTATAGGAAGGTCTACTATTAACAAATACAATTAAAAAGGTCTTATTCTGAAGCATTCAACAAGGTTCTAAGAAGATTTACAACTTATTAGGAACTAATAATGTCAACAGAACCCACTGTGCTGAAGTATTTACTTGTACCTTTGGAAAGCCAAGAAATGGCACTTGCAACAACAAATCTCGTAATAGAGCCAAGTAGTATGACTTGTGAAGGATCCATGGGCAGCATGAAGAGTGCAAATAGAGAGATTCTGATCTCTCCAAAGATTATCAAGTTAGAAATATTAGAAGTGATATTAAAGAAGACTTTGATAACATCATAGCTATTTTCACAGCTCTTAACATAAGCTTAAAGTCTTTGAATATAAAGATTGATAAGCTGTTGTCTGATGTCACCTTCCTAACCTTACAGATGTCAACAGGCACTTCTGTGTTTATGCCAGTCACTCCATAGGATCAAATCCACCTCCAACTTCTATGACTGAGCCTCCTAGTCACATGCCTACTGTTGTTTCTGCAAATACCAGTGACTGATTTTCAAGATGCTAACAATTCATGTAAGGATGGCATATTCTAGAACATCACATCAATACGACTAACTATATCAAGGACAATGAAACACCTTTTTTACAATGATTCCCTTCAAGATGACAGAATATCTAGTTTCATAGTTTTATATAGTTCTGAAAACAATCATAGGCTTTTGACTCTGATGAATGTAAATCTGTTTCCTAACTTATAGCGGTCCTACCATTGTCGCTAGCATATCTATAACAGCATGCATGCACACAGCGTATCTACTACTGCAGTCAATGGGCCAAGGACTCGATCCTTCTGAGTGGCTTCATTCCTCTCTTGCTATCATGCCACAAACTCTCTGCAATGATCTGCCCAGTCAGCAAGTTACACTATATTTCAAGTCTCCCCAGAAATGAACCTCACAATACAAACACCAGTCCACGTAGATAGCATCGTTAATAACTAATTATGTGACTAAGTGACATCTTTCAGAGGTTCCTACAAATGTCCACTATCACCAACGTATTATGACCCTACTGATTGTGCAAAAGACCTCATACCGACTTCTAAGAAGTATTGCAGCCTTCCTGAAGCAAATTCTTCCAACCTGACTAAACCCCTGATATCACTTGGTATTGACTGCTTCCATTCACCACTCTGCATCATTGCCTTAACCTGCATATTGATCAGTAAAACAATGTCATGCTCCTTGTAGTTCAGCCAACACAACCTATGTTCTAAGATTGTGAAACAAAGTTAAGTATCAAGGACATTAACTTTTCATGTCTATTAACAGTAGTAAAAGATCCATTGTATGTTTAAGTTCTGAGCCCCCATTCCAGCTTCACTATTTATGAACTATCAGTGTGACCTTGAAAAAACCGATCCCTCTACATAATCTAGTGCTTTAACAGGCATGCCAGCCTTCCTTTATACATAATAGATAAAACTGAATTTGTATTTTGAAAATATGTAAATGAGAGAAATTTTTGTCACTGATTTTTGATTCTCTAAACATATTGTAGGTTAATGTCATATTTATTTATTCAACAAGTATTGACTACCCACAGTGAGATTTCTATTATCCAGCTCTACCTTCCTAAAAAGGAGCTCTGGTAGTGTAGTGGTTATGATTAGGGCTGCAAACTTCAGGGTCAGCAGTTCGAAACTACCAGCTGTTCAGTGGGAGAAAGATGAGGCTTTTTGCTCCCATAAAGATTTACAACCTTGGAAACCCTGCACAGGGTCACCATAAATCAGAACCAACTCCTCGGCACATAACAACAACAGCAACAACCCTCCTAAAGCTTAGATTCTACTGGCATGAGATAGGCTTTAGTTGAACCTATCCTAATTGAAGGTCAAAGGTCATTTCAGACACCTACATATGTAATAAGAGTAAATATGAGTGCGCTAATAACTGTACATAAGAATTCAGAAATTTTCCTATAAGGGGGCATTCTTTGAGAATTGAGTGAGTGGTGATTGGGAACTGGAATAAACACTTCAGTAAAGGAAACAGCTCTGAATTATCAAAGGATGGAAAGAAGGCCTATGGGAGGAACGCAGTGAGCTAGAATTAGAATGAAAGAAATCTTAGATGTCACTTAATTGGAAGATCTATCAAGGTCAGCTAGGCTTATGATCTACAGAAGACAGTCTAGTGTTCTTTCTACTCTTTATGGCTTCTTCTTTATAATATCTAACAAATATCTTCTATTTTAAAGATTACAGATACATAGGTATTGATTTATTAACTTCCATTCTCCTGCTAAGAGTTCTGTTTGACAACCAAGATACAGGATGACCGGTTCTACAGAACTTGGGAGAATTCTAGCTAAAAATGCAACAAATCTATGTGGAAAATTTATGTAGAAATTAACACAATCTTGTTATATTATCAAGTTCTTGTTAAAACAAGTATGGAAAGCAACCAAATATGAAAGACATATGAATGGAGATGAAAGGAAATATCGAGTTATATAGTTCTTTAAGCAAATACAAAATGATGCTGAGATTTTGAAAGTAATGCAAAAAGTTTTTGTCTCCTAATTGTTACCAGACCATCAGCTTCATGTAAATCCTTTAAGAAATCCTTTTAAGAAATCATTACAGAGTTCACAGTTATATAATAAATTCATATTTTCAGCAAAAAAAAAAAAGAAAATGTAATAAATTGGTTGAATATATCTGGAGAACTGGTAAGAGTCATCCTAGCTGTGATATCAGTCTTTTTTATTATTGTACAGTTGTGACAAAATTCAGCATATTTGAAAACTTATGGTTTTGAAATAATAAGATACTCACAAGAAAATGTAAAAAAGGCATTGGGTTATGGGAACAAAGAGAGGGGCCCATGTATAGTCTACCCCAGTGGTAACATCTTATAAAACTATAGTACAATATTGAAATAAGGAAATTGACATGGATGTAATTCAGAAAACTTATTCAGAGTTCATCAGTTTTATAAGTATTTGTTTGTGTCTATGTATATATGTTGTAAGTGTGTGTAGTTCTATAGAATTTATATGTGAAGTTTTATATATTCAACACAATTTCGATATAGAACTGTCTATCATACAAGGTGCTATCACTCTGTAGTACAAACAACTCTTCCTACCCAAACTTCTTAACATCTGGCTAACATTAATTTGCTCTCTAAATCTATTTTTTATATGTTTTTATTGTGAATTGAGTGAAAGTTTACAAAGCAGATAATCAGTTTTACATTTAAGAAATCATATACTTTGTTTCATTACAATGATTATAATCCCCTCCATGTACCATCAGTTAACAATATTTCTCTCTATACATTTTAGTTCTTTTTAAAAGAAACTCTCAGATATATGTAATACTTTACACCACCTAAGGGCACATTCTGCAAGTCTGCCTCCTGGCTGCTAGCTGTCAGCCCCTCTCTTTCCACAAATCTAGACTCCTCAGCTGCTCCCTGTCTCCATTTCCCCATCTCTGCCTCCATCTCTGGTGTCGTTGCTTCTCTGGATGAGGTCCCACGTTCCACTTGTGCTCTTCTCCCTTGATGGTCATAGGGTCCTCTGTTTCTGGACTGTAAGATTAACTATACCCTCATTTTTGTTACTAAACTTCTGCCTTTATAATTATGACAGTTGCAATTAGTTATGAGAATAATTATTCACTATTGAATCATAAGACTCTTATCCCCATCTCTTTTTACCAGACCCATCTAGACAGGATGAAAACAATTCAGTGGGGACTCTATCTCCCCTGTTGTTGTTGTTGTTGTCAGGTGCCATCGAGTCGGAACCGACTCATAGTGACCCCATGCACAGCAGAATGAAACAATGTCCGATCCTGGGCCAACCTCACTGCCGCTGCCACACTCGAGTCCATCAATGATGCCACCTGGCCAGTCCATCTCGTTAGGGGTCTTCCTCTCTTTCTCTGACCCTCCATCTTACCCAGCATGACATCCTTCTCCAGCGACTGTTCCCTCGGACAATATGTCCAAAGTATGAGAGACGAAGCTTAGCCATCTTTGCCTCCAAGGAGCTCTCTGGCTGCACTTCTTCCAAAAAAGATCTATTGGTTCTTTTGGCAGTCCGTGGCACTTTCAGTATTCTCCTCCAACACCACAGCTCAAAGGCATCAATTCTTCTACGATCTTCCTTATTCACTGTCCAGCTTTCGCATCCATATGAGGTTATTTAAAATACCATGGCTTGGGTCAGGTGCACTTTAGTCCTCAAGCTGACATCTCTGCTCTTCAATATTTTTAAAAGGTCCTGTGCAGCAGATTTGCCCAATGCAATACGTCATCTGATCTAAACACCCTCTTGAAACCTTGTGAGCCAGTCACTTTGTGCCTTTATCACCCCCTCATTTTAGGTAGGCAATGTCTAAATTGCCTGTCCCTGTCTACCCTGTATACAGAGGGGATAACATTGATACTTGATGTGAAGACTCTTTCTCTCTGTTGGTATTTTGAGCTACTATCTCCATAAATATAGGTCAAGCTTATCAAATTGTAGCATATCCTCATTTCCTTTATCAAAAATTGTTTTCTTTTTAATCTTCTTCTAGTCGATTTCTGATTATCAAGCCATCAAGGCTGGGTCAGATTGGCACTATCTGTAAGTTTGGGTGTTTTTGTACATCTCTCCTCACTTCATATCAGCTGACTGCCTCACTCTCATTTCTAGCCCTGTGTGGCTAGAACTTGTCCATGGGCTCAGGTGTCCCCAGGTCTCACCACACTTTGGACCATCCATCCCTTTCTCTTCTCTCTGTCATCTCCAGGTCAATGGGAGTCTATGGAACATGGTTTAACTCAGTCCATTTCTTTATTGCTGGCTTTCCCCCTCTTCCACTCACCAGTAAACAACGTGGTCACCAGTAAGCTAGCATGTCTTCTCATTTGTTCCCTCTGAGTTTCAGTCTTAGAGGGAGTTTGTTCTGAAGGGACTTGATTGCTTGTCTTAATGGCTTCCCGGCGAACAACTTGCTTATTCTTACAGTAGCAAGTCATACTGCCATTTTTGTTTTGGGTTTTTCCTGATGATCTTTCTTTAAAGATGTACCTTCTAGCTGTTCCAGGCTGGTTTGTTTGTCCTTTCTAGTGGTAATGTCCCACCTCAGAAGGTTCTAGACGGGGCTCAGGATTCCACCTAAGGACCTATACACTGCAAAGGCTCCACAAGATGCCTGTTCACTGGGCAAGTTGTAGAACTCCTTTCAGGTATTACAATCAGTTACAGGTTGAAGGTGGGTTTACAAGCTTTCTGTAATAATGTTTCACAACATTCCTTTCTATTCACCTCAATTGTATATTTTACAATAGTAGATAAGGGAAACCCATATTCATAAGACAGTCAGGCATCTTAGTTTTATTTCCCCTCTTCAAACTCCCTCGATCCCTGTATCACAGAGCCCTTTGTTCCAAGGTTGAACATGCATCACTATTTACCTCTGTCACATTTAGCCATGCAAACCTGCCTCAGTGTTCCCTATCTACCTTGTTCTTCTACCCCCCCCTTTTTTGTGTATTGCCCTCCCCAACACTCAAACTATGATGTGTCTGTCCTCTATCCTGTGCTCTACTGTCGCCTACCTCCACCTTCCCCAAGCTCTCCCACCCCACTCCCTCCGATAACCAGCAAAGATTTTTTTTTTTCCTTTTCATATGGGTAACTTTTCTTAAGTGTTTTAAAGTTTCCATGTTCTTCTTGGATTTTCATTTTCTTGGTATATTGTGAAGTATTAATTTTCTTTCAAGTTACCTTATATTTTATTAACTTTTCCCTCCATTTACAACAGTCTATTTATCCTGTAATCTACCTGACATTCTCACCACCTGGATCTCTGTTACTATGTGTTTGACTTCTTTCACATTGTAATTGTTTTATCACAGACTGACCTCTCTGATCCTCTGAATTTGTTCTTATAGTTTTGTTCTGTTCTCGATTCTTCCATTTGTTGATTGAATTCCAGGTGGTGCTGATACATATGTCAATCTCTGGTTGTTGTCTGTTCTTGTTGGTTCTCAGTCCACAGAACTCCCTTTAGGATATTTTGGAGCACAGGGTTGATTTGGCAAAATCCCTTAGCTTCTGTTTATCCTGGAATGTTTTGATTACACCATCATATTTGATTGACAGCTTTGCTGGGTAGAGGATTCTTGGTTGGCATTTTTTTTTTTTTTTTTTTCCTTCAGGGTTTTATATATGGCTCCTCATTGCTTTCTTGCCTGCTTGGTTTCTCCTGAGATATCGGAGCTTGATCTGATTTGCTTGCCTTTGTATGTAACACTTTTCTTTCCTCTAACTGCTTTCCGGATTCTCTTTTATCTTTGATTTTGGAGAGGTTGATTATTATATGTCTTGGTGATTTTCTTTGGGGGTCTATGCTTTATGGGGTTCGTTTATGTTCTTGAATGCTTATCTTGTCGCATTTCAGGATGTTAGGGAAATTATATTCCAGCAGCTTTTCACTATCTCTTTAGTGTACTTGTGTGATTCCTCCTGTTCCGGAATGCTGATAATTCTTAAGTTACTCATCTTCAAGTTATCCAACATGAATCTTAGACCCTCTTCAGATTTTTTTCTTATCCATTTTTCTGCTTGCTCTTCTATCTTAATAGTATTGAGAGATTTGTCTTCCAGCTCACTAATTCTGGCTTCCATCTCTTCAATTCTACTCCTTTGTCCTTTCAGTGTATTGTCCATTTCTGATATTCTATTATTAATCCTTTGGACCTTTTTTTTGTAGGTTTTGAATTGTTTTCAATGCTGTATCTACCTTATTTGATTGTTCCTGTAGCACTTTCCTGATTTTTTCTTATTTTTCTCAACTCTGTAAAGTGCTTTGATTCATTTCATGATCATTTGGCTGTATTCCTTCTCAGGCATTTCCAAAGCCTGCCCTACTTCCAACATGGAATGTAGGTCTACCTCCAAATCATTTATCTTAGTCACTTTATTTCGTTTCTGGACATGTCCAGAGATGGTCATCTTTTCTTAGGCATTTACAGTGGTTTTCTGTGACCTTAATAGCTTAACTATATGACCTCAATTGCTGTCTCTTCTTGGATAATGTAGCAAGAGAAAGAGTTTCCTAAAGGTAAAGAGGAGTCCTGGTATGGTGCTGTGGATTAATGTGTCAGACTGAAAAGCTGTTTGAACGGCAAGGTTGGCAATTTAAGCTCACCAGCTGCTCTTTGGAAACTCTATACAGGGTTGCTATGGGTTGGAACCAACTCGATGGCTCTTCACAACAACAACAACAAAGGTAAAGAAGGGACTGAAAAAACAAAACAGCAACAACAAAAAAGACAGATTGGATACTGTGGTCTAAAATCTCAGAAAAGAGAGAAGAGAAAAAAAAAAAAAAGAATCTGTAGCCAAATATGAGTATGACTTTAATGTCCCTTTCTCGGCTTTTTGCCTTCAAGGCAACCTGAGAAATTCCAATATGCCTCTGTTGGTCATTATGACTTAATTCAGGATTTAATTTTTTGGCCTGTTTCCTTTTTAGTCTGTCTGTCTCTTGCTTCAAAACCCCCACTCAGGCCTTGTTCCTAGAGATAAACAGTTCAGGGCTGTCTATGGTTGTTTTGCACTGCCATAAGGTTTTAAGTGGAAACTGCCCCTTTAAATTCTGCCAAGTAGATCTGTGTGCATGCATAGTAGAACCCTCTGGTGGTGGTGGTGGTGGGGTGTCCACTAACTCAGGCACCTCCTCTAGTAACCAGAATGGAGGTACAAACACAGCGAGGGACAAATAAACAGATACAAAAAATAAAACGAATGTCCACACCTTTATCTTCAAGAATAGGTCAGGGGTCAGGTGTCCATGGTGGCTCTGATCCTTTCTCCACTCTGTTTCACCCAAGATAGTTGCTTTGTGAGCCACTGAACAGCAGATTTGCAGGCACTGGAGTTCTTGCTTCTGCTACAAATTTCACTGGTTGTAGCCTTCAAACTTTCTAAATATTCCTTTATATGTGGTTCAGAGTTCTGGGACTGGCACCTGAACCTGCTTTGTCCAGTATTCTGTGTTATTGCTGACAGAGATAGTCACTGCACTTCTCCCTGATCCACCATCAAGCCCCTCTTCCACATCTATTCTTTTTTGTCAAGAATGTTACATGAATGAAATCATATGGTATTTAAAGTTTTGAAAAAAATTTTTGTTGTTATTGTTTACTTAGCATTATTCTTTTGGTATCCTTTGAAATTATGTATACCCAAAGTGTTCCATTTATTTTTGAGTAGTTTTCAATGGTATGGGTGTATCACACTTCACTTAATTATTTCCCTGTTGAAGTACACTCATTTTGTTTCCAGTTTTTGCCTATTATTTATGGTTGTGATTGTTTGCCGTGGAGTTGGTTGTGAGTCATGGTGACCCTATATAGGTTTTCAAGGCTGTAAATCTTCATGGGAGTAGAAAACCTCATCTTTCTTGCATGGAATGACTGGTAGATTCGAACTGCTGACCTCTTGGTTTGCTGTCCAACTTGTAACACACTATGCTACCAGAACTCCTAAGAGAGCTACCATTAACATTTAATTATAGGTTTTTTTGTGACCATATGTTTTCATTTCTCTAGAATTAATGTCCAAGTATAATTGAGTTTTTATTTCTCTGGGATAAATGTTCATATGAATGGTATGAAAATTTTCATAGTATTCCTTTATTACCCTTTTAGTGACTGCAGGAGCTATAGTGATGTTGCTGTTAAATGCCATCGAATTGTTTTCGACTCATAACAAGCCTGTATTGGGTTTCCAAGGCTGTACACTTTTGTGGGAGCAGACTATGATGCTACTGATGGGCTTGACTTGGCAACCTTGAGTTTCATAGTCTAGTGTTTATCCTACAGAGCCACTGTACCCCCAACTATAGTGATGCTGTGATAGTTTTGCATTATTCCTCATGTTAATGATTTTTGTATTCTTGCTTTTATCATTGCCAATTTCTCTGTTTTATAAATTTCACTGATTGTTTTTCTGTGCTCAATGTCATTGATATCTGCTCTAAATTGTATTATTTCCCTCTTCTTGTTTGCTTAAGATATAGTTTACCTTTTTTTTTTTTTTCCTGTTTTCTAAAGGTTGTTGTTGTTGAGTGTCGTCAAGTTGCTTCTGACCCATAGTGACTCTGTATAGGGTTTCCAAGGAGTAGCTGGTGAGTTTCAATGACCAACCTTGCAGTTCAAACGGCTTTGCAGTCTGGCACATTAACCCACAGCACTACAGATTTCTCACATGAGACCTTTATTCTTTTCCACTGTAAACATTACTGTCATAAATTCTCTCTCAGCTCTTTTGTAGCCTCAGCCACAATTTCTAATATGTTACATTTTCACATTTTTTCGGTTCTACATCTAACAAGTTTGGCAGGGGATGGGGGGACTTTGTCTTTGACAGTGGGTTATTTGTACCAAGTGCCATTGACTCAGTTCTGACTCACAGTGGCCCTGTATAGATTTCTGAGGATTTCAACTGCTGACCTTGTGGTTAGCAGTCAAATGCTTATCCATAGATGTATTATTTAGTTTTCATGCATTATGAGATTTGTTGACTATTCAAACCAGTCACTCCTCAAAAGGCTTATACAGGATCACTATGAGTTAGAACCAACTCGAAGGCACTTAACAACAGCAACAATTGTTTCTGCAGGAGAAACAATTGGATTTCTACTCCTATAAGTTTTGTTTTGTTTGTTTGTTAAGTGCCGTCGAGTCGGTTCCGACCCATAGCGACCCTGTATAGGGTTTCCGAGGGTGTAAATCCTTACGGGAGTAGAAAGCCTCATCTTACTCCTATAAGTATTACAGCTTAAATCGACACTTCAGCATCCCAAAACAATAACCAATTTTAAAATGGCCCATGCTTTTCTAACTTCCCTTATTATGCACAAACTGTTCTTGTTTTCCATTCCCATCTTTTGGACTCAGCTTAAGTGTCATCTTCCCTGTACAACTTATATTGCTCTGAATGGAGATGAGATAATTTTTCACTCTTCTTACCAAGCTATGTTGTCGTTTGTTGTTGAGTGTCATGGAGTCAGTTCCAACTCATAGCGGCCCTATATAGTGTTTCCAAGGATTCGCTGTGTCTTTGCATTGGTCTGGCCTGGTACGAAGAGTAGAAGTGGTCAATCTCTAGTGAATAAGAAAGACTAGAGGAAAATGGATGCTTTTGAATTATGGTGTTGTTGCAGAATATTGAATAAACCACAGAGGTCCAGAAGAACAAAAAAATCTGACTTGGAAGAAATACAGTCAGAATTCTCCTTTGCAGTGGAAATCATGAACAAGTCTCAAGTATTTTGGGCATGTTATCAGGAGAGAACAAATTCCTGGAGACAGACGTTATGCTTGGTAAACAGAGGGTCAGAAAAAAAGACCCTCAATGAGATAGATTTACACAGTGGCTACAGCAGTGGATTCAGCTATAGCAATGATTGTGAGGATGGCATAAGACCAGTTGTGCCTTCTATAGTATTGTTGTTGTTGTTAAGTGCTGTCGAGTCAATAGCGACCCTGTACAGGGTTTCTGAGGCTGTAAATCTTTACGGGAGCAGAAAGCCTCATCTTTCTCCCATAGAGCGGCTGGTAGTTTTGAACTGCTGACCTTAAGGTTCGCAGCCCGATTCGTAACCACTACGCTACCAGAGCTGCTTCTTCTATAGTATAAGGGTCAGTAAAAAATTATCTGCACTCTGGCTTTAGAATTTGTTTAAATCAACTTTTGGAAAAGACAAATACATCATTTTCCAGCACAATTTCCTTGCATTTCAATATACTTAGTCCATATGTCAACAAACTTTCACATTCCCTTATTAAAAATGATCTGTGAGCCACAAATACACAGTTGTCTTCACTTCTTCATCAGAGATGAATCTTCATCCTTGAAGGGCTGCTTTCAGGGAATCAAACAGGTTCAATGGAGCAAGATCAGGACTATAGGAAATGATTTAACAACTCCAACAAAACTGTTACAGAGGCCCAACAATGTGGGCAGAGGTATGCTGGTATGCACTTTCATGTAAGATCACAATGTACTTGGATAGTAGTCTTCTGCATTTAATCTGAAGTGTGGGCTTCAGTTCTTCAAAGAGCCCCTCACTGTAAACAGTACTGTTGAGTGTTTAAATTTTTTCTGATACTGCTCCAGTGCTGGCCTTTGAGAACCCCAGAAAACTATAAGGATCAATTTTCCAGATAATGGTTGACTTTTGAACCTTTCCTTGGTTAGCAATTGAGGATATTTCTTTTCCATACTCTGGCTTGCTCTCAGGCTTGTAGTGATGAATCCATGTCTTGTCACTAGTAACAATTGATTTTCTTTTAAGGAACTTACTTTCTTTCAAGTGTCCATTGAAATTTTGTTTGTAGATGTCCACATTCACATCTGCACAGCATTGATCTTGAACAGAAAGCACTGATAAGACATTGCAATCAACAGAAGTTTAAATATAACTGGAGTACATATAATATTTGACACACCCTCGCAAAATAGGACCCCAATGAGTCAGAATCTGCTTAACAGTGCTTAACAACAAAAGTTTTTATGAAAGAACTTTTTCTTCTTGTGAAGTCTGTTTTCAATGTGAGGTTTTATTTGCTGAGTTCACTACTCACAATTTCATAGTGGTAAAGCACAAAGGAGCTCTGGTAGCGTAGCGGTTACGAATCGGGCTGCGAACCTTAAGGTCAGCAGTTCGAAACTACCAGCTGCTCCGCCTGAGAAAGTTGAGGCTTTCTGCTCCCGTAAAGATTTACAGCCTCGGAAACCCTGTACAGGGTCGCTTTGGGTCAGAATCGACTCAACGGCACTTAACAGCAACAATTTAACAACAACAAAAGTAAAAATAATTAGTGCATGGCACTATTGTTAAATAAAATAATACATGCAGTTCTTGCCTAAATAGAAAGCACCAATTAAACAAATGATAAGTATCAGGGGTTTTACATTTACTAGTTTTTAGTTGTTGTTGTTGTTAGATGCCATAGAGTCAGTATCATCTCATAGCAACCCTATACACAACAGAACAAAACCCTGCCTGGTCCTGAGCTAACCTCACAATTGTTGCCACTTTGCCAATCCATCTTGCTAGGGATCTTCCTTATTTTTTTTTACCCTCCACTTTACCAAACATGATATCCCTCTCCAGTGATTGGTCCCTCCTGACAATATGTAGGAGGAGAGACAAAGTCTGGCTATCCTGGCCTCCAAGGAGCACTCTGGCTGTATTTTTTCCAATACAGATTTGTTTGTTCTTTGGAAGCCCATATTACTTTCAATATTCTCTTCCAACACCATAATTCAAAAGCATCAATTCTTCTATGACCTTCCTTATTCACTGTCTAACTTTCTTATGCATATGAGGTTATTGAAAATACCATGGTTTGTGTCAGGTGCACCTTAGTCCTTAAGCTGACATCTTTGCTCTTCAACACTTTTAAAAGTTTTTGTGCAGCAGATTTGCCTAATGCTATACGTCGTTTGATTTCTTTTTTTTGTTGTTATTGCAAAGGATCTCTTTTTTTTTTTTTAATTTAAGGTTTTTATTGTGGATTGAGTGAAAGTTTACAGGGCACATCATCAGTTTCACATT
>NW_006408649.1:3304743-3313633 GCF_000296735.1 Chrysochloris asiatica | reverse complement strand
GTGGTCTCACCCAAGATGGCGGCTCCTGGAGCAGCCAAGCGTCCCGGACTAGAAAGCAATAGATTTCTTGCTTCTGCCAAAAATTCCCCCAGCTGTGAGCCTTCCAACCTTCTAAGTATTCCTTTATATGTGGTTCAGAATTCTGGGACCATCCCCTGAGCCTGCTTGTTCAGGTATTCTGTGTTGTTGTTGGCGGAGCTCTCTGCTATTTGTCCGCCTGATCCACCATCTTGTTTGTTCTCATTTGATTTCTTGACTGCTGCTTCCATGAGTGTTGATGGTTGATCCAACAAAAATAAAGTCCTTGACAACTTCATTTTTTTCCCCATTGATAAGAATGTTGTTTATTGGTTCAATGGTGAAGATTTTTGTTTTCTTTACATTGAGATGCAATCCATATTTTATACTGTGCTCTTTGATCTTCATCAGTAAATACTTTCAGTCGTTTTCATTTTCAGTAAGCAAGTTTATACATCTGCATACTTCAGGTTGTTAATGAGTCTTCCTCCAATCCTGATGCCACATTTTTCTTCATAAAACCCACCTTCTCAGATTATTTGCTCAGCATACATGTTGAATAAGTATGGTGAAAGAATGCAACCCTGTCACACACCTTTCTTAATTTTAAACCATTCAGTGTTCCCATGTTCTGTTCGAACAACTGTCTCTTTCTTGGTCCAGGTACAGATTCCTCATAAGCACAATTAGGTGTTCAGGAATACTCATACTTCACAATGTTGCCCATAGCTTGTCATGATCCACACAATTGAAACTCTTTGTGTAGTCAATAAAACACAGGTAAACATCTTTCTGGTGTTCTCTGCTTTCAGCCAAGAGCCGTTCTACATCAGCAATGATATCCCTCGTTCCATGGCCTCTTCTGAATCTAGCTTGAACCTCTGGAAGTTCTCTGTTAATGTATGCTTGCAGCCATTTCTGTATTACCTTTAGTAAAACATTACTTGGATAGGATACCAAAGATGTTGTCCAATGATGTCTGCATTGCATTGGGTTACCTCTCTTTGAAATGGGCACAAATACGAATCTCTTCTAATCAGTCAGCCAGATAGCTGTCTTCCAAATTTCTTGGCATAGATGAGTGAGTGCCTCCAGGGTCGCCTCATTTGCTTGAAAAAATTACAATTTTTATTCCATCAATTCCTGATGCATTGTTCTTCACCAATTCCTTCAATGCACCTTGGACTTCTTCCTTCTGTATCTTTGGAGTTTGATCGTATGCTACCTCTTGAAACTGTTGAACATCAACCATTTCCTTTTGGTACAGTGACTCTGTGTATTGCTTCCATCTTCTTTTGATGATTTCTGCATATTTCAATAATTTGCCCAGAGGATCCTTCAATAAAAAATATTGAGGCTTGAATTTTTCTTCAGTTCCCCCAGACTGAAAAATGCTGAGCATGTTCTTCCATTTGGTTTCCTGCCTCCAGATCATTGCACATTTCATTGTAATATTTGGTTTTATATTCTCTAGCTGACCTTTGAAATTTTCTTTTCAGCTCTTGTACCGCCTCACTTCTTCCATTTGCTTTAGCATCTCTATGCTTGAGAGCAAGTTGTTATCTTCTGACATCCTTTTTGAACTTTTCACTCTTTCTTGTCTTCTAAATGACTTTTTGCTTTCTTCTTGCATGATGTTCTTGATGTCACACCCCAAATCTTCCAGTCTTCAGTCTTTAGTGCTTAATGTATCAAATCTATTCTTGAGATGATCTCTAAATTCAGGTGGGATTTATTCAAGGTCCTATTTTGGCTCTTGTAGACTTGCTTTTATTTTCTTTAGCTTCAGTTTGAATTTGCATATGAGCAATTGACAGTCTGTTCCACAATCTGCCACTGGCCTTGTTTTGACTGATGATATGGAGCTTTTCCATCATCTCATATCAATTTGATATCTGTGTATTTCATCTGGTGAGTTCGTGTGTCTAATAATCTTTTATGCTGTCTTAAGAAGGTATTTAAAATGAATAAATCACTGATTTTTCAGAATTCTGTCAAGTAATCTCCAGTATCATTTCTATCACCCAAGCCATGTTTTCCAACTACTGATACTCTTTGTTCCCAACCTCTGCATTCCAATCACCAGTAATTATCAATACATCTTGATTGCATGTTTGATCAATTTCATATTGAAGAAGTTGGCAGAATTCTATTTTGTCCTCACTGGCTTTAGTGGTTGGTGCATAAATTTGAGCAATAGTTATATTAATTGGTCTTCCTTGTAGGTGTATGGCTTATTATCCTATCACAGACAACATTGTAACTCATGACTGATCTGGATATGTTCTTTTTGACAATGAATGCAACACCATTCCTCTTTAATTTGTCATTCCCATTTCACATAGTAAACCATGTGGTTGTCAGATTCAAAATGGCCTATACCAGTCCATTTCAACTCAATAATGCCTAAGATATCAATTTTTATACGTTCTATTTCATTTTTGACAATTTCCAATTTATCTAGATTCATACTTCATACATGCAACATTCAAATTATTAATGGATGTTTTCAGCTGTATCTCTTCATTTTGAATTGTGCCCCATCAGAAAACTAAAGTCACACAGGCTTTACTCCCATAGGCTTTACTTCATTCATGTCATCTTGGTCAACTCTACATTGAGGAGGCAGCTCTTCCCCAGTTGCGTTTTGAATGCCCTCCAACCTGAGGGGCTCATTTTCTGGCACTATAGCTGACAGTGTTTCTCTGCTATTCATAAGGTTTTCAGTGACTGAATAGTCAGAAGTAGTTGGCTTCTCCTTCTTCCTAGTCTGTCTTTGTCTGGAAGCTCATCTGAAACTTGTCCACCATGGGTGACCCTGCTAGTATTTAAATTACATGTGGCATAGCTTCCAGAATCACAGCAACTCATAAACCACCACAGATGAATGGTAGGGATGATATCGTAGAGTCAGAAAAATATGGCAAGAAAGGTTAATAAAGTCATCCACAGTGGCAACAAAGAAGTCAAACTATCTCTATTTCTATATTGTATATTACTACACATAGAAAATCCCAAAATTCAGCAAGAAAATTACTGAAGTAAATTGATAGGAAGCAAGACATATACAAAGAATATTGCAAAACACTACTAAAAAACAACAGCAACAAGAACAGCAAAAAACCTGCATAAATGGTAGACAGACAACATTATGAAAATGTTAATACTACCCAAAGATATCTGTAGATAAAATACATTCCTGTTCCAGGTTTATCATTACTCTTTAAAGAGAAGAAAATCCCATAAACATCTAATCATTAATGTTATTTAAAAAAGAAAAACAAAAAACCCTCAATAAACATAATACTACTAAAGAAGAACAAAATAGGAGAATTCAAACTTCCCAATCTCAGAACTCTCTATACGACCACAAAAGTCAAAACAGCTTGGTACTGGTACAAGTCCAGACACATATACTAATTCAACAGAATTGAGAACCCAGAAGTAAATTTGTCCATCTATAGGCAAAAAATTAAGTGATGCAGGAAGCAACACACACAAAAAATGTAAGGAATACACAGAGTCTCTGTACCAAAAATGATCGGTCTACTTTCAACCAGTCAAGGAGGTAGTATATGATCAACACCCAATGGTATTGATGGAAGAATTCCAATCTGCACTGAAGGTACTGCTAAAAAACAAGACTCCAGGAATTGATGGAATACCAAAAGAAATGTTTCAACAAATGAGTGAGCAGCACTGGAGTTGCTCACTAACCCATGCTAAGAAATGTGAAAGATACTACCTTGAAAGTGAACTAGAAGACATCCATATTCTTGCCCATTCCAAAGAAATACAACCCAACAGAATGCTGAAATTATTTAACAATATCATTAATAGCACACACAAGGAAAAGTTTGCTGAAAATAATTTTAAAATGGTTCCAGCAGAACATTGACAGGGAACTGTCAGACACTCAAGTCAGATTCAGCAGAAGATATGGAAAGATGGGTATCATCACTGATGTGAGACAGATCATCTTCACTGGAAGGAAACAATGCTTGAAAGAAAGTGTTTTGCATTCTATGCAAAGACATTAGAATGTGTGGAAATTAATGAACTTTGGATAGCACTGTGAAGATTGGGAATTCCAGAACACTTAGTTATGCTCATGAATAACCTCTATGTAGACCAAGATGCAGACCTTCAGACAGAATATGGGGATATTGGATGATTTAAAATCAGGAAAGGTATATATCATGGTTTTATACTTTTACCATACTTACTTAATGTGCATGCTGACCAAATAATATGAGTAGCTGCTCTATATAAGAAAAATGTGGCATCGGGATTGGAGGAAGACTCATAAACAACCTTGTGGCATACAAATGGCAAACCTTGCTTGTTTAAAGCAAAGAAAACTTACAGCACTTAATTCTGAAACTCAAAATCTATATCCTTCAATATGCATTACAGCTCAATACACACACACACACACACACACACAATACAACTGTGCAGCATCAGGAAAAACACAAAACATTAAAGCTCTTAAAGATTTAATTTTACTTGGATCTACAATCAAGCCCATAGAAATAGCAGTGAAGAAATAAAAGGACATATTGCATTGAGCAAATACACTGCAAAAGATCACTTTAAAGTCTTTAAAAGAAAAGATGTCACTTTGAATGCTAAGGTGTGCCTAGCCATGGTATTTTCGATTGCCCCATATATATGGCAGACTATAAATAAGGATTACCAGAGACGACCTGATGCATTTGAACTGAGCAATTAGTAAAGAATATTTAGCATACCATGAATTATGAAATGCAAGTAAAAATTTGCTGAAGATTATTAAAAAAAATGATTGCAACAGTACATCGACAAAAAAACTGCCAGAATTTCAGCCGGATTCAGAAGAGGATGTAGAACTAGATTATCATTGTTGATGTCAGATGAATCTTTGCTGAAAGCAAAGAATACCACAAGGATGTTTGCTTGTGCTTTATTGACTATGTATATAAAGGCTTTTGATTGTATGGGTCATGACAAACTATGAAGAACTTATACACAGAACAAAAACTTGTTAGAGCAAAACAAGGGATGCTAAATGTCTTAAAATCAGAAAAGGTGTGTGTGACAGTGTTGTATTTGTTTATCATACTTATTCAATTAATATGCTAAGCTAATAATCTGAGAAGCTGATTTATATGGAGAAGAAGCATCTGAATTGGAGGAAGACTCATTAACAACCTGCAATATATAGATGATATAACCTTGCTTGCTGAAAGTGAAAAGGACTTAAAATACTTACTGATGAAACTCAAAGATCACAGCGTTTAGTATGGATTGTACCTCCATGTAAAGAAAACAACGACCCTTACAACTAGACCAATAAATAACATCATGATAAATGGAGAAAAGATTGAAGTGAAAGATTCCATTTTGCTTAGATCCACAATCAGCATTCATGGAAGCAGCTGCCAAAAATCAAAGTATGTATTGCATTAGGTAGATCTGCAACACAAGATATCCTTAACATGTTCAAAAATTTAAAAATGTCTGTTTGAGGATGAAGGTGTGCCTTACACACATTGTGATATTTTCACATATTTATGTGAAAGTTGGTCAATGAGTAAAACAGACTGTAGTTGAATTGATGCATTTGAATTACGATGTTGGATAAGAATATTGAAAGTACCATGGACTTCCAGAAGAACAAACAAATCTGTATGGGGATGTCTTAGGCTGAGTTCTCTGGAGAAGTGAAACCAACATATATTGTTGTTGTTGTTAAGTGCCATCGAGTCAGTTCCGACCCATGGCAACCCTGAATATATATATCTGAAACAACTCACCTTTTTAGAGGTGGGAGAGTCCCAAACCCGGGTCCTGGCAGGTGGGCCCAGTAGGAGAATGTACAGACAGGAGTCCAAGTTCAGGCAGAAAAACAATTGAGTAGCCCACTAACTTAGAGTCAAGGAACTAGAGGTTGGAGGATGATCCAGATGTGAGATCAAGATCAAGAGCAAAGAGCAAAGAGCAAAGAGAGAAACTTTTCTTGCATATTCATTTTGGGAACAGGCCTCAGCCCCAAGGTAACATGCTTTCAATTGACTGGTTGTTCATAGTCAATCATCATAGACGTAACTGTGCTTGCTCATAGCCAATGACCACAGAGTTTACTCGCTGTGGGTTAACGCACTGGACTGCAAAGTTCTTGAACCACAAGGTCAGTAGTTGAAGGTCACCAACTGCTCCTCAGAAACCCTATACAGGATCGCTGTGGGTTGGAACCAAATTAACAGCACTTAACAACAACAACAAATATTAGATTTCACCAAGGAAATAACCACATCTCAAATGCCAAACAATGGAAACCCTAGGCCACTCAAGTTAACACAAAACCTTAACTATCACACTCTACCTCTTGTCAACTTGGCATCTGTAAACCATATGCATGCTCTCTAAATAAAGAAAATTATGAAATAATACTTGCTCCTAACATGATATAATTAAACATATACAACCAAAAAATCTTTACAAGATTGCTATGATTTGAAACTGACTCAACAGCACACAGCTACCACATCACCTTCTTCAGCTCTTGAAATACTCTTTTTGATGCCTGTGACACCATTACTCTTCAATTTTCATGCCTAACATAGCAAACCATATGCCTGTCCTATTCAAAATGGTCAAAACATGTCCATTTCAGCTCATTCATGTCTAGGATAGAGACCTGGTATAAAGTTGTAAGATATGCAGTGGACTGCTAACCACAAGCTTGGTGGTTCTAACCTACCTGTCATTCCTCAGGAACCCTATGAGGCATAACTGACTCGACAGCACTTAACAACAATAACAACTGTACCAAGGATGTTGATATATTTGTGTTTCATTTTATTTGATGACTTCTCATATTCCTAAATTCATACTTTGCCTTTTCTACATTCCAGTTATTGATGGATGTTTGGGGCTGCTTCTCATTTTGAGTTGAACACAGTTGAAAAGTCCTGAAACCTTTCCTCAACCTACACTGTTAAGGTCAAGTGACTTTGAGGAGGCAGTTCTTCCCGGCTCATATTTTGAATGTTTTTGAACCTGAGAGACTCATCTTCTGACACTATATCAGATAATGTTCAACTGATATCCATAAGTTTGTCAGTGGCTAACTATTCAGAATGGGGCAGCTTTTCCTTCTTCTTATCTGTTTTAGTCTGGAAGCTGCATTGAAACCTGTCCACTATGGATGACCCTGCTGGTATTTAAAATACTGATAACATACATTCCTGCATCACAGCAACACACTGCTAACACAAAATGACAAGTTGACACAAGAGTGGTGTCATTTAGCATTGTTATTGTTAGGTTCAGTAGTGCTTGTTCTGATTGCTAGCAATCCTATCCACAACAGAATGAAATATTGCCTAGTCCTGCTCCATCTTCACACATAATTGTTGTTATATTTGAGTCAATTGTTCCTGCCACTGTGCTAATCCATTTCATTGAGAGTCTTGCTCTTTTTCACTGACCCTCCACTTTACCAAGCAGGATGTCTTTCTCCAGGGATTGCAATATCCTCATAGCATGTTGAAACTGTCTGAGGTAAAGTCTTGCCCTCTTGACTTCTATGTAGCATCTGGTTGGCTACACTTTTTCCGAGACAGAATTGTTGGTATTTCTTCTAAGGTCTTTATTCATTGTCTAACTTTCACATACACATAAACTGATTGGAAATATCATGACTTGGGTCAGACATACTATAGTCCTGACTCTGAAATTTTCACTCTTGAACATTTTAATGAGGTTTTATGCAACAGATTTGCCTAATGCAATATGTCATTTGATTTCTTTTCTGCATTGATTATGTATCCAACTAAAATGAAACCTTTGACATCTTCCATCTTTTCTCCACTTATCATGATGTTAATTATTTGTCCAATTGTGAGTATTCTCATCTTCTTTACATTTGAGGAGTAATCCATACAGAAGGTTATAATCTTTGTACTTCATCAGTGAGTATTTCAAGTCTTCTTCACTTCTAGTAAGTAAGGTTGTGTCCTCTACGTATTACAGGTTGTTAATGAATCTTCCTCCAATCCTGATGTTATGTTCATCTTAGTATAATTATTTGCTTAGCATACAAATTGAATAACTAGGGTGAAAGTATACAACTGTGAGGCACAACTTTCTGGAGTCAAACCACTCATTATCCTCCTGTTGTATTCAAATGACTGCCTCTTGGTCTATGTTCAGGTTCCTCATGAGCACAGTTAAGTGTTCTGGAATACCTATTCGTTGCTATGTCATCCATAGTTTGTTATACTCCACACAGTTGGATATTTTTGAATAGTCAATAAAGCACAAGTACACATATTTTTTTATATTCTCTGATGTCAGCAGTGATATCTTTCATTCCATGTCCTCTTCTGAATCTTGAATTGAATTTCTGGCAGCTCCCTGTCAATGTATTGCTACATTGGATTTGAAATACCTTCAGCAAAATTGCCCTGCATGTTACATGTTATTGTTTGATGATTTATGTATTATGTTGCTCACCTTTCTTTGAAATGAGCACAAATATGGATCTTTACCCATCAGTTGGCCAGACAACTGTCTTCCAAATTTCTTGGTATAGATGAGTGGGGCTTCCAGGACTGCATCAATTTGTTGAAACATTTCAGTTGGTATTCCATCAATTTTCCAATGCTTCATTTTTCCAATTACTTCAGTGCAGCTTGCAGCTCTTCCTTCAATATCATCAGCTCTTAATCATATGGTATCTTATGAAGTGTCTGAACACTGACCAATTCTTTTTGGCACAGTGACTTGGTGTATTCTTTCCATTGTCTAATGTCCTTTCGTCTTGAGAAATGCTGGCTATATTCTTTCTTTCTTTCTTTCTTTCTTTCTTTCTTTCTTTCTTTCT
>NW_006408649.1:3302960-3304643 GCF_000296735.1 Chrysochloris asiatica | reverse complement strand
CTCTCTCTCTCTCTCTCTCTCTCTCTCTCTCTCTCTCTCTCTTTCTTTCTTTCTTTCTTTCTTTTTTTTAGTAGAATCTTTTTTATTCAGTAAAAACAAACAAAAAAGTTTCCAACAACACACGGGGGGTAAAGGGGTGGGGGAGTATAGGTAGAGGGAGGTGTCTGTCCATCCAACCCTGAACTGTACCTCATATGGTTTTGGCAACAATAAGGGATGTGAGGTAATGGCCCCCAAAATAAAAATGGCTTATGTGTGTGTATGGGAAGGAGAGGGGTGCAAAAGCAGTGGGGAGTGGTAGGGGGAAGGGGCAGACGAGGTCAGTACTGAGCGTGCCGCAGGTGGGAGGCCGTTTCATAACATTTCTTGTTGACCAAACCACCGTGGACACCTTCTTTGCCCATCAGCAGGACTAGCGTCTTGGCAGTTATGGTGATAGTGAGGTTGAAGGTAGGAGCTCCTCCAGTGCTCTTGGTGTGAAGATCCGTGGTATACTCCCCATCCAACAGCAGTGAGTCCCGGATCACAGAACATTTCTGGCCCCCAAGTGTCAGCCTACTCATGAAAAAACTTGATCGATCTTTGCCAACCAGAACTCCAACCTCAGCTAGCGTGATATTAACGAACATTTCCACAGGGACAGCGGCTCAGACAGAGGGTGAGTCCTTATAGCCCAGGATGCCGTGTCCTGACAGGTCCTATCCACCATGAGGTTGTCGATGTAGGCGTTCCACCCCGCCATGTGGCTGCTACTAGGGCTGCTCTTGGTGCTGCTGCTGGGGCGGTGGACTGAGCTCGGCCTGCCTTGAGCTGGCAGGCAGGGGAGTGGGGTGGGGGAGAGGTCTGTGCATAAAGTTGCCATTAATATTTTTGAAAAAGGTGTTTGCAATGAATAAGTCATTGGTTTTGAAAAATTCTATCATGGGATCTCCAGCATCATTTCTTTCAGCAAGGTTGTATTTTTGAACTACGGATCATTCCTCTTTTTCAAACTTTTACATTCCAATTATCAGTACTTATCAATACATCTTGATTGCGTATTTGATCAATTTTAGATTAAAGAAGTTGTTAGAATTTTTCAATTTCATCATCACTTGCTATAGTGGTTAGTGCCTAAATTTGAATAATAATGGTATCAACTATTGTAGTAGTCTTCTTGTGGTTGCTATTGTTGCTAAGTGCGGTCAAGTCAGTTCTGACTCATAGTGACCCTGTATCTGGTTTCTGAGGCTTTTAAAATCTTCATGGGAGCAGAAAGCCTCACCTTTCTCCTGTGGAGCGGCTGACAGGTTCAAACCTCAGACCTTGTGGTTCGCAGTTCAATGCTTATCCTATGAAGCCACCACTCCCTCTTCCTTGTAGGGATTTAGATTTTATCTTATCACAAACAGCTTCATGACATGCTCTTTTGGAGGACGAATGGAATGCCATTCCTCTTCATTTTGTCATTCCCTTTCTAGTAAGTCATACGATTGTCGGATTCACAATGGTTATTTAGCATAGTGGTTACGAGACGGGATGCCAACCTCAAGGTCAGCAGTTCGAAACTACCAGCAGTTCCGCGGGAGAAAGATGAGGCGTTCTGCTCCCATAAAGATTTACAGCTTTAGAAACCCTGTGCAGGGTCGTTATGGTCGGAACAGACTCCATGGTACTTAACAACAACAATGATATATATATATA
>NW_006408649.1:3295900-3302860 GCF_000296735.1 Chrysochloris asiatica | reverse complement strand
ATATATAGCCACCACTGCCATATATATATATATATGGCAGTGGTGGCTATATATAATAGTACAGCATACAAGGACTAACACAATGAAAACTTCCTATACACAATCAAACAAGTTGAGGGGATGGGTCATTTGACCTGTGATCTCAGGACCAAGGCCTCAGTGGACACAGAGGTAAATTGTCCTAATAGTTCAGAAAGACAATTTTCTATATCCTACTTTGTTAGGTAATGACTAAAATTTAGTGCATCTGTGGGTTTCTCCCCATCCACAGAAGAGTGAATAATATTGAAGATGAACAAAAACAAATAGTACCATGGATTAAAGCACCATGGGAATCCCAACTTCATAGACACTGAAACGAAAAGAACTAAAAGCTACCTGGATACCACTGCCAGCTTCTCTGAAAGGGACTTCATTCAAAAGTCTTACATAGAAGGGGAGAAAAATGTAGAACAAGAATCAAAATCCCAAAAAAGATTAGAGTTACTGGTTGGACAGAGATGGATGGAACCTCTGAGACGATGACCCTTACTAATCCTTTAGCTCTGGAACTGAACCCATTCCTATAGCTCAATTTTCAGTAAATAGGTCTGTAAAGGGATAGTTTTCTTGCACAAAACTGTGAATAATAGTTGTGAATCAGATTGAAGAGCGCCCTTGAAATAAAAAAGAGGAAAGTAACATTAGGGATGTATTCAATCCTTAGAATAATCATTTGAGATCACAAAAGGCAGCATTTTCCCATAGACAAAGGTCAGAAGGCAGGAAGAGTTAAGAAAGAAGGCAAAATGAAAACAGGAAGCATAAAGAGGAAATGGGGTAAATGTAAATGTGGGGATTACAATCAATAAGATGAAACAAAATGGTATTTTGTAAATTTCAATAGAAAACTTAATTTTTCTGTAAACCTTCATTCAATTAAAAATAAAAAATTAAAATTAAATAAGAAAAATGATATAAAGGAGAAAATGATACTTAAAAATAATAATGATAAAAAATTATTCTGGCATACTGAAAATTTTAAATAAAAGTTTCTTTTGCCATTATATATCCAGAAAACCATTTTATGATTTATTGGCAAAGATTCTGAGAAATGAACTTGAGAAGAAGCTGTTTTGAAGATCAGCCTCCTGTCAGTTATGTTAATTTTAATGCTCAAGGTATAGGAAACCACAGCTAGTAAAATATGGGAAGACAGCTAGCTGGGAAAGATGGAAGATACCTTTTCCCCAGTGTGGGGATAAAGCTAGGAAAGAGTTAACTGCTATTCACTTGCCTGCTTTGTGCTGTACCATTGGTACCAACTCATAGTGACCTTTTATAGGGTTTATGACAGTGATTGGCAGGTTTGAACTGTCGACCTTGCGATGACCAGTTCAGTGCTTATCCTACATTTTGAGACCAGGGCTCTTTCACTTGCCTAGCTATGTTAATTACCAGCCCTTTTCCAACAAAGAATTACTAGAAGATATTTGCACCTGTTGCTATTGTTATTGTTAAGTGCCATCAAGTCGGTTCCAACTCCTAGCAACCTGTATAGGGTTTTCAAGGAGTGGTTAGTGGGTTTGAACCTTTGGCCTTGCAGTTAGCAGTCACAATAGGACTC
Source organism: Chrysochloris asiatica (assembly GCF_000296735.1). NCBI lineage: Eukaryota > Metazoa > Chordata > Mammalia > Afrosoricida > Chrysochloridae > Chrysochloris > Chrysochloris asiatica. The sequence goes on along the minus strand of NW_006408649.1, from coordinate 3,301,254 downwards.
CCTGATAATCCTCCAACAGCCCTGTAGCTTCCTTTAGATTTTATTCAAGACTGTGGCCGGGTGGTGGGATATGGGGTGGGTAGGGGAGAGGAGTGAATGTGGCTGCAATAAAAATGGAATATTTGTTCTAATTCCATCTCACAGGTCCTTTCTTAACCCTAGACTTACAACTCTTACATGTAAAATAATAGGTCAACACTGAGTTGACAATAGCAAGGAATTTAATAAAGATTTTTTGCTAGTCTACTTTCTGCTGATATTTTAAACTGATGCTATTTATCTGAAGAGCAAGTTTCCACAATGTCTAAAGAATAATAAAGACACCTCAGCATTAGAGACCAAGTTTATACTATGGAAAGAATGATAATTTTTTTAAAATAATAAGCAACAGCACAGTTATTAGAGTATTCATGAATGTTGTTGTTGTTGTTGTTAAGTGCCATCGAGTCGGGTCCGACCCATAGCGACCCTGTACAGGGTTTCCGAGGGTGTAAATCTTTACGGGAGTAGGAAGCCTCATCTTTCTCCCGCGGAGCGGCTGGTAGTTTCGAACCGCTGACCTTAAGGTTCGCAGCCCGATTCGTAACCACTACGCTACCAGAGCTCCTTGAATAGAAGGCTTTTTTTTTACCTAAAAAAAACCAAAACCTTTTTATAGTAGAAGACTATTATAATAGTTGTTAATAATATTGAAGAGTTTCCTTTAAATAAAAGGGATAAAATTAACATTAATAAAGAGTCCTGATGTGGTACTGTAAGATAAGCACTTGACAGCTAACTGCAAAGTTGATGATTCAATCCCACCAGATGCTCCTCAGAAACCACTCAACAGCACTTAAGAATAACAGCAATAATCTAAAGATGGGCAATTTAAACGTATCCAGCCATGTCACAGAAGAAAGGCATAGTGATCTGCTTCCATAAACATTACAGCCAAGAAAACTCTATGCAGCAGTTCTACTCTATGGCAGCACCATGGATTGGAATGCATTCATCAGCAAGAGGCTAATTGTTAAATAGCCGTTTTGTTTATTGTAATTCTAAGTTTGGGAAAAATTAGTTAGTGACTTCAGAAACATAAAGATACTAAGTGGCAGAAACAGGATTTTGTATCTAAACTTTAAGATCTAATGGTAAACTATCTTCTAGTACTTTCAGTACTCCTCTATACCTCTAGTATTATCTACTAATTCAATGCTAAAACGAGCACTGGTAAACATAATTAATTGTTGTTTTTAAAATTTGTTATTTTTTAAACTATATTTGTACATGTGGAGTCTGAAAGTTTAGCAAACAATTTAATAATATGGAGTATATAATAATGCAAAATGTGGCATGTGTTTATTCACAAATTATCAAAGTTTACTCAGATTAAAAAAATAACAGTAAATTGGAACAAGAGTGAGTATAGCTGTGGATTAGTAGAGTGAGGAGACAGGTAAAGATATTTTAAAAGTGGATAGTTTTAGGTGTATATATTTCTAAAAGCTACTGCTTGGGATATCCAGTGACTCAATGTGTGGAAGTCTTGGAAATGTTGACTTTTCAGCTCCTTCAAAATCATTTGATACAGTAACAAAACTGAGCAGTGAAGTTGGTCAAAATAAATAAGCATTGACATTTATTATCTCTATTCACCTGAGGTAGTCCCAGTGTGACACTGTAGGGTAAGCATAGGCCCAGAAGGTTGTTTTGAACCACAAGGTCCACAGTTCAAACTCACAAGTTGCTCTTGGAAACTTGATATGGGGTGGCTGAGTCAGAACAAACTGGATGACACTTAACAATGGCAACAATTCACCTGAGAATGCATAATCTCAAACTTTACATATCCCAATTATATTTTAATGTACCCTTTTAACATTCCTGACTGTCTTTGTAAAATTGATATTTTCTTTTAACCAGAGTTATTTTCTGTGGGATAAGTGATATGCTGCTAACTAAAAGGTTAGCACACCAAAACACACTGGCCTCTTTGGGGGAGAAAGATGAGTATTTTTGCTCCTGTAAAGATTTACTGAACAAAACAAAGGAACACTGAATGGTTTAAAATTAGCACAGGTGTGTCTCAAGTTCTATTTAGTCATCATACTTATTCAATCTTAAAGCTAAACACATAATCTGAAAAGCTGGATTATATGAAGAAAAACAAGGCATCAGGATTGGAGGAAGACTCATTAAGAACCTGTGATATGCAGATGATATGACTTTGCTTGCTGCAAGTGAAGAGGACTAAAAATTCTAATTGATAAAAATCAAAGACCACAGCATTCAGTATGGGTTTCACCTCAAAAATCCTCACCACTGATGTAATATATAACATGATTAAAAATGGAGCAAAGAATGAAGTTGTCAAAGTCTTCATTTTGCTTGCATCAACCATAAATACTCATGTAAGGAGAAGTCAAAAAATTAAACAACATCTTGCATTAGGCAAATCTGTTGTACAAGACCTCTTTGAAGCATTGAAGATCAAAGATGTCAGCTTGAGGACTAAAGTGCGCCTGACCCAAACCATGGTATTTTCAATAACCTCATATGCATGTGACAGTTGCACAGTGAATAAAAAAGACCTTAGAGAATTGATGCATTTGAGTTATGGTGTTGGAGGAGAATATTAAAAGTACCATAGACTTCCAAAAGAACAAATCTTTCTATGTTGGAAGAACTACAGCCAGAGAGCTCCTTGGAATTTAGAATACCCAGACTTCGCCTCTCATACTTTGGACATATTGTCAGGAGGGATCAGTCCCCAGAGGAGGATATCATGATTGGAAAAGGATAGGATTGGAGAAAAGAGGGAGACCCACAGCTAGATGGATTGTCACAGTGGCAATAGCAATGGGCTCAAAAATAGCAATGATTGTGAAGTGGGCACAGGACCAGGCAGTGTATTGTTCTGTTGTGTATAGAGGGTCACTATGAGTGGGTACTTACTCCATGGCAACAACATCAACAAAAGATTTATAGTCTTCAAAACTCTTTATAGGGTCACAATGAGTGGGAAGTGACTAGATGGCAGCAGGTTTGATTTTGGTTCTAACACTATTTTATTATAAATAACTGATTACAATCTAACAGAGAAAACAAAATAATAAAACTGTTCAATATTCTCCAAAAGTGTTGAAAATTAAACAGAGAAAGACAAAAGAACAAAACCTGTTGTGTGAATGTCAATAATATATTCTCAATTACTTCCTATTCATGGATGAAATACTAAGAGGAGTTAAGACATTCTTAGAAGTTTGATTTAAAGATTTATATTCACCGGTTAAAGACACCACACCAGTAGGCAGACAAATCAGTAAATCTTGTCAAATTCTTAACAGCATGTAGATGTGCCTTTGGAAGTTGAGAAAAATATCTTACTGTGGGTGAATCCAATATGTAGAAAGAATTAGTATGCTGTAGGTATACATATGCAAAAGCTTATTCAAGTTCCTTATCTTCCTAAGACAGTTATGCCCCTAATGTTATTGGAGTATACTTTTAGCTGATAGTGCTATATATTATTATTATATGCCATACTTATTCAATCTGTATGCTGAATAAATACTCTGAGAAGCTGAATTACATGAAGAAAAATGTGACATCAGGATTGGAGGAAAACTCATTAGCAACCTTTCTCTTGCAGATGATACAATCTTGCTTGCTAAATGCCAAGAGGACTTAAAATACTCATTGATGAAGATCAAAGACCTTAGCTTTTAGTATGGGTTGCACTTCAAAGTAAAGAAAACAAAAATACTCACCACTGGATCAATAAACAGCACCCATATAAATGGAGAAAGATTGAAGTTGTCAAAGACTTCACTTTGCCAGGATCAACCATCAACACTCATGGAAACAGCAGTCAAGAAATCAAAAGATGTATTGAATTGGGCAAATCTACTGCACAAGATCTCTTTAAAGTGTTGAAGTGGTAGGGTTGGCCCAGGACCAGGCAGTGTTTCATTCTGTTGTGCATAGGGTTGTTATAAGTCGGTGCCGACTCAATGGTGCCTAACAACAAAAATTGTTATAAACAAGTTCAAGTGACTTGGTTTCTCTTGGTCTCCACCTTCCTCAAGGAGGCTACAATGATGCTCCTCTCGCTTCCTCTTGGTGAGGATGGGTGTCCCCACTCTTGGTGATTCAGAAGCCCTTGTCCTTAGAGACCTTAAGCAGCTGCATTGCACTCATCTCCTAGGGGTGAAGCCCCCACCTCCCAAATCCTGTCCAAGATGAAGTTGATGTTTGGAGAGACGGCTGTAGCAGCAGTGCCTTCGAGTGCTCCTGTTCTTATTCACCTTGTGACCCTTGTTGTGTCCCAAGGCCATGAGTAATGCAAAGTGGTGGCTGTTAAGTGAAAGGGCTGGGAATTTTTGTTGTTGCTGTTTTGTTTTTTGTTCATTTGCTTGCTTGTATTGGGTTGACCATACTGCTTTAGGAAATGAATGTGAATGATTTCAGACCTGGCATGTTGCTTTCACTGGCTGCGGTTCAACATTGACTACTTTTTCAAAACTAACATTGCTGACTACTCTGTTTTGTTTTGTTTTTCTAAATAGTATTTTATTATATTTTCTGTGAAAGTTTACACATCCCTTCAACAATTTCTAAATATATTGCTCAATGACGTTGGTTACTTTCTTCATGTTGTATTGGCATGCTCATAGTTTCTATTCTAGTTGTTCTGTTTTAATTAACCTAGTTTCACAGTCTTCTTAACTTCCAAAGTAAGCTTTAAAGAATTCACTGTCAATAATAATCAATGGATTATTATTTTTTTAAAGCTCATTACTCAAGATTGATATTAATTATCGTTTAAGCTAACCTACTATTTAGCTGAAAAGTGACTTGAGGGATAATTTCAGTTTAAGGTTTAAAGGGCATTTAAAGACAATAGCCTTGGGTATTCCTTCAGTTTCAATGGATCCATTAAATTTGAATCTACTGATAATTTGAAATTCTGATCCATATTTTTTTGCCTTTTCTGTCCGCATATTTAATAATGGTAGATGGGCAACATTTGGTTCCTCCGGTCTCAAGAGGAACGTATGGTTCCTGTAGAAAATTATTAGTTCTTGTTGATGGGTTCCTTCCCTTAATCTTGAATTTCCTTCTTTTTTTTATATTCCAATGGTATAGAGAGTCCAATTGTATCATAAGTGGCTACTTGAAAGCTTTTAAGAACCCAGATGCTACTCTCCAAACAAGGATATAGAATATAAAGATGATGAAATATATTATGACAATTAACCATCTTGTGTAAGACACTGAAAGCCTAAGTCTTCAAATCAAGAAAACAAATTCCATTCCATGAGGTGATTGGTTACATCTAAAAAGTATCCGTTTTTGTGACAACCTCCTAT
>NW_006408649.1:3293766-3295800 GCF_000296735.1 Chrysochloris asiatica | reverse complement strand
ATATATATATATATATATAGTTGCTGTTGTTAAGTGCCTTACAGTCAGAGTCAGTTCTTAGCAAACCTATATAGGGTTTCTGAGGTTTTAAATTTTTTGTGACAGCAGAGAGCCTCCTCTTTCTACCCCTGAGTGGCTGGTGGGCTCAAACCACCAAACCTGTGGTTCACAATACATTACTTAAACTATACAATCACCAGGTTCCAAAGCAGTATATATTGTATATAATATGTTTGTTGTTGTTAGATACCATCAAATCATTTCTGACCCATAGGCACCCTATGTGCAATAGAACAAAGCACTACCTAGTCCTTTGAAACCCTCACAATTGCTGCTTTGCTTGAGCTCATTGCTAGTGCCACTGTGAGATTCTATTTCATTTTGAGTCTCCCCTTTTTTGCTGACCTTCCATTTTACCAAGCATGATGTCTTTCTCTGAGGACTAGACCCTCCTAATAATATGTTCAAAGTATGAAAGATGAAGTCTGATCATCTTGGCTTCTCAGGAGCATTCTGGATGTAATTCTTCCAACACAAATTTGTTTGTTTTTTCTAGCAATCTATGGTATCTTTACAATTATTCTCCAACACCAAAACTCAAATTTATTAATCCTTTTATGGTTTTCCTTATTCACTGCCCAACTTTCACATATATAACAGGTTATTAAAAATACCATGGCTTGGGTAAGGCACATTTTAATCCTCAAACTGATATTTTTGCTCTTCAACACTATAAAGAGGTCTTGTGCATCAGATTTGCCAAATAATATGCATAGTTTGATTTATTGACTGCTGCTTCCATGAGTGTTGATTGTGTATCCAAGCAAACTGAATTTTTTGAGAACTTCATTCTTTTCTCCATTTATCATGATGGTATTTATTAGTTCAGTGGTGAAGATTTTTGTTTTATTTATAATGAAGTTTAACCTATATAGACAGCTATTGTCTTTGATCCCCATCAGTAATTATTTTAAGTCCTTTTTGCTTTCTGCAAGCAAGGTTTATCATCTGTATATCACAGGTTATTAATGAGTCTTCCTCCAACCCTGATGCAGCATTTTTCTTCATATAATCCAGCTTCTTGAATTATTTGCTCCTCATACAGATTAAATTAGTATGATGAAAGAATGCCACCCAGGCAAACCATGTTTCCTGATTTTAAACCATTCAGTGTGTCCTTGTTCTACTCAAATAATTTCCTCTTGCTCTATGTACAGGTTCCTCATGAGCATAATTAAGTGTTCCAGAATACTCATTCTCTGTAGTCTTTCCAAAGCTTGTCATGATCCATAAGGTAGAAAGCCTTTGCATAGGCAACAAAGCACAGGTAAACATCTCTTGGGTAGTCTCTGCTTTTAGCCAAGATCTATCTAATGCCAGCAACATGCTTTATTTATTCCATGTCTTCATCTGAATCTGGCTTGAACCTATGGTAGTTCCCAGTCAATGTGTTGTTGAAGCCATTTTTGAATTATCTAAAGCAAATTTTGCTTGCATGTAATATTAATGATATTGTCTGAGGATTTCCATATTCTGTTGGATCACCTCTCTTTGTAATCAGCACAAATATGGATCTCTTCTAATCACTTGCCCAGGTAGCTGTCTTCCAGATTTCTTGAGGTAAATGAGTGAGTGCCTCCAGTTCAAATATTATAATTTTAGTATGTTAATATGACATGTAATTTAAAAATAATAATACTTGATTTATATACATATAATAAAATTATAAATGTTGTTGTTGTTAAGTGCCGTCAAGTCTGTTCCGACCCATAGCAACACTGTATAGGGTTTCTGAGGAACAGCTGGTAAGCTTGAACTGCTGACCTTGAAGTTCATATGGCTTTGTAGTCTGGTGCATTAACCCACAGCACCACACCAGGACTAACTCATGTTAAATATTTGTATCACCAAGGAACAATGTCATTGGGTTATAAACTGACACTATAGACTGAATTTAAATCTGAAAATGCTTGAGAATGTTTTGTAGAACAGAAAATTCATGGGAATGCCATGTATCAGACTGATTAAATTCAT
>NW_006408649.1:3292102-3293666 GCF_000296735.1 Chrysochloris asiatica | reverse complement strand
TTTTTTCATTTAGAGCACAATTTTTAATTGTTCACACTATTGTTTGTTAGATGACATATTAGTTTTGTTGGGGGAATTTTATTCTGTTTCAATTCCATTTTTCCACCTACTTTTTAAAAAAAGTTTTTATTGTGAATTATGTGATAGTTTACATGGGAGAACACCAATTTACATCCATCCTATTGTATTTTGTTTCATTGCAATGATTACAATCCCCTCCATGCCTCATCAGACAACCAAAGGGTATACCCCGCAAGCCTGCCCCTGACCTTCAGCACACAGCCCGTCTACCTCCCTGAGTCCAGAGTCCCCAGCAACTCCATCTCTCCACATCATCGTCTCTGCCTCCATCTCTGGCATCACTGCTTCTCTGGGTAGGATCCAGCAGTCCACTCTTCCCACTTGATGGTACCAGGGACCTCCGCTGCTGGACTTCAAAATCAACCACTCCCCTCCTTTTGTTACAAAAACATCTACCTTTACATTTCCAACCCTCACAATCAACCCTGAAAGCAATTATTCACTATTGTACCACAAGATTCTTATCCTATCTCCTTTCATCTGCCCCATTCAGACAGGTTGGAAACCACTAAGTAGAGATTCTACCATCCCTTATACCATCTGGAACTAGGCTCCCTCTTAAAGCTTGTAAGCCAGTCACTTCTAGCCTTTGTAGCCCCACCATTTGGGGTTGTTGTTAGGTGCCATCAAGTCAGTTCCAGCTCATAGCGACCCTATGCAAAACAGAATGAAACACTGTCCAATCTTGGGACAACCTCACAATAGTTGCCATGCTTGAGCCCATAGATGCTGCCACTTTGCCAATCCATCTCATTGGGAGTCTTTTTCATTTTCTTTGACCCCCACTCCTTACCAAACATGATATCCTTCTCCAGCGACTGGTCTTTCCTGACAATATGTTCGAAGTAAGAGAGATGAAGTTTGGCCATCCTGGGAGCACTCTGGCTGCACTTCTTCTAACACAGATCTGTTTGTTCTTTTGGCAGCCAATGGCATTTTCAATATTCTCCTCCAATACCATAATTCAAAAGCATCAATTCTTCTATGGGCTTCCTTATTCACTGTCTAGCTTTCATCTGCATATGAGGTTATTGAAAATATCATAGTTTGGGTCAAGAACACCATAGTCCTCAATCTGATATCTTGCTCTTCAACACTTTGAAAAGATCTTGTGCAGCAGATTTGCCTAATGCAATATGTCAGATTTATTGCCTGCTGCTCCCATGAGTGTTGATAGTTAATACAAGAAGAATGAAGTCCTTTAATATATCCCACATGAATTTAGAGGTCATCTCAAGAACAGATTTGATACAATAAACACTAAAGACCAAAGACCAGAAGAGTTGTGTGATGACATCAAGAATATCATACAGGAAGAAAGCAAAAAGTCATTAAGAAGAAAAGAACGAAGGAAAAGATCAAAATAGATGTAAGAAGAGACACTGAAACTTGATCTCCAGCATTGTTGTTGTTGTTGTTGTCAGGTGCCATTGAGTCGGAACCGACTCATAGCGACCCCATGCACAGCAAAACGAAACAATGT
>NW_006408649.1:3288234-3290021 GCF_000296735.1 Chrysochloris asiatica | reverse complement strand
ACAAGGTTGTATTCTTTCACCGTACTTACTCAACCTGTATGCTGAGCAAATAATATGAGAAGCTGGGTTATATGAAGAAAAACGTGGCATCAGGATTGAAGGAAGACTCATTAACAACCTGCGATATGCAGATTATACAACCATGATTGCTGAAAGTGAAAAGGACTCAAAATATTTACTGATGAAGATCAAAGAGCACAGCCTTCCGTATGGATTGCATCTCAATGTAAAGAAAATAAAAACCCTCAACATTTTGGGTAGCCAATATCTAAATTTCCCATCCCTGTTAATCCTGTGTACTGAGGGGTTGGGAATGATGCTCTCTGTAAAGATTTGTTCCCTCTTTTGAGCTACTAAATCATTAAGTATAGGTCAAGTTCATCAATTTGTAGCAGATTGTTCTTATTTCCTCTTCTTTCTTCTTCTAGTCGAGTTCTGATCATCCATCCAGGTTAAGTGGGTACTACTGGCAAGTCTGGATGTTCTTGTGCTTCTCTCCTCACTTTATATTGCTGGACGCTTCACTCTCTGCTCTAATACTCTGTGGCCATGTCACTGTCTCTGGGCCCAGAAGTCCCTAGGTCTTATCATATTGCTGGCCAACCAGGTCTCGACTCAGGTTCACAGAAGTCGATTGAACGTGATCGGACTTAGCTCAAAACTTCATTGCTTGTTTCCCCCTGCTTCTCCCTATCAGTGACCAATGTGGTCACCAGCCAAACCACAGGCCTGCTCAAGTATTCCCCTTAAGTCTTAGTCTTGGAATTTACTCTGAGGGGACCCAACCACTTGACTTGATGGCTCCCAAGTGAACAACTTGCTTGTAACTTGTTTCACTACATTGATTATAATCCCCTCCATATACCATCAGACTGCCATTATTGTGTTTTATTTTTCTGGGTGGTCTTTGTTTCAAGAAGTATCTTCTAGCTGCTCCAAGTTGGTCAGCTTGTCCTTTTAGGTTGAAACTTCCCACCTCAGAAGATTCTGGATGGGGTTCAGGATTCCATCTATGGTCTTATGCAATGTAAAGGCTCTGCTGGAAGCCTCTTTCACTGGACAAGTTCTAGCCCCCTTTTAGGTATTCTAATCAGTTATAGGTTGAAGATAGACTTATAAGCTTTCTGTTGTGATGTTTCTGGCTATTCCTTTCTCTAGCCCTCAAGTGTCTATTTTACAATGGTAGTCAAGGGAAACCAAGATTCAAAAGACAGCCAAACATCTTAATATTATTCGCCCTCTTTTACTCATTCAAACCATGCCTCAATCAGTGTATCCCAGAGTTCTGTTTTTCCAAGGTTGTGCATACATCATTATTTAACATTGTCACACATAGCCCATGCAAGCCTGCCTAACTGTTGTCTCATTTGCCTTATTTCTCCATTTCCAGTCTCCTCTTCCTTCTTGTGTTTTGCTTTCTTCCAGCACCCAACCTATCCTTTGTCTGTTACCTACCCTGTGCTTCATCTTCCCCTCCCTCCCTCATCCCATACATCTCAGTGATCAGCAAAGATTTTTTTTTTCCCTTTAGGGAAAAAATTTCCCATTAATCTTTTACAATAATGGTCCTATGCAGTATTTCTCCTTTTGTGACTGACTAATTTCACTCAGCATAATGTTCTCAATGTTCATTCATATTATGTGGTGGCGTACAGCTTCTTTGTTATTCTTCAAGGTAGCATAATATTTCATTGTGTGTATATACCAAAGTTCGTTTATCCATTCTTCCATTAATGTAGCATAGTGGTTATGAATCAGGCTGAGAACTGCAAGGTCAGCAGTTCGAA
>NW_006408649.1:3284633-3285309 GCF_000296735.1 Chrysochloris asiatica | reverse complement strand
AGATGAGGCTTTCTGCTCCCGTAAAGATTTACAGCCTTGGAAACCCTGTTCAGGGTCGCTATGGGTCAGAACCGACTCGACGGCACTTAACAACAATAACAAGGCTGTTTCCATCTTTTTGCTATTATAAATAGTGCTGCTATGAACATTTGTGTGCAGGTATATACTTGTGTTATGGTTCTTATTTCTTGTGGGTAAATATCAAGTAGGGGAATTGTTGGATCATAAGGTATTTCTATTTCCAGCCTTTTGAAGAAGTGCCATATTGTTTTCCAGAGTGGTTGGACCATTTTGCAATCCCACCAACAATGTAGGAGTGTCTTAGTCTATCCACATCCTCATCAGTATTATTGTCCTCTACTTTTTTTAATCTTTGTTGTTATTGCTGGTGTGAGATGATATCTCAATGTTGGTTTTTTTTTAAATTTAAGGTTTTTATTGTGGATTGAGTGAAAGTTTACAGGGCATATCATCAGTGTCACATTCAACAATTCATCTAACTTGTTTCATTATATTGATTATAATCCCCTCCATATACCATCAGTTAAAAGTATTTGTCTCTATCCACTTTAGCTTTCTTAAAAACACACAAACAAAAAAAACCCCACTCAGACATATATAATAAATTACATCTCCAAAGGGCACATTCTGCAAGTCTGCTCCTGGCCACCAGCTC
>NW_006408649.1:3236210-3283370 GCF_000296735.1 Chrysochloris asiatica | reverse complement strand
TTATAATTTTATTCTGTTCTTGACTCTTTCATTCATTTGTCGACTGAGTTCAGGTTGATGCTGCCATGTACGGTTATGTACATGTAGTTGTTTTGTATTCTTGTTGGTTCTCAGTCCACAGAACTTCCTTTAGGATGTTTTTCATAGCAGGGTTGGCTTTGGCAAAATCCCTTAGTTTTTGCTTATCCTGGAATGTTTTGATTACACCATCGTATTTAATTTCATTGCTGTTTTGATTTGAATCTCTCTAATGACTAGTGATAGTGAACATTTCTTCATGTGCTTGTTGGCTGCCCGGATCTCCTCCTTGGTGAAGTGTCTGTTCATGTCCTGTGCCCGTTTTTTAATTGTGTTATTTGTCGTTTTCCTATATATTTTAGATATTAGTCTCTTGTCTGATGTATCATTGGAAAATATATTTTCCTATTATGTGGGCTCCATTTTTACTCTTTTGGTGAAGTCTTTTGATGCACATAAGTGTTTAAGTTTTAGTATGTCCCAATCATCTATTTTGTTTACTTTTGTTTGTGCAATTTTCAAAAAACTAGCTTCTTGTCCTGTTGATTCTTTCTGAAGTTTTTCTGTTCTCTATCTTATTTATTTCTGCTCTCATCTTTATTATTTCTTTTCTTTTGGTGACTGTAGGTTCCCTCTTTTGATCTGTATCTAATTGTTGTAGATGCTGTGTTTATTTTGATTCTTTCTTCTTTTTGGATGTGCACATTTATCGCAATGAATTGTCCTCTCAACACTGATTTCGCTGTGTTCCAAATTTTGGTATGTTGTGTTTTCATTCTCATTTGTTTCTAGGAACTTGGCCAATTCATGTTTAATTTCTTCTATTACCTAGTCGCTTTTCAGGATGGTTTTATTCAGTTTCCATGTATTCTACTTTATTTCCTTGGTTTTCTTATTATTGATTTCTATTTTTATAGTATTGAGGCTGAAGAGATGCTTTGTAGTATTTTGATGTTTGTAAATTTATGGAGACTTGCTTTGTGACCTAACACATGTTTAATTCTGGAGAATGTTCCATGTACACTGGAAAACAATGTGTATTGTACTGTTGGTGGGTTGAATGCTCTGTACACATGAGATCAAATTAGTTACTTGTGCTATTAATTCCTCTGTAACTTTGTTGAGTTTCTTTTTTTAAAAAATACCTTTTCAAAAGTGGCATATTAAAATCTCCCACTATAATTGTAGAATTATCTATTTTTTTCTTCCATTCTAGTAGGGTTTGGATCATATGTCTTGTTGCTCTTTCAGTGGGGGCATAGATATTTATTATGGTTATGTCGTCTTGCTCAATTGACCTTTTAATCATGAAATGGTGTCCTTCTTTATCTCTTATGCTGGTTTTTGTCTTAAAGTTTACTTTATCAGAAATTAGTATTGCTACTTCTGCTTGTTGTTGTTGTTGTTTTTTTTGCTATTAGCTTGGCACATTTTTTCCAACCTTTGAATTCTAGTCTGTTTTTGTCTTTATATGTATGGTTTGTCTCTTGCAAGCAGCATATTGAAGGGTCTTGTTTTCTCATTCATTCTGCCACTCTCTGTCTCTTCACTGATACATTTAACCCACTGACATTCAGTGTAATTATTACTAGGTATGATTTAATTGCTGTCATTACATTCTTTTTTTTCTTTTTTTTTCTGGTGCTATTTATTTCTTTGTTCTGCATGCCTTCTTGTTCTTAGTTCATGTGTATTTTTGTGCTATTTATTGTCAGTTTCTTCTTAGTTTTACTGTTTCCTTGTTATGCTTGGATCTTTATTTTCATGGTAAATTGTGAAGTATTAACTTCCTTTGGGGTTACCCTATAGTCTATTAACTTTTCCTTGCATTTAAGGCAGTCTATTTTTTCCTGCAATCTACCTGACCTCCTAACCACCTGGATGTCTCTGCCTATATTTTTCCTTCTTTGAAAATGCTATTATTTTGATCTTCAGTTGACTTCCTAGCTCCTTTGAATTTGTTGTAATTTTTTTCTGTTCTGGACTCTGCTATCTGTCATATGAGTTCCAGGTGGTGTTGCCACATCTGTCAATCTGTGGTTGTTGTCTGTTCTTGTTGATTTTTTTGTCTAAAGAACTCCCTTTATGATGTTTTGAAGTGCTGGGTTGGCTTTGACAAAATCTCTTAGCTTCTGTTTATCCTGGAGTGTTTTGTTTGCACCATCGTATCTGATTGACAGTTTTGCTGGATAGAAGAATCTTGGTTCACAGATTTTTTTCTTTTAGGGTTTTATATATGTCTCCCCATTGCCTTCTTGCCTTTATGATTTCTGCTGAGAAGTCAGAGCTTAAATTGACTTGCTTGTATTTGTAGGTAACATTTCTCTTTTTCATGGCTACTTTTAGTATTCTCTCCTTGTCTTTGATTTTGGAGATCTTTATTATGACATGTCTTGGTGAATATCTTTTGGGGTGTATCATTTGAGGTGTATGTTCAGCTTCTTGAATGTTTATCTTCTCATCATTCAAGATGTTAGGGAAATTTTCTTCCAGTAGCTTTTCAACTATCTCCTCTGTGGACTTCTGTGATTCTTCCTCTTCTGGAATGCCAATAATTCTTAAGTTATTCCTCTTCATTTTATCCAACATGAATCTTAGAATCTCTTCAGATTTTTTTTATCCTTTTTTCTTCCTGCTCTTCTATCTTAGCATTATTGAGAGATTTGTTTTCCAACTCACAGGTTCTGGCTTCCACCTCTTCAATTCTACTCCTTGGCTTTTTCAGTGTATTGTCTATTTCTGATATTTATTATTAATCATCTGGACCTCTTTTTGCAGGTTTTTAATTGTTTCCAACGGTATATTTATCTTATTTGATTGCTCCTGTAGCACTTCTGTGACTTCTTCCTTATTTTCCTTCACTCCTCTGTGAAGCATTTGAATTTGTCTCCATATCATTCTTCAAATTTCTTCTCAGGCAAATCCAAAGCCTGATCTTCTTCTTATGAAAAGTCTATGTGTGTCTCGAGCTCATTTTTCTCCATTACTCTTTTCTATTTTTGGTCATATTCTGAGATCTTTTGTTGCTTTTTCTTGGACATTTTCAGCAGTTATGTGTGTTTTCAGTGATTAAATGAATGTATGTCTCTGTGTTGTTAGGCTTACTGAGTGTCTCTTGGTGGGTGTGATCTGGAGATAGACTTCCCTTTCATGTATAATGCCTAGCAGCTAGTATTGGTCCTATCCCAATGGTGGGATATTATGCTTGTAGCTTGGCTACATGGCCATGATTCCTGTCTCTTCTTGGGTAACATAGGGAGAGAAAGCTTCCACCCCCAGGAAAAAAAGTGTGATCAAAAAGACAAAAATGGAAACAATATAAAAGCAGAGATAAAAACCATCTCTCAAAAACAAGTATAAAACTGTAGCCACCAGACCAATAGCCTGTGCTGTGCAAGTGAGTGTGCATGCACAGTAAAAACCTCCAGCAGTTTGTGGGGGTGTTCACTTGCTCACGCCCTTCCTCTAGTCCCCATCATGAAGGTGCACAGATACATATTGAGAAATTAATGAAAGGAAGATTGTCCACTGTATTTTATCTCTGAAGGTCAGTTAGGTATCTGTGTGTTCACAGTGAAATTCTCAAAATAGCTGCATATTGTGTGTAGTAGTTGCTGTTGGTTCTTGCATTTTATGTTGGGGTTTTACAGTGTTCATATGGTTTGTCTGTATTGCCAGACCTGCTTTTTCTTGCTGGGTAGGCAGGAATAAAGGGTCTTGTCCACATCAACTTTAGGGCTGGGTCTGAGTCACACGTCATAAGCAGCTACCAAAGGATCAGCCCATGGGACCAATGGGGCTCCTCCACTCTGTGCCATGGGAAAACTGTGGGCTCAATGCTCGACCTTTTGGGGGTGTGGCCCCACCTGCCTGAAGGTGTCTGGACTGGGCACAGAGGGTGCAACAAGGAAGAGGAGGAAAAAATGTGTAGAATCTCACACACCTCTTTTTTCAAATGTCACTGCGTGGTTTTTAGTGCCCATATCACTCTGTCAGTCTTGCTGTGGCCCTGTCCTCTGATCTCAGCTCCGGTGGAATGTCCACAGGGAGAGTCCCATATATCCATCAATTCTGAAATTGCAGTATGTTCTTTTCTACAGTGATTTTTCCACCAGTGGGTATGGGAAGCTGATGCCCTGCACTTTATACTAGATCCAGAGCTCTGGAGCTGATCTGTGAAAGCACCTCTCTGGTTTTTCTTCACCTCCCCCGAGGACCTGTCTTACCTGACTCTTCTTCTCCCACCTCCAAAATCGGAAGTCCTGACATATTAGTTTTAAGGTCTCTGCAGCAATTAAATACACAGATCCTATAAAACCATGAAGAGCTGACATATAATCAAGAGACTATGGTACTGAATTAAAAAGCTCAAGGTTCCCTGAGGACATTGGAATAACACAAGAGTCCAGGAATTGATGGGATACCAATTGAAATTTTCAACAAACTGATGTAGCACTGGCACACTCACTCATCTGTGCCAAGAAACTTAGAAGACAGTTACCTGGCCAATTTATTGGAAGTGATCCATATTTCTACTCATTCCAAAGAGATGTAACAAATGGAATGTGGAAATCATAGGACAGTATCATTAATATCACATGCAATTAAATTTTACTAAAGATAATTCAAAAACAGCTGCATAATAACATTGAAGGGAACTGGCAGAGGTTGGATTTTTTTCTTTAGTTCCTCCAGCTTGAGAAATGCTTAGTGTTTTCTTAACTCACCATCTTTGAGCATTTCATTATATTTGAGTTTGTCTCCAGCTGCCCATTGAAATTTTCTGTTCAGCTCTTTTTTTTCATTTGCTTTAGTATCTCTACCCTTGAGAGCAAGTTTCAAATTCCTCTCTGACATTCATTTTAGTCTTTTCTTTATTCCCTCTCTTCTTAATGACATTTTGCTTTCTTCCTGTATGATGTTCTTGATGTCATCCCACAACTCTTCTGATTTTTGGTCATTAGTGTCTATTGTACCAACTCTGTTCTTCAGTTGATTTCTAAGTTCAGCTGGGATATTTTTAAGATCATGCTTTGGCTCTTTTAGACTTATTTTAATTTTGTTCAGTTTCAGCCTGCATATGTTCCACAATCTGCCCCTGGCCTTTTTTTGGCTGATGATATGGAACTTTTCCAGTGTCTTGTCTCAGAGATTGTCAATTTGATTTCTGTGTATGCCATATGGTGGGGTCCATGTGTATACTCGTCCTTTATGTTGTTTATAAAGTTATTTGCAATGAATAAGTCATTGATTTTGTAAAATTTTATTATTTGATTTTCAGGATCATTTCTATTACTAAGGTCATAGTTTCCTATTACCGATCCATCCTTTCTGTTTCCACCTTTGCATTCCAATCACCAGGAATTATCAATACATATTGATGGCATGTTTGACCAATTTCAGACTAATTGAATTCAATATCATCATCACTAACTTTAGTAGTTTTGCATAAATTTGAATATTAGTACTATTAATTGGATTTCTTTGTTTTGTTGTTATTATTAAGCACTGTCAAGTCAGTTCTGACTCATAGTGACCCAAACAGTGACCTTATAATATAATCTTTTCCATGATCAGATCTATGAATAGCCAATCAGTTGAAAGGGAGTTTCCTTAGGTTTGTGATCAGCATTCAATATGTATAGATGTTCTGGCAAAGTTCTCTAGCTTTTTGCTTGTGCTGGATCCTGCAGCAACCTTGTTGGGACTTGATTCAGTGACCTGAGGTATAACCTGGTAATCTTGGGATTCATTAGCCATTGTAACCTGTGAACCAAAAGCCTGCCTTCTTACTTATCTATATTGAGTTTCTAGTCTCCACAGACTATGAACAGCCATCTGTCTGTATCTGACCTCTTGATTTAAGTTCCTTAGCCCATGTAGCTACTTAGTCAGAAACCTCCAGTTTTACTTAGGGACTTAGGACTTGCCAAGCTTGAGAATCATGTGAACCATTTCCTTGAGATAAATAATCTTCACTGGTTTTGCTTCTTAGAGAACCAGTCTAAAATGGAGGGATTGACACAGTGACTAAAAAATGAGCAGAGATATAGCAGCAATTAAAATAGTGACACAGGATTGAGTTTTGTTCTGTTGTACATAATGTTGCTTTGAGTCAGAACTGACTCACCTAACAATAACAATAACAACAAGTACAAGGGGGTTTAATGACAGCTTGGTAGTGTGGAAAGAACAGACTTTTACAACTTTAATTCATCTGGTAACAAATGTTTGAGTATTGCAAACTTCTTACCCTATCTGGAACTATGTTCTGATCTATATAGCTGTTAATGTTGTTATTAAATATTGTTGAATCAGTTCTGACTCATAGCGACCCTGTATAAGGTTTTCAAGGAGTGGCTGGTGGGTTTGAACCACTAAACTTGCAGCTTACAGTTCAGTGTTTATTCTATAGCAGCACAACAGGACTTCATCTACATAGTTTGTGTTACTGTTGTTGTTAAGTGCCTTTGAGTCAGTTCTGACTCATAATGACCCTGTATAGGGTTTCCAAGGAGCAACTGGAGTGTTTCAACTGTTGACCTTGCAGTTCAAATCAATCTTGCAATCCAGCACATTAATCCACAGTGCTACACCAGAACTGCTATCTATATATTGATGGTGATGATGTGCCGTTGGAGTCGGTTCCAACTCATAGTGATGCTGTGCAGGATTTCTGAGGCTGTAACACTTTACAGGAGCAGAAAGCCTCATTTTTCTCTCTCAAAACAACTGGTAGTTTTTAACTGCTGACCTCAAGGTTCGCAGCCTGTTTCATAACCACTACACTATCTATATATTAGCAATACTAAAAACTACCTTGAAAGATTATGGTTGAAATAATGTATTAATAAGCCTAGAATTATGTTGATTATGTAGAAGGCACTTAAAAATATTCAATGTTATTTTAAAAAATTCATTTAGAGAACAGTATGGTTTATAATAAAATTAGAAAATAGAATATATGTTTCTACAACTACAGTTAATAGTTCTATTTATTTCTTTATGACAATATACTCACCTCATCACTGAAGCAACTTTTGAAATAATAACTTTTTTTGTCCCCATTTGTTTTAATTAAGGTATCTAAGGTCAGACCAGAGGATACCGTTGTGGGAGCTTTGTTTCTTTGTGGTAAAGAAACCAACGGGTAGAAGTTTGAACAGTTCTAAAATTAAAGGTAAAATATGAATTATCTGCTTCCTAAAACTGACTTAATTTTCTTTTAATGTGCCTGAAATGTTGCCAAGATTTAAATTGAACTTCTGAATTTGATTTTGTTAAAATGATTCGATGTTTGCCTTCACAGCTTCAGTTTTTAAAAGTTTAGCGCCTATTCTTCAGAATAATGCTCCTGGCACTATATGCACACTCTACAATTTGAATACCAATAATACTCAGTTATCTCAGATTATTTATACCCTGAATATATCTAGGAAGAGTTGCTGGGCCATCCTAGAAAGAGAATAAATCCAAGTTAAGAGATCCCCTTGGAATCTACTTATTCTTTCTATTTAATGAGGCTGACTATTGGGGAAAGAACACTAGACCCAAGATAAAAGACTACGGGTGGATGGTAATGTTTTTTTGACCTCTCTTTAAAGTGAAATTACACACAATAAGTGAACTAGGTGCAAGAGTCTACACATTCCTAGGGAGCTGCCATTGTCAAACAACAAAACATTTTTAATGGATCTCAAAATGCAAAAATGTGAAAACCATTCAGTGCACACATATTAGATGAATATCCACTATGAAGTAGGCCCTGGAGGAAATATATAATTCACTTACAAATGTGACTTCAATCAATTTGAAATCAGTATAGTAAGCACTGATACATGTTAAAAAGTATGTACCCTGAAAAACTTTTAGTGATCTGGCAAATTTTGATATTGTAATGACATATTGAACGTATAAAATTGGATGACTCTCACAAATTAGTTTTACATTTTATAAATTAATTGTAGTCATATAAACACCTGTCACCTATATAAGAGTTTTAGTATTGCACTGTAGGGTAAGCAGTGGACCAAAAGTTGGGCTTGAACTGAAATATTGGCAGTTCAAACCCATCAGCCACTCCTTGGAAACTGTATAGTGCTGCTATGAGTCAAGTCGGAATCAACTCAAAGACACTTAACAACAACAAGCACCAATACAAGCCAATTAAGGCACAGAAAATTATGAAAAATGATGAATAGAAAATATTTAAAATAGCTACAGGAAATGTCTTTAGAGGAGGGATATGCCCTTCTTTATTAGCAATGCAGTAACAACCCTTTTCTTCTTGTCAATATTTTCTAGGTTGTGTCCTAGGAGGCACATGGCTAAAAAAGTGAGTTCAGAGAAAGTAGAAAGAAATATCTTACTTAAAAGCTATTTCTTTGAAGGAAGGGTGAGATTTGCATATGAATAGATAATGGTACTTTAAACAAATATCTGCAGGGATTGAAAAAAATAGTTATATACAAAATCTCAAATCAGTGTTATGTAAAAATCTACAAAGGAAAACTGCTAAGGGATTTGAATTCCAAATTTCATACAGAAAAGTGTTTTTTTCCTCTACATGTTTTCCTAGCTCTTTAATATTTTAATTATTTTGAGGCTTCAGAAATGGATTCCTTCCTTAGAGCCTGCTGTTTAGTTTCTGCCTTTGTCTAATGTCTACCCTCAATGCACAACTTTAAGGGAAAGGCAGAATAGGCGCTTGTTTTTCAGAAGAGTAGATGCTATGTATTTTTTTTTTTTTAAACCAGAGAGCTTGTATAAAATGACTTTCTTTAAAAAATAAGTTTGCTTATAAATATTTAAGTAATTTATGCATAGCAGGTTATGAGTTGGGCTTGTAAACACGAGAGAAGGATGAGCCTTTCAACTCCCATAAAGATTTACAGCCTTGGAAACTTTATACAGGGTTGCTGTGATTCAGAACCAACTCCACAGCACATACTCACTACCACCACAGAATACTGGAAAATCGGAGAACCTAAAAAGAAATTTCTTGACTAACTACAGCTTTAAATAGATTTGCTTCTTCATTCTAACTTTATGAATTATGTAGCATTATTCATTTTATTTTATAGATAAGGAAACTGAGACATAGAACGGTTAAACCAAGGCTACTCTAAAGTGATATTGGTACTTAAATTGGTTAGGTGATGTAGAAATAGCCAATATCTATCCTCTTCAGAGCATTGAATAGTATGGTCAATGCACAGTAAGTGTCTGATAAATAGAAGCCAAGTTGCTTTCATAGCAATAGAATTATGATCTTAGAAGAGTAGAAAAGCAACAGTTTTGTATTCAACCATAATTGGGTTTAAATCACAGTTCTCCTGTTTTGAGGGTCTTACCTTCACTCTTCTTGGATCAACTATCCACACTCATGGAACCAGCAGCCAAGAAATCAAACGACATATTGCATTAGGCAAATCTGCTGCACGGGACCATTTTAAAGTGCTGAAGAGCAAAGATATCAGCTTGAGGACTAAGGTGCGCCTGACCCCAGCCATGGTATTTTCAATAACCTCAAATGCATGCAAAAGCTGGACAGTGAATAAGGAAGGAAGACCATAGAAGAATTGATGCTTTTGAGTTTAAGGTGTTGGAGAATATTGACAGTGCCACGTGCTGCCAAAAGAACCAACAGATCTGTGTGGGAAGAAGTGCAGCCAGAGTGCTCCTTGGAGGCCAGGATGACCAAACATCGTCTCTCATATGTCAGACATGTTGTAAGGAGGGACTGGTCTCTGGAGAAGAGTATCATATTTGGTAGAGTGGAGGGTTGGATAAAAAGAGGAAGACCCCCAGTGAGATAAATTGGAAAAGTGACAGCATCAATGAGCTCAAGTGTGGCAACAATTCTAACGTTGGTACAGGACTGGACAGTGTTTCATTCTGTTGTGCATAGGGTCGCTATGAGTCGGTACCAACTCAATGGCACCTAACAACAATAAAACCCTTAAATACAGTACTCAATTTATTCAATATAAAAGGGCATTTTGATACTAAACTCAAAGTACAATCGTAAGTTGTTCACGTAATGTCTGATAAGTATGTGGCCCAACATCAATATTATTCTTATTGTTGTTAAGTGCCCACAAGTTGTATTGACTCATAGTGACCCTGTATAAGATTTCAACAGCTGACCTTGAGGTTCAAAACAACCTTTCAATCAAGTAATTATCTAAAATGCCACACCAGAACCGCACATATGTTGCTGTTAAGTGCTGTTAAGTCAGTTCTGACTCCTAGAGGCCATGTGTAGGGTTTTCAAGGAGTAGCTGGTGGGTTTGAACCATTGATCTTGCAGTTCAAACTGACTTTGTGATCGAGTGCATTATCCTGCTGTGCCACACCAGGACTCCAAGCCATAGATATAAAGTTTAAGAATTACAACATATAGAGGTTGAAAATTACAACACATATTTGGTGCAGGGGAAGGGACAATACAAACCATGATGATCTACTCCCCACATCCCAGCTAGGATGGGCTTGATGACTCTTCTGAGCTCCCTCATGGCCTGTTCTGTCACCTCTGCAACTCAGGTCAGATCACACCAGGACCATTTTCCTCACTCAGCTGGTGTCTCCAGTTACCCAGTGCTGTTGTACAATGGATTGTGTACCACATAACTCCACAAATAAATAAATAAATGGATGAATGAATTAGTGAATGAAAACTAGTATACACTTTATTTACATACATGTAAATAAATTAGTAAATGGTATTTTAAAATTTATTTTTTATTGTTGTTTAATCGACGTGCTTACCTCTTGGCATATATTTTATTATTTCTCTTACTGACCTCTAATTCTGAATCTCCAGGGTAATACTCCACCAAATTCAAGAAAAATAGCATGTATTTTATGTGCAAATAGTGCATAAAATAATTGCAATGCAATTTAGATCTCAGAATCCATCCAAAATGGTCTGAACACATATCCGGCTGTCTTTTAAGCAGGTCAGTAAATAAAATATGAATGGTGGTGATGGTGGTTATGTGTCGTGCAGTTAGTTCCAATTCCTAGCAACCCTGCATAGGAAGGCTGTCAATATTTACAGTAGCAGAGTTTCAAACTGCTGACGCTGAGGTTAGCAGCCTGACTTCTAACCACTGCACTAAAAGTAAGAACTTGACAATTTGCAAAGGTTTAGGAAGAATGGAAATTCACAAAAAAGAATTGCAGAAAAGCATGTGGATGTATTGTCTAACATCCTTGTGCTTCACAAGGGGGAAAGAGAAGAATCACCATTCCAAGACTGATTCCTATTAGGCATAGGCCAAACGTGCCTCCGTCCTCAAATCTG
The DNA here is from genome assembly GCF_000296735.1 of Chrysochloris asiatica. Classification (NCBI taxonomy): domain Eukaryota; kingdom Metazoa; phylum Chordata; class Mammalia; order Afrosoricida; family Chrysochloridae; genus Chrysochloris; species Chrysochloris asiatica. The sequence continues at coordinate 3,272,041 of NW_006408649.1, read as the reverse complement.
ATCTTATTCTGACACCAACCATCCCCTCTACAAGACACTATACTTCTTTTCTGGGTTCAAGTAATTCAGCAGATATTGATTGCAATGATCACACAGAACTCACAGACAATACTCACAAGAATGAGGCTTGTTAGGGAATCAACAGGGTGCAATTTAGGATCCGAAATAACTCAGAATAAAGCAGTTCTAGGATCAGGGGAAGCTTTTCATAGTTGTACTACAAGCATGCCCGTCTCTCATCTTCAGCCTCTCAACCACATGGCCCCTTGACCGCTGCCCGAAGGGCAACCAATTCTGCAAGCCACCTACACAAACTACACATTTCAGCTTTATTCATTCAGTGAGTTGGGAAGACTGCACCTTTTTTTGCTGCTGTGTCTGATGCCATTGCCTCTGCCACCACTATTTTTCTAAGCAGGGATCTTGGGACCCAAAGGATCCCTCTGCTCAGGGATCTTCTTTGTTGGTCATCTTGAGAACCTTTGTTTCCACTTCTGAGATGGCTCATTTTAATGATCCAGTGGAATGGCAAAACCAACAAATTTCCAAATGAAAGACCCACATACCCTATTTAGCTGCCAACACAATCCCTTGAGAGTACAAATACTATGGATAAAAGGGCCATATCAAGCAAATTCATTATACCACACAAACTATGAATTAGATACTAAATACTATCCACAGAGTAAGCTTCAGACCTTAGATACATGTCTTAACATCACACAATGACTGTATACAATACATGGGTTTTACATCAACACAATTTTTCTACAGAAGAAAACCTCTGCTTCACTGTTATTTAGGTGTTTCTTTTTGTTATCTAGAATTAAAGAGAGTAAAATAAATACAATTATTATTGCATATTCATTGTTGTTGCTGTTAAATACTGTTGAGTCAGTTCTGTCCCATTGTTGTTAGATGCCATTGAGTCAACATGGACTCATAGTGACCCTTTGTACACCAGAATGAAATATTGCCCAGTCCTTGGCTAACGTCACAATCATTGCTACATCTGAGCCTGTTGCTGCTGCCACTGTGACAATCCAACTTGTTTGGGGTCTTCCACTTTTTCTCTGATCCTCCACTTTACCAAACATGATATCCTTGTCTAATGAGTGGTCCCTACTGACAACATGTCTGAAGTATGATAGACTGTTTGCCAATGCTGGCTTCCAAGGAACATTCTGACTGTACTTCTAACATAGATCTGTTGGCTTTTTTGGCAGTCCATGGTACTTTCAATATTCTCCTCCAACACCATGACTCAAATGCATCTATTCTTCTACCATCATCCTTATTCACTGTCCAACTTTCACATGCATATGAGGTTACTGAAAATACCGTGGCTTGGGTCAGGCATACCTAAGTTCTCAAACTGACTTCTTTACTCTTGAACACTTCATAGTAGTCTTGTGCAGCAGATTTGCTTATTCAATATGTCCTTAGATTTTCAACTGCTGCTTACATGAATGTTGATGGTTGATTCGAGCAAAATGAAGTCTTTGGCAACTTCAATCTTTCTCCATTTATATGAATGTTGTTAATTGGTCCAGTGGTAAGGATTTTTGTTCTCTTTACATTTAGGTATAACCCATACCAAAGGCGATGGTCATCAGTAAGCATTTTAAGTCCTCTTCACGTTCAGCCTGCAAGGTTGTATTATTTGCATATTACAAATTGTTAATGAGTCTTCCTCCAATACTTATGCTGTATTTTTCTTCATATAATCCAGTTTCTCAGATTATGTGTTTAGCATAGAGATTAAGTAACTATGATGAAAGAATACAACTCTGGTGCACACCTTTCCTGATTTTAAACCATTCAATGTGCCCTTGTTCTGTTTGAACAACTGCCTCTTGGTCTATGTACAGGTTCCTCAGGAGCACAATTAAGTGTTCCAGAATACTCATTCCTCACAATATTGTCCATTGCATCTCATGAGTCACACAATTGAAAGCCTTTACATAGTCAATAAAGCACAGGAAAACATCATTCAGGTATACTCTGTGTTTAGCCAGGATTAATCTGATGTCAGCAATGATATCCCTCGTATCACGTCCTCTTCTGAATATGGCTGGAACCTCTGGAAGTTCTCTGTCAATGTATGGTTACAATTACTTTTGCATTATCTTAAGTAAAATTTTATTCTCATGGGATAGCAATAATATTGTCCAATGATTTCTGCATTCTGTTGGGTCACCTCTCTTTGGAATGGGCACAATTACAAATCTCTTCCAATCAATTGGCTAGGAAGTTGCTTTCCCAATTTCTTGGCATAAATGAGTGAGTGCCTTCAGTGCTTGCCTCACTTTCTTGAAAGATTTCAATTTGTATTCCATCTATTCCCTGTGCCTTGTTCTTTGCCAATGGCTTCAGTGTACCTTGGACTTCTTCCTTCAGGATGATTGACCCTTGATCATATGCTATCTCTTGAAATGTTTGAATATCAAAAATTCTTCTTCTTCTCCCCCCCTCCACCCCAATTATTGACTTTATTAGTGAACTTAGTAGGTTACAGTTCAGAATCATAAATGCTCAAGACAGTTTTTGGTCAGGACAGCTCCTTCCAAGTCATTAGGTCTCTTAGCTACTGCTCTACTTGGGCAATGTTACAAAACTCTTTTAAGGCAGCTGATAAATGCCCAAAGGGCACTCTACTATAAACCTCAATCCAAAAGCACTCAGCAATAACTCCCTTGGGTCAGCAAATTTAATTCCTCAGATTAAGTGTCTAGAATCACCTCACTCATAAGGAAGACTCTTGCCTGAAGGCACTCAGCTTTATTTGCTCCATGGTCTGGGAAGCCCACTACTCAGTTTCATGGTCTGGCTCTTTGTTCTGCTGCTTCCACTCCTATGCCAATCCTCTGGTGTCACAGCTTTCTATCCCTGGATTCCTTCCATCTTCTTTTGATGCTTTTGCATCATTCAATATTTTGTCTAAGAATCCTTCAATATTGCAAGTTGTGGCTTGCATTTTTTCTTCAGTTCCCTCAGCTTGAGAAATGCTGAGCATTTTCTTACCTTTTGGTTTTCAAACTCTTTGCACATTTCATTATAATATATGACTTTGTCTTCTAAAGCTGCTTTTTGAAATTTTTTTGTTCAGCTCTTCTACCTCCTTACTTCTCCCATTTGTTTTAGTATCTCTACTCTGGAGAGCAAGTTTTAGGGGCTCTTCTGACATCCATTTTGATCTTTTCCTTCTTTCTTGTCTTCTTAATATCCTTTTGTTTTCTTCTTGTACGATGTTGTTTATGTCATCCCAAAACTCTTCTGGTTTCTGATCATTAGTGTTTAATACAACAAAACTGTTCCTGGGAGGATCTCTAAATTCAGGTTGGATATATTCATGGTCAAATTTTGGCTCTCATGGACTTGTTTAAATTTTCTTCAGCTTCAGCCTGAACTTGCATATGAGCAATAGATGATCTGTTTCACAGTCTGCCACTGGCTTTGTTTTGGTTGATGATATGGAGCTTTTCCACTGTCTGAATATGAAGATATAGTCAATTTGATTTCTGTGTTTTCCAACTAGTGAGGTCTATGTGTATAATCATCTTTAAAGTCGTTTAAAAATGTGTTTGTAATGAAGAAGCCATTGGTCCTGCAAAAGTCTATCACATGAGCTCCATGATTTCTATCATTTCTATAAGCAAGATCATATTTTCCAACTACTGAACTTTCTCTTTGTTTCCAAAAGCCAGTATTTATCAATACATCTTGATTTCATGTTTGATCAATTTCAGGCTGAAGAAGTTGGTAGACATCATCATTTTTTAAAAAAAAATGTTGTGAATTATGTGATAGTTTACATGGGAGAACATTAGCTTTACATTCATCCTATTGTATATCATTTCATTGCCATGGTTATAATCCACCCCCATGCATCATCAATCAAATAAAGGGTATGCACTGCAAGCATGCTCCCTGGTCATCAGCACACAGCCCCTCTCCCTCTCTAAGTCTAGAGCCCCAGCGGCTCCATCTCTTCATGTTATCGTCTCTGCCTCCATCTCTGGCATCACTGTTTCTCTGGATAGGGTTCTGCACTCTGTTCTTCTCCCTTGATGGTTCCAGAGACCTCCACTCCTGCACTGCAAAGTCAATGACTCCCCTCTTTTTGCTACAAAATATCCACCTTTGCATTTCCAACCCTCACAGTCAGTCCTGAAAGCAATTATTCATTATTGTGCCACATGAGTGCTATCCCCATCTCCTTTCATCAGCCCCACCCAGACAAATTGGATACTACTCAGCTGAAATTCTATATTCCTCCACACCCTCTGGATCTAGGCTCCCTCTTGAAAGCTTGTAAGCCAGTCACTTCTTGCATTTGTAGCCCCCCCCCCCCATTTTCGATAGCCATTTTCCAATCCATGCCTACCCTGTTTCGAGGCGGTGGGATGATCCTCGTTGTAAAGATTTGTTCTCGCTTTTGAGTTACTACATCCATAGGTGTAGGTCAAATTCATCAAATTTTCTCTGTTTATTCATTCATGGCCTTCATAATTCTGGGATTCACATTAAGTCTTTAATCCATGCTGAGTTGGTTTTTGTATAAGGTGTGAGGTAAAGGTTTTGTTTCAATCTTTTGCATATCGCTTTCCAGTTCTGCCAGCACCATCTGTTGAAAATACTATCCCTTCCCCATGCGATATACTCAGGTACTTTGTCAAAAATCAGTTGGCTGTATGTAGATGTGTTAATTTCTGGATTCTCAATTCTGTTCCATTGATCAATGTATCTTTCATTATACCAGTACCAAGCTGTTTGATCACTGTAGCCATGTAATACATTTTGAAATTGGGGAATGAGTGATTCCCAACCTCATTCTTCTTCTTAAGCATTGTTTTGCTTATCCTGGGTCTCTTTCCTTTCCATATAAAGTTTGTAATTGTTTTTTCCATCTCTTTGAAGAAAATCATTGGAATCTGGATTGGGATTGCGTTATATGTCTAAATTGCTTTGTATTGACATTTTCACAATGTTAAGTCATCCTATATAGCACCATAGTACATTCTTCAATTTTTGCAGGTCTCTTTTAGTAGTGTTTTTTTAGGTTTCTTTGAATTGATCTTTTGTTTCTCTGGTTACGTTTCCAACCCCCAAGGCTGGCAGCTTGAAACCACCAGCTGTTTCATGGGAGAAAGACTAGGTCCTCTGTTCCCGCAAAGATTCACAGCCTCAGAAACCCTGTGCAGGGTCACCATAAGTCAGAACCAACTCCATGTCACCCAACAAGCAAGAAGACAAGTCTCTCTAAATGCTGAGAGGATCTGTGCACATGTGTAGTGGAAGAATCCTCCAGTGGTGAAGACGGGGGTGTCCACTTGCTTAGGCAGCCCCTCTAGTCACCAGAATGGAGGTTCACAGACTGGTAGAGGTCAATGAACAGATACCAAACCAAACAAAACAAAACAAAAAAAACAACAACCCAAAATCAGAACAAAGCAAATCCAAACAGAATATATTGTCACCTTTGCTCTGAGGTTCCCACATTGGTTAATTCCTGGAAGGTCTGTTTGCTCCCCCATTTGGTCTTGCTCAAGTTGTTGGCTCTGGGCTGCTGAGCCTAACAGATTCTAAAGTACAAGATTTCTTACTTCTGCTACAAGTTCCATAAGCTATAAGCCTTCAAACTTTTTAAATATTCCTACCTATGTGGTTCAGCATTTGGAGCTCTCCCCTGAACCCACTTTGTCTGGTATTCTGTGCTGTGGTATTAGTGATGGCTATCTTCACTCTTCACTGAACCTCTACCCTATCTGCCAGCAAGCCCTCCCCCCACCACTTCATCAATTTTATCATCACTGACATTAGTGGTTGGTGAGTATATTTGAACAATAGTGTTAGCAACTGGTCTTTTTTGTTGGTAGATGTATATTATCCTATCACAGTCAGCATTTTACTATAAGACAGATCTTGATATGTTCTTTTTGAAGATGAATGCAATTCCTTTCCTTTTTAATATGTCATTCCTGGCATAGAATTCCATGTGATTGTCAGATTGAAAATTACCAATGTCAGTATATTTCAACTCATTAATGCCTAGGGTATCTATGTTTAAGTGTTCCATTTCATTTTTGACAATTTCCAACTTTACTAGATTCATATTTCCTACATTCTATGTTCTGATTATTAAATAGAAGTTTACTGTTGTTTATTTTCATTTTTAGTTGTACCCTATCAGCAAATGAGCATCCTGAAAGCTTAGTCCATTCACATCATCACTGTCAACTCTACTTTGAGGAGGTATCTCTTTTGCGTGCCTTCCAGCCTGAGGGGTTCATCTTCCAGCACTATACCTGACAACATTCTGGTGCTTTTCATCATGTTTCAATATTCAATATGCTGGTGTTAACAGTGTTTCACTGCTATTCATAAAATTTTCAGTGACTAAATATTTGGAAGTAGTCCATCTCTCCTTCTTCTTAGTCTTCATCTGGAAGCCCATCTGAAGTCTGTCTACCATGAATGATCCAGCCAGTATTTAAAATACCCATAGTATAGCTTTCAAAATTACAGCAACATGTCAACCACCACATTATGACAAACTAACAGACAAGTGGTGGTTCTGAGGAGTGGCTTGTGTTCTTGGCCCACCTACCTTATGGTTCAAACTGACTCTGCAGTCAAGCACATTAACTCACAGTACCAAACCAGGACTCCACCTGATAAAATATTGCCAAATTGCTTTTTAAAGCAGTAAGAAATAAAGAAAATAGTAACAATAAGATGAATTCAGATATGAGTAGAATGCAACATGATTTGTAATATAAATAGAAAGAGTATTAGTTGTTACTTGCTATCAACTTATTGTTACTTCTGTACAACTGCTTTGGACCATTGTGATGCAGAGGATTTTCACTACATGGTTTTTTTTTTTTTTTGGAATAGATCACTAAATCTTTCTTCCTAGTCTATCCTAATCAGAAAGCTACAATGAAACTTGTTAGCATTGTACCAACATACAAGTCTCCAATGACTGAAGGGTGGTGGCTACACTTAGGGTGTACTGGCTCAGAATTGAACCTGAGTTTCCTGAATGAAGGACAAAAATTCTAAGGCTGAACTACTTGTCCTCTATCTGTCTGTCTGTCCGTCCATCCATCCATCCATCCATTTATCCTCGATCTTCAGTTTTTATCTCACCATCTCTATCTATAACTCTTATACAGTTGCCATAGAGTCTATTTCAAATCAGCTTATACTTTTAGTTAAACCTACACCTATACTTATATATTTTTGCCTGTTTCCTTTAACTAAGCACCTTTCAAGGTAAGAATTTCATTCTTGCATAATAATGTGGAAAATAACCATTTTGCTCCTTTTTTAGTGGACATTCTTCCCTTTCTGAGCCACTTGTCTACAATAGTGCCTCTCAAATTATATTTTTTATTATAATTACCGGAGAAGCTTGTGAAAACACATATTGATTAGTTTTTCATCCAGTAGGCCCAGAAAAGAGAGATAAGAATATGCATTTTTAATAAGTTTCCATGGAGCTTTCCTGGTGTAATGGTTACTCACTTGGCTGCTAACAGAATGATAGATGATTCAAAGTTACCCAGATGCTCTGCAGAAGAAAACAGCAAGCAATCTAAAAAGATTGCTTTAAAGAAAACCCCAAGATTCAGTTCTACACTTGAATGAGCAACACCTAACAACATAAAGGAATCCTGGTGTGATGCTGTAGGATAATGACCTGGAGAGCAAGGTCATTTTAAATTACAAGGTCAGTGACTGAAATCTACCAGCTGCTCCTCACAAACCTGATAGATACAGGGTGGCTATGAGTCAGAACACATTTGAGGGCAATTGACAACAAAACCAACAAAATCACTATATTCCCAGCAGGTGTTCATGTTATTTATCCTGAAATCAAAATTTGAGAAACACTAAAATTACTCATCCATCAAAGTTCAAATCCATTTTTTCCACAGACATTTTTGAGCAGTCCCAGTCACAGATTTCAGCAGAACTTCTAGACTAAGATAGACTAGGGTGAAGGACCTGGAGAGCTACTTCTGAAAAGAGGCCAGGAAAACTTTATGAAGTGCATGCAGCAAAGCACTGCCTGAAATATTAAAATAAGAGCCCTCATGTTAGAAGCATTGTTTTCTTCAGGACATCTAAGTTTTCATTTGATCTGACAGAAATTTCTTTATGGTAACAACTTGGTAAAACCACATCCTAATTTCATATCTTATTATTGAGATAGATACCTCCTTTTTCTCTGTCATGATTCTTTGGATAAAGCAACTTACAGTTATTTGTAAATATATTCTACTTCATCAGACATGTTAAACCCATAAATTGATAAAACCTAATAGAGTTCCCCCAAAGCTCTTGATTTTACCCAGCTTTATTTAATGAGTTTGTAAAGAATCTTGGTTAGAATCGTTTCTCTGGGTTGCAATTAATTTAATCTGAAGTATACTTCAATCTTTAGTGGGCTTTTGATCTGCAAGTATTACTTTGTTTAGACCATCTAAGTATTCACTGCTCTGACAGGTAACTGGCATTATTTAGATAGTTGGTTATTCTCTTCTATTAATATTAAGTGCAGGATGACTTTTGATGAAGTGGGCAAGAGTATATGCTAATTTGTTTTATACCTAAAAAACACCCCCTTGTGAGAACCAAGTGCTACTTTAAAAAAAAAAAACAACAACTGTATTTTTAAATAAATATATTTTGAAAATTGTTGTTAAGTGCCGTCGAGTCAGTTCTGACCCATAGTGACCCTGTACAGGGTTTCTGAGGGTGTAAATCTTTACGGGAGTAGAAAGCCTCAACTTTCACCCACGGAGCGGCTGGTAGTTTCAAACCGCTGACCTTAAGGTTCACAGCCCGATTAATAACCACTGTGCTACCAGAGCTCCTTTTGAAAATAAACACCTTGAAATAGTAATCATTTTTTGAAGTTTGCACTTTTCTTTTGGTATGAAATTATGCACCAAGCTTTTTATTTTTAATGGAGACTTAAGAGTGTTCTATACACTCAACAGATTTATTTAATATGAATGATATGACAGTTACTGTAATTGATTTTGGGCATGATTTCTTAATTTAGTACTAATGGAAATTTGAGCCAGGTGTTCTCTAGTGAGTGGCCCTATTATAGGATCTTTAGCCGTATTCCATGTTTATAGCCGCTAGATGTCAGTAGCATATCATTCCCTAGTTGTGAAAACCAAAAAAGTCTGCAGATATTTCCAAATTCTCCATGGTTAACAAAACCACATGGATTAAGAACCACTGATTAAATGTGCAGAGAAATTAATCAGACAAATATACAAAAGTGAGTAAAAAATTATCCACACTCTGGTTATACTAAAACAACCGTACAATTCCACAGCTGATGACAACATCGAACATGCACTTGAAATAATTCTATCAAACATACAGATGACAGTGGATTTGGGGGCAAATTATATGCAAATCAGCCATGGCTCTGCCTATTAAACAATCCACACATACTTGGGTTGTGAAAAGAATGTGTGAAATGGGTGCTGAAGCAAGTCACAGAAGAGCATAACCAGAAACGTTTGGACATATGCAAACGTTTGGACATATGCAAATTTGGACCAGTATTCCAAAGAAGGTAAAAGTTTAAGAAAATCATTACTGGTGATGAGACATGGCTTCATCACTTCAAGCCATGGCAGAGTATGCAATGGAAATATCTTCAATAAGCCAATAAACCAATAAAAAAAAAAGGTCCGAAGTCAACCATCAGCTGAAAAATTGGTGCTTGCAGTTGCTCAGAGGCCCAGTATTAAAACACTATTGGAAAAATGTTCAACAATCATCAGTTTTAGTTACAGTGAGATGCTCCCTGAATAGCTGAAACCTAAATTTTGGATTGAATGCAGAGGACTGTTATTCAAGGGCATTGTGATCTTACATAGTAATGCATGTTCACACAACTCAGCCCACACTGTTGACACTGCAATAACTTCATTTTCAGGTGTTAGAGCATCCTCCCTGTAGTCCTGGTCTTGCTCCATTGGACTTTCACCTGTTTGCTCCCTGAAAGCAGGCCTTTGAGGCTGAAGACTCACCTCTGAGGAATAAGTGAAGACAGTGGTTCATTCATGGCTTACAGCTCAGCCTAACCCATTTTTTAATAAGGGAATATGAAAGCTTGTTGTCAGATGGCAAAACATATCAAAAAGCTAGGAGATTATGTCACAAAGTGATGTATTTGTCTTTTCCAAAAGATCAAAATAAATTCTATATCCAGAGTGCAGGTAATTTTTGATTCACTCACCTATATCATTACTTTCCCCTGTTTGCTCTTCTGGATTCATGGATATCTTTGTAACATAGGTAAATGCATATGTAGAAATACCTTCTATCATATCTTTATGTTCATTTGGGTATAGTGTTATTCTCCTTCCTACACCTGCTTAGTTTGTGTTTATCTATGAACTGGCTCCTAGATTATTGTTATTGCAGACCTGTATATATTATAGTATTTACCTATTTCCTTTAACTCTTGTACTCCTCCAAGTATCTTCATTTGTCTTCATCAATTATTGCTGACTTCCCTATTGTTGTATATTGCCTTTCCTTTCACCCAAGTTACTATTTGTTTACTTCCTAGTCAGTGATTTACTCTCCCTTCCCCTCTAACTCCTGGCAACCATCATAGAATGTTTCTTTTGTTGTGAGAAAACCTTTTCTTGAATTTTTATAATAGTGATGACATACAATATTTGTCCTTTTGTAATTAGACTCACTCAATGTGTTGTACTCCAGCTTTATCCGTGTTATAAGGTATTTTGATTATACTTTATTTTTAATAATATAAACCCCATTGCATGTATATACCACAATTTGTTCATCCGTTCTTCTAAAACAAATATAGTTTGTTTATCCATTCTTCTGTTGATGGGCATTTAAGTTATTCCTACCTTGTCACTATTGTGAATGGTGCTATGATGAATATTGTTGTTGTTAACCACAGAGGTGGTTCCAACTCATAGTGACCCTATATAGGGTTTCTAGCCTGTAAATCTTGGCAGGAACAGAAAGTTTCATCTTCTAGTGGGCCAGACCCTCCTACCTTGTAGTTCATAGTCCAGTGTTTTTCTACAGAGCCACAGTTCCTCACCATGATGAATATGTTATTGTTGTCAAGTGCCGTGTAGTTGGTTCTGACTCATAAATACCCTGTATAAGGTTTCCAGGGAGTGGCTGGTGAGTTTGAACATCTGACTTTGTAGTTAGCAGTCCAGTGTTTATCCTCCAGTGCCACATCTATACATGGTGAGCCTATTATTTCTCTTTACTATATACTTAGTAATGGGATTGCTGGATCATATATTCTATTTCCAACTTTTTAATGAAACACCATGCTATTTCAACAATTATTGCACCATTTTACAATCCCACCAGCAATCTATGAGATTTCAGTCAGCCACACCCTCTCCCACATTTATATTCTGCTTTTTCTCTTTTCTTTTAAACTTTGGAATTAATTCTGAGGTGAAATGATATTCCATTGGTGTGATACTATAGGATAAGCACTGGCCTGTGAACAACAAGACTAGTGGTTCAAACTTACAAGTTGCTCCTTGGAAATTCTATTCAGCGTCACTGTGAGTCAGAACTGACTTAATGGCACTTACCAACAGCAACAATGGCTGATGATGTGACACTGTAGGATAAGCACTGAACTACTAGCCACAGGGTCCAGCAGTTCAAAACCTACCATCCACTTTTGGAAACCCTATATAGGGTTGCTATGAGTTGGAACTGACTAGATGGCACACAACAACATCATAACAACAATGGCTAATGACATTGAGCATTTATTCAGAAGTATACATACATATATGTAGGAGAATAAATAGTAAGGAACTTATCTTTAAGCAAATATCAGCAACATCATCTATACTAAAAAAAGAAGAAACAATTTCAAGCTTTTAAAGAAAGGAAAGAAAATAATTGCTATTTCAAACTTTTACTGTGTGTCAGGCAACACAACAGACTTTGTCACATATATTAACACATTTAATACTCATTAACACCTTATGATTTTTGAGTTGTTAGCTCTACTTTATCACAAAGAAAACCAAGCATTAAGGTTGGCAACAGTATGTTCATGGAAATCCAAAAAGCTACAATCAGAGCTTGAATTCTAACTCCAATCTGTCTGACTTCAAACAGTCTGTTTTCTCCTCTAAAGCAGAAAGAACGTGTTTAAGAATACACTATTTAAACAATCTGTTAGAGTATAAATGATTTGGAGAAACCATGAGGAAAGTTTAAATATTTTTTAGGTTGACAAAGAAAAACATTGAATGGTATGTTCATTATGAACATAGTCATATGATATCTACATGGATGTAAAGTCTGTATGGAGCACTTAAGCCTTGAATTGTTTATGAGAACTAAATTAATTTATTTTGGTTAGTGGAAATCTAAAATGATTTTTAGCAAATATTAAATGTGTTTCTACTGACGATTGATGTAAAAAATTTTAACTATTTAGATGAGGCTTATAAAATTAGAAATTTCCTCTACTTAAAAAAAAAATAGCATATTGCATTTTAATAGCTTTTACAAGTATTTGATGATTGCTGAGAATATAAACTACTTCTCTGAGGAGGAGAATGAAAAGGGAAAAACTAGCCAAGTCACTGCAGCCATGTGATTGTGTGTGAAGGGGACATATGTGCTGATTCACACAAGGCACACAGGAGATGGAGGTGTCAGGCTGATAACTATAAAATAAAGCAGGATCTGTGAAGTTGTCACAGCTAGAGACAAAACCATAGAGGGTAACAACTACGCAGGACTTGGATTTCAGTAAACGTTCTGCTCTGTTTTTCGAATCTGTTAGAATGTCAGGCAATTTTTCCTCAAAGAAAATACTTAGTATTTCTCTTGGACAATTTCAAAGAAACATAGATTCAAAGTTTGAAAACTGCAGGCAACATTACACAGTAATATAGTTCAATTACCATTTTTTTTTTTTTTTTAACAGATAAGGAAGTTGTTGTTAAGTGCAATAGAGTTGCTTCCAACTCACAGCTATACTCTCTAGGGTTTTCGAGAAGCAGCTGGTGGGTTTGATCTGTCAACCTTGTGGTTTGCAGTCCAGTGCATATCCTACAGTGTCACACCAGGAGTCCAGATAAGGAAGTGGATATCAAGAAAAAAGAAATACCACTATCAAATACACTGAAAAAGTCTGTAAAAAAAAACACCATATTTAAATTAACATAAGAATATTTTCATGTGAAAGTATTAGTTGTTGTTATTGTTAGGTACCATCGAGTAGGTACCAACCCATAGTGACCTTATGCACAGCAGAACGAAACACTGCCCGATCCTGGGCCAACCTCACTACTGTTGCCACACTTAAGTCCATCGATGCTGCCACCTGGCCAATCCATCTCGTTGGGGGTCTTCCTCTTTTTCTCTAACACTCCACATTACCAAACGTGATATCTTTCTCCAGCGACTGTTGCCTCCTGACAATATGTCTGAAGTATGAGAGACAAAGTTTGGCCATCTTGGCCTACAAGGAACACTCTGGCTGCACTTCTTCCAAAATGGATCTACTGGTTCTTTTGGCAGCCCACAGCATTTCCAATATTCTCCTCTAACACCATAACTCAAAAACATCAATTCTTCTACAGTCTTCCTTATTCACTGTCCAGCTTTCTATGAATAGCAGATAAAGTATTAGTAGGTAACACATATTACCTATTACATATCATTATATATGTTATTCTTGGGATAGACAGAGCAAAATTAAATATTCAAGTGATACATGAAGAAACTAACACTTTCACATGAAAATATTTTATGTCAATTACCTACTATTTATCATAAGGAGTTCTGGTGTGGTGCTGTGGAATAAAGCACTGGACCGTAAAGTTGATTTGAAACACAAGGTCAGCAATTAAAACTCACCAGCAACTCCTTTGAAACCCCATACAGGGTCGTGATGAGTCAAAACTGACTGAACAGCACTTAGCAATAATAACATGTATGTCAGTGCTATATCTTTTTACTGTACTCATTCAAAGTGTATGTTAAGCAAATAATCCTAGAAGCTGGACAATATGAAGAAGAATGTAGCATCAGACTGAAGAAAGACTCATTAACAACTTACAATATGCAGATGACACAAACTTGCTTTCTGAAAGCAGACAGGAAGCATTTACTGATGAATATCTAAGAATACAGCCTTCAATATGGTTTGCAACTTAATGGAAAGAGAACAAAAATCCTTACAACTAGATCAATAGATAGCATGTTGATAAATGGAGAAAAGATTGAAATTGTCAAAGACTTCATTTTACTTGGATCCACCATCAATGCTCAAAGAAGCAGCAGTCAATAAATCAAAGGGCATATTGTATTGGGCAAAACTACTGCAGATGACCACTTTTAAATGTTAAAGAGCAAGCTGCCACTTTGAAGAATAAGGTGTGTCTGACCCAACCCATGGTATTTTCAATTGCCTCATATATACGCAAAAATTGGACAATGAATAAGGAAGACTGGAGAAGAATTAATGCATGTGAATTATGGTGTTGGTGAATCATATTAAAAATACTGTAGATTATCAGAAGAACAAATAAATCTGTTTTGAAAGAAGTACACCCAGAATGCACTTTATAAGAGAGGCTGAGAAGACTTCATCTCATGTACATATGCTGTCAGAAGGGACTAGTCCTTAGAAAAGGACACTATTCTTGGTAAAGAAGAGGGTCAGAGAAAAAGAGGATGAGTTCCAATCAGATGAATTGACACAGTGGCTTAAACAATGGACTCAAACATAACAATGATTGTGAGGATGGTGCAGGTTCAGGCGATGTTTCCTTCTGTTATGCATACGGTTCCTTTGAGTAGAAGCCAGTTCAATGGCTCCTAACAATAACACATCTTACGCTTCAGAAGTTTCTGGAAAAATGAAAGCAAACTCATGATTTTGGAGTGTACTGTCCCAGTGATTAAAAGATAAAACACAAAATTAAAAATAACAACAACAAATAAACTCACAAAAACCATTTGCCATCAAGTTGATTCAAACTCATGGTGACCTCATATATGCCAAGGTAGAAGTGTGTGCCATAGGATTTTCAGTGACTCATCTATTGCAAATAGATTTCTGGACCTTTCTTCTCAGGTATCTCTGGTTACAGAAGAACCTCCAAGCTTTTGTTTAATAATTAATAACCTCCAAGTTTTGTGCATTAGTTATTTACAATACCAAAAGCTTATAGATCAATATGGAAAACTATTATAGAACAACAACAAATGAAATTGTTGTTGATAAGTGCCGTCAAGTTGGTTCCTACTCATAGCGACCCTGTATGGGGCTTCTGAGAAGCGACTGGAGTGCTTGAACTGCCAACCTTGTGGTGCAAACCGACCTTGCAGTCCAGTGCATTAACTTACAGCATCACACCAGGACTCCAAAAATGAAAACGTTGTTGTTGTTAGGTACCATCGAGTTGGTACCGAATCATAGCGACCCTATGCACAGCAGAACAAAACACTGCCCAATCCTGGGCCAACCTCACTACTGTTGCCATGCTTGAGTCCATCGATGCTGCCACTTGGCCAATCCATCTCATTTGGGGTCTTCCTCCCTTTCTCTGTCCCTCCACCTTACCAAACATGATATCCCTCTCCAGCAACTGGTCCATCTTGACCATATGTCCGAAGTATGAGAGATGAAGTTTGACCAAATTGGTCTCCAAAGAGCACTCTGGTTGTACTTCTTCCAAAACAGATCTATTGGTTCTTTTGGCAACCCATGGCAATTTCAATATTCACCATAACTCAAAAGCATCAGTTCTTCTATGGTCTTCCTTATTCACTGGCCAGCTTTCGTATGCATGTGAGCTTATTGAAAATACCATGGCTTGGGTCAGGTGCACCTTAGTCTTCAAGCTGACATATTTGCTCTTCAACACTTTAAAAGGATCTTGTGCAACAGATTTGCCTAACGCAATACGTCGTTTGATCTCTTGACTGCTGCTTCCGTGAGTGTTGATAGTTGATCCAAGAAGAATGAAGTCCTTGACAACTTCAATCTTTTCTCCATTGATAAGAATATTGTTTATTGGTCCAGTGGTGAAGATTTTTGTTCTGTTGACATTGAGATGTAATCCATACCGAAGGCTGTGGTCTTTTATCTTCATCAGTAAATGTTTTAAGTCCTCTTCACTTTCAACAAGCAAGGTCGTATCATCTGCATATCACAGGTTGTTAGAATCTTCCTCCAATCCTGATGCCACGTTTTTCTTCATAGAACCCAGCTTCTCGGATTATTTGCTCAGTATATAGGTTGAATAAGTATGGTGAAAGAATACAACCTTGTCGCACACCTTTCTTAATTTTAAAGCACTCAATAGCAGAACATAAAATGATATTTATATTATAGTTATATTAATAGAAAAATATGTATACATATATGTTCCAAGAGATACAGGGATATGAAGTGAGGAAGCTTGCAGGTTTGTTAACTGGTCCAATTTCCTAAAGGAGCACATCAGCTAAGAAATTATCTAAAAGAAGAGGTAACCCATCAGACTACAGAAAACAGATATTCTAGGCAGAGGGATCAGGACTGAAGGAAAAGAGGCTAACACTATATGTTAAGTGTGAGAGAGAAGATCGGTATACATAGGCAATCAAGAAGCTGATTAAGCAGGATGAGATTTCAGGACAACTGGTGTGGCGCCGTGGGCTAATGGGTCATTTGAACTGCAAGGTCAGTGGTTTAAGCTTACCAGTTGCTCCTTGGAAACCCTATACTGGGTTGCTATGGGTCAGAATCAACTTGACGGCACTTTACAAAAACAACAACAGTCACCAGTTGCTCTTTGGAAACCTTATGCAGCTGAGTCATAACCGACTCAGTGGCACTTAACAACAACAACATTATGCAATATAATTATATGGCTCTGAAGGGCAAACACTTGTCTGCTAACCTCAAGGGCAGCAGCTTAAATCCACCACCCACTCCTTGAAAACCTTATATACAGGATTGCTATAGATTGGAACCACCATAACAGCACTTGGCAATAATAATAGCAATAACAACATTAAGTATTACGAGCCCTGGTTTTGCAATGAGTTACGAGTTGGACTGCTAGCCTTAAGGCTAGAAGGGCTAACCAACCAGTCACTCAGGTGGAGCAAATAAAGGTTGCCTACTCTCATACACTGTGGGTTAATGCACCATATTGCAATGCCATTTGAACTGCAAGGTCGGTGGTTCAAGCTCACCAGCTGCTCCTCGGAAACCCTATACAGGGTCGCTATGGATCAGAATCAACTCAACAGCACTTAACAACAACACTCTCATAAAGAATTATTGTCTAGGGAACCTTAAGGAGCAGTTCTACTCTGCCTTACAGGGTCACTTTGAGGCCTAACATGACCTCTGCAATCTCCTCTGTTTCTTTTTTTTTTTTTTTTTTTATTAGAACTAAAGGGGCCCTGGTGCAGTTGTGGATTAAGAGTTGGGCTACTAATCAGAAGGTTGGCTGTTCAAAGTCATGAATCACTCTTTGGGAGAAACATAAGACCATCTAATTTGTTAAAGATTAACAGCCTTAGACACCCTATGGGGTAGCTAGCTCTACTCTGTTACAAGTTGGAATCAACTGGAAGGTGATGAGCTTCGTTTATTTTTTTATTATTTTGCATTTATTTGGGCAGTTGTGGTTCAATACTAAAATTCTTACCTTTTATTTTGGGCAGCATTTCCTTCCATGTGCATGGGGTCACCATAAATACAGAGTCAACTCTATGACTAACAACAATACAGCAACATGGTGCATTAAACCTATGTTAAGCACTTAATACATATTCTTCTAAAGCCTTAACAGTAGCTTGTCAGGTAGGTTCCAGTTTCCCATTTAAAGGTGAGAAAACTGAAGCTCAGAAATCTAAGGTGACTTCATCAAGGCTCTAAAGATGTTGTTGTTGTTGTTGTTGTTGAGTGCTGTTGAGTTGGTTCCGACCCATAGCAACTCAGTATAGGATTTCCAAGGAGTGGCTGGTGAACTGCCGACCTTGAAGTTCAAACCGACTTTTCAGTCCAGCACATTCAGTCCCACAACACCATACCGAGGTTCTAAAGTACTGAAAGATAAATAAAACACAAATCTGTATTAGTCGTTAAGGGTTCCTATACACCACATAAAGAGAAAAGCTATCTTACATCCCACCTTCACCTCCCAGTCCCATGTACTTATTCTAATTCTGTTTAATTATGGCTATGTGATTTTAGTGTCTTAAGAACCTTGGGTAAACAGGCAGCTTTAAGGCAGCAAGCAGCTTAAATACCACTGGCTTAACAGATGGAAGAACAGGAAATTTTGGAACCAGTCTGGGAGTATGATCTTAATATTAGAAAAAATCTGAGAATACCATTTAATGGCTAAAAAATTCTGCTGTTTGAGATCATTTCAACAGATCATAAAGATTATAGTGACTTTATGCATTCAGGCTTTTCATCTTATCCTTGTCTTTCTTGCCTTGCACAAACTACTGCACAAATCTATCCATGGAAAAGTACTTAATAAAAAACTCTACAGTTTTTTTTGCCCCAATGACTAAACGATAAAATTGAAGAGGAGTGATGTCACATAGATCATCAAAAAGAATATCTCAAGATTATGTTGGAGTACAGTACTGTCTGTGATAAGATAATATTCATATACCTACAAGGAAGACCAAATAATATCAGTATTGACACAATTGAAGAATTCTAGCAAGTTGCTCAGGCTGATACTGATTAAACATGTTATCAAGTAGCACTCATAATTACTAGTGATTGGAGAGTGAAAAGCAGAAACAAAGAAGAAGGATCAGTAATTGAAAAATATGTCATTAGTTATAGCAAACCAATGGAATTAATTGCTGGAAAACACTTGACAGAATATTTCAAGACCAATTACTTATTTATTGCAAATGCAATTTTTAAACAACCTAAAAAGTGACTCTATACATGGACCAAATGCAATACATAGGAATCAAATTGACTACATCTATTTAAAGAGATAGTTGTTGTTGTTAGATGCCATTGAGTCAGTACCAACTTACAGTGACCCTATGCACAGCAGAATGAAACACTGTTTGATCCTGGGACAACCTCACTACTGTTGCCATGCTTGAGTCCATTGATGCTGCTACTTGGTCAATCCATCTCATTGGGGGTCTTTCTCTTTTTCTCTGAACCTCCACCTTACCAAACATGATGTCCTTCTCCAGCGACTGGTCCCTCCTGACAATATGTCCGAAGTATGCAAGACTGGAGATGTGCAATTTCATCACCAACGCAAAGCCAGGGGCATGATATGGAACAGATCATCAATTGCTCCTATGCAAGTTCAGGATGAAGCTGAGCAAACTTAAACCAAGTCCACAAGACCCAAAATATGACCTTGAACATATCCCACCTGAATTTAGAGATCATCTCAAGAACATATTTGATGTATTAGTTACAAGAATATGAGAGGAGTTGTGGGATGGCACCAAGAACATCATACTGGATTTAAAAGACAGGAATGTCTTTTTTAAAAGACAGGAATGTCAGAAAAGTAAAAAATGGATGTCAGAAGAGATACTGAAACTTGCTCTTGAGTGTTTAGAAGCTAAAGAGAATGGAAGAAATGAGGAAGTAAAAGAGAGAAACAGAAAATTTCAAAGGGCTGATCAAGAAGACAAAGTCATATATTTTAATAAAATGTGAAAGACCTAGAGTTAGAAAATCAAAAGGGAAGAAAAAATCCAGCCTTTTTCAAGCTGAAAGAGCTGAGGGGAAAAAAAATCAAAACTCCTGTTGAAATATTGAAGGATTTTATGGGTAAAATGCAGTCATGTTGTAGAACTGTGGGATAAGTGTTGTACTGCTAACTGCAAGGTCAGCAGTTCAAACCCACCAGCCATCCTCAGAAACCTAATACTAGGTTGCTATGAGTTAGAACCTATTTGATGGCATTTAACAACAATAAGAATGGTAAAATAGTGAATGACACTGGAAACATCAAGAAAGATGGAAGAAATACACCAAATCACTGCAACAAAAAGAATTGGTGGATGTGCAACCATTTTAATAGGTCAAATATGATGAAGAACCAATGGTATTGAAATAAGTCCAAACAGCACTGAGGCATTGGTAAAATTCAAGTCTTCAGGAATTGATTGATGTAGTACTGGAGGCACCAAGAAATATGGAAAACTGTTACCTGGAGAACATACTGTAGGTGACTCATATTTGTGCTCATTGCAAATATAGGTGACCTAGTGGAATGTGGAAATCATTAAATAATAACACTAATACCTTGGGCAAGTAAAATTTGTTTGATAAATTAAAAACAGTTGCAACTGTACATTGACAGGGAAACAGTAATTCAAGTTGAATTCAGAAGGGTTAGTGGAATGAGAGATATCGTTGCTGGCATCAGATGGATTTTGGCTGAAAGCAGAGAATGCCAGAAAGATGTTTACTTGTCATTTACTGAATATTTAAAGAACTTTCAACTGTGTGAAGTAGGAAAAACTATGTATATACATTTCAAGGAATAGATATTCCAGAACACTTAATTGTGCTCATGAGGAATCTGTACATAGACCAAGAGGCAGTTGTTAGAAGAGAACAAGCAGATATTGAATGACTTAAAATCAGGAAAGGTTTGTGCCAGGGTTGTATCCTTTCCCCATGCTTCCTCATTCTCTATGCTGAGCAAATAATCTGAGAAACTGAATTACATGAAGAAAAACATGATATCAGGATTGGCAGAAGACTAATTAAAAACCTGTGATATTCATATGCTACAGCATTGCTTGTTAGAGTCAAAGACTACATTATTCAGTGTGGATTGTATTGATAAAGGAAACAAAAATCTTTCAATTCAACAAATAAATAACAACATGGTAAATACATAAAAAAATCAATTTATCAAATACTACATTTTGGCTTGGAACCACCATCTACACTCATGGAATCAGCTGTCAAGAAACCAAAAGATGTATTGCATTAGGCAATACTTCTGCACAAGACCTCTTTAAAGTGTTCAAGAGCAAAGATATCAGTTTGAGGGCTAAGGTGTGCCTGGCCCAAGCCTTGGCATTTCCAATAGACTTTTATGCCTTTGAAAGTTGGACAACGGATAATTCAGACCACAGAAGAATTGATGCATTTGAATTATGGTGTTAGAGAAGAAAATGAAAAGTACCATTGTCAGAAAAACAAACAAATCTCTCTTGGTTGAAATGCAACCAGAATGCTCATAATAAATAAGGATAATGAGACTTTGTCTCTCATACTTTTGACATGTTATCAGGAGGGACTAATTCCTGGGGAAAGACATCATGTTAGGTGAAGTGGAAGGTCAGCAAAAAAGTGGAAGACCCCCAATGAGATGGGTTGACACAGTGGCAGTAACAAAGGGCTCAAACATAACAACTGTGAGAATGGTGCAGTATTGCACAGTGTTTCTTTCTGTTTTGCATAGAGTCACTATAATTTGGTACTAAGTTGACAGCACTCAACAAAACAAGCAAGGATGAACTTGGGTAGCCTTTGCCTGAATCACAAAACCTTCCACCATTACTCCTACCTGCCCTTTGACCTTTATCTATGTCCTTTGACATTCAACTTCTGCTATTCCCTATATGTTCTATGATTCACCTATTTATATGGTTTACTTTGTGACTTCCATAATATGAAATTGTCTCTCAAATCTTTGTTTCTTCACACATATTGTTTCTGTTCAATTGAGGGTCTTCTTTTTTCTTGATGACTTGGAAAGTATCCACTTATCGTTTCAAGTTCCAAACTAAATTCTCCTTGAACTATGCTGTCTTCCCTGTTTTTTTCCTTAGCAATAAATAAGAAAATGTCTTTGCTGCTCTACATTACAGACATCTCCATTAGCACAAGCACCTGATACTTGATTATTTAAGTATTTTCCCACTTAAGACTGTGTAAAGCTGTCTTGCCTTTTTTTTTTTCCCTTTCTCTCTTTATCTTTGAATATTTAGCATCAACAAAGTAACTGACTAATGGCAAAAGCTGAATTAATATTTATTAAAAATAAATGGATAGACTGTTTCTTTTCCTTGGTTTTCTATTTTCTCTTCTTACATAAATCACAATATGCACATGTAATGAAGCTCGAAAGTTTACACACATGGAAGCTCAATGATTACAATAGGATATTTTTCATTAGTAACTACTTTTGCAAAGAAATTAACTCCCAAATACTCCTTCCATTCTAACTACCCCCACCTGCATTAAGAATACATACATATTTGTGTATATCAGTCTCTTCATTTATTATTATATGAGAACTGACATAGAATCACAAAGTCTAGGTTCTAACATAAGCACTTTCATTCAGGAACTGGAAGACCTTGGACAAAATCACCAAACCTCTTTGAATCTCAATTTCCTCATTTGTAAATGATACCCTCTTCAGTGACAAGATGTTTCATACTGCTTTGAAGGAGAGCAAATTTCATCAGAAAAAAAAAACATAAGTAAACCAAAATTTAGGCACAGATACTCAAGATTTATACTGAAACTTGTTCATTATAAGTCTCCAAATAATTTTTCATCTCTCTGAACATCAGTTCCCTCATGTATCAATGGGGAAAATATGATTAGCCCTACTGTGATATTCTGACAAAATTTTTGGCTAGGGATAAAATAATCATGAACACACCTAAACTGTTGTCGATTTACTTAGTCCTAAACAGAATATTTCATAGTGTTTCCCAGAAAGTGTGTTAACAACTCCATGCAAAAGGAGGGGTTGCTTTTCAAGTTTACAATAAACAGGAAATGAGTCTTCCTATCAAATGGAATTTAAAATATTCCTCACATCACCTAAACGGCGAAGGGCCCACACAAAGACAGTGTATACACTTAAGAATTTCTAGATACGCAAGTAAGATGCCCAGGTAGGAGACTGAGGACCACTGCTCCTCAGTCTAGCTAGCACACTGCACGTTGCTTGGGACACCAAGAAACACAATGTGAGATTTGTTTGATAAAACTTTGTACATCAGAACTATTCTTTGAGAAGGTGTATAATCCAAAGCTACGAACCTACACTGACTAATGATCCTCATGAAAATGAGCAGCTGGGCACTCTCACAGAAATGTTCCAACTAAATGAGGACCAATGACTGAACACTTCAAGAGTAGTTAAAAAGAAGATCTAGAATTCTTATTGTTATCCACTACAAATCCTTAATATGTATTTATATAATGTGCTTGCAAATTGTAGTTTTGTGTTTTTTCCAAGATGAATTTCATTAATTGGCCACACTTTTCTCATCACCAAAATGTATTTAGTTTAAAGACCCTTCTTAAGCAGAAAAGGCAGTGGATCTACTTCCATAAAGATTGCAGCTTGAAAAACCCTATGGGGCAGCAGTGCTACTTTGTTATATGTTATCACTTTGAGTCAAAACTGACTTGACTGCACCCACAAAAACAACAGTAAAGATTCCAGTATGGGTTGTTAATGGCAAGTTAGTGGTTGATATGAAACAAAACAAGAATGTTGTTGAGCTGATTCCTACCCACACAAGCGCACTGTTACATATTGTTTTCATGGTTGACAACTTATATAAATAGATCATCCATCCTTTTTTTTCATAATACCACTGAGAGAATTTGAGCCACCATATTTTGGTTAGTAGCTGAGTGCAAACCATCTGCACGAACCATAAAATTATGGAAGTCTGGTGCTCAGTGTACAAAGTAGCCTCTGTTTTGTTTTGTTTTGTTTTCACACATACAGTCCTGCCAGAGGGAGTTATAGTAATGAAGATAAATATGATGCTTTGTGAGGGGTGGAACTGTTACTTGGCCCGTAAGCAAATTATCAAATATAGATAGCTTGTTGTTGTTGTTAAGTGCTGACTAATAGTGACCCTGTATAGGGTTTCCAAGGAGCAGCTGCTGGGTTTAAACTGCTGACTTTGTGGTTCAAAGTCCAGTGGTGATCCACAAGTTGGTACCAAATCATGGGTTCTCACACAGAGAAGTCCCAGTAAAGATATCTGTTGTTACTGTGGTTCTGCTAAGTGCCATTGAGTCAGTTCTGAAAAATAGGGACCCTGTAAAGGGCTTCCGAGGAGCCACTGGTGAATTTTAACCATGAACCTTGCAGTTCAGTGTATTATCCCATAGAGTCACGCAAACCCTCAGTACATTTTAGATATTGCTTTTGTCATTGTTGTTAAGTGCTAGAGTCAGGAACAACTCCTAGTGACCCTGTACAGGGTTTCCAAGGTGGCAAATCTTTGAGGAAGCAGAGAGCTTCATTTTTCTCCTGGAGTGGCTGGTAGGCTTGAACCTCAGACCTCGTGGCTTGCAGTCCAGTGCTTATCCTTCAACTGTGTTGCAATTTTAACTATTATGCTCTTTATAGATACTGTCCAATAGTTTCTGAATAATGGTGATCCTATGCACAACAGAATAAAACACTGCCTGTTTCTACTCTGTCCTCAAAATTGTTACATTAGAGCCTATTGCTGCTACCACTGTACCAATCAATTTCTTTTGAAGTCTTGTTCTTTTATGCTGATCTACACATTATCAAGCATGATGTCTTTCTCCAGGAATTTGTCTTTCCTGATAACATGTCCATAGTATGAAAGACAAAATATCACCATATGAGCTTCTAAAGGGAATTCTGGCCGTATTTCCTCCAACGCAGATATGTTTATTCTTCTTACAATCCATTGCACTTTTATTTGTATCCTCCTATGCCATAATTTAAATGCATCAGTTATTCTATGGTAGGCCTTATTCACTACACAGCTTTTATATGCAAATGAGACTATTGAAAACATCATAGTTTAGGTCAGGTGCACCTTAATTTTCAAATTCATATGTTTGTTTTTGAACACTTTAAAGAGGTCTTGTGCAGCAGTTCTTCATAATGTAATATACATTTTGATTTCTTGACTACTGCTTCCATGAATGTTGATTGTGGATTCAAGCAAAATGAAGTCTTTGAGAGCTTCAATACTTTCTCCATTTTTCATAATGTTTTTTATTGTCCAATTTGTGAGGATTTCTGCTTTCTTTATGTTTAGGTGCATTCCATACTGGATAGTCTTTGATCACCATCAGTAAGTATTTTAAGTCCTCTTTGCTTCCAGCAAGCATGGTGGTATCATATGCATATTTCAGGTAGTTAATGACTCTTCTTCCAATACTACCATTGACCCTTGTTAATTAGTATGATGATCATTATTTATGCCACAAGTTTTACAACTGAAATTTGATGTTACACATTTTCTCAAAGGGAAGGCATATCCTGCTTAAAAATTTTATAGTTCTAGTGCTTAAAAAGAGAAATGTCTCCCCTCTCACAAGACTGATGATTCATATAAGTGAGAAAATTGTATCCTTTCTCACTTTTAAAATTTTTTCCACTGCACTTTGCACTTGAAAGTAATTTGACATTAAAGCTTAAAACTTTCTTTCATATCAGTCGTATTTGCTCTAATTAAAACAAGATTAGCTGACATTCACAAGTCATTTACAAAATGTATAACTGCATTCTGAAAACACATCCAATTATAAAGACAACATGGGGGATTGCAAAAAGGTTTGAAGTCTACCGTACTATTTTTGTTACACGATTGTCTTCAAAGCTTCACTAATGGATGGTTATTAACAGTTTCTCTGTGAATGCATATATTCTTTTCATTTAATCTTTATAAGTTAGCAACAGAATTATTAACTAACATTTCCTACAAAACAAGTCTACTTAACAAGAGATAATTCTAATTTAAGGATCACAAAAGAAAACTGAGACTGAGTTCATCCTCATGCCAACGCAGTTGGGTGAATATATTGCTTTTACAGCACAAATGACTACAGTTTATATACACATTTATACCATATTTACACATATCAAAAAAGAAGAAAGAACCAAAACCAACACATTAATGCAACATCTCCAACAATTAGAAAAGAGCAGCAAAGCAAGCCTAAGCCACCAAAAGAAAGGAATCAATAAAGATTACAGCAGAAATAAACAGAAAACAGAAAAACAATAGTAACAAAAAAACACAATCAAACAAGAAGTTGGTTCATTGAAAGGATTAATAAAATTGACACACTTTTGGTAAAATTCATCAAAGAAAAGAACAGATGCAAATAGCATACATAAGAAACAATATGGATGATGTCACAACAGAACCAACAGAAATAAAAAGCATAATAAAGGAATACTATGAAGATTTGTACTCAGAGAAATGGATAAACTACAATTTATTCATTTATTTACAGATTTGAGAATCTAGAAGAAGTAGATAATTTTTGAGAAAAATACTAGCTACCTAAACTAGCATAGAATGAAGTACAAACTTGAATATATCTATAACCATAGAAGAAATTGATTAGGTCATTAAAAACTTCCAACAGAAAAAAGTCTGGGCCCAGGTGGATTTACTAGTGAATTCTGTCAAATATTCACAGAAGAGCTTACACCAATTTGACTCAGACTATTTAGGAACGTAGAAAAGATTAGAAAATTCCTGAATATATCATAACCCTCATGCCAAAACCAGCCAAAGACATTACTAAAAGAGAAAATCATGGACCAATATTCTTCAGGAGCATAGATGAAAAAGTCCTCAACAGAATCCTAGCCAATAAAATTCAACAGCATATCAGGAGTATAAAGAAAGTCCACAGACTGTGATTTTTTTTTGCAATGACATGTAAGACAAGAGACTAATCTCTAAATTTTATAGAAAAATTCAATACCTCTATAAGAAAAATAAAAACAACCCAGTTGAAAAATGGGTAGAGGACATGAATACCTAAGAAGTTCAGATGGCCAACAAATATATAAGGAATTGTTTGTAATTTTTAGCCATTAGAGATGCAAATCAAAGCAACAATGAGATATAACCTCACACTAGCATTAATAGCAAAATAAAAAAAAATAAAAATAAACACACCAGAAAACAACAAATGTGGGTTAAGGTGTAGAGAGACTGTTACCTTACTACTTGTTGGTGAGACTGTAAATGGTGCAACCACTTTGGAAAATGGTATGGTGCTTCCTCAAAAAGTTGAAAATAACTACAACATATAACCCAACAATTCTTCTGCTTGATATATATCTACAAGAAATAAAAACCATGGCATGAGTAGACATTTGCACACCCATGTTCATCCCAGAACTATTCACAATAGCAAAATGATGGAGACAGCCAAAATGACAATCAATGAAAGAATAGATAAACAAACTTTGATACATACAATGGAATACAATAAGGATGATGTCCTTATTCTTCAGCATTGCCCTGGAGGACATTATGCTGAGTGAAATTCATCAACAATGAAAGGGCAATTATTGTATGAGACCTCTACTGTAAAAACTCAAGAAAAGATTTTCATGCTTAAAGAAACATTCATTGATAGCTACCAGGGGTAGGAGGGAAGGGAAAATAATTTACTAACAAGAAGGTAGAGATGTTAACTCCAGTGATGGGGAGGGTAATACACAAGTGAGAAAGGTTGTCCAAAGAATGTTAAAGACAGGTGAAAACAAAGGAAGGAATACAAGGGTTATAGGGGATAGAGGTAAATGCTGCTATATACACAACCCTGCAACAATAGTGTTCTGCAGGTCGATACATGGGCGGATACACAGGCTGAGTGCGTATGCCATTAAGAGCAAGACTATTCCCATAAATACATGAGAATTTGACAGGATATTTGTACAAGGGCAGAATCCTGGTATGGCACTGTGGATTAATGCACCAGATTACAATGTTGGTTTGAACCACAAGGTCAGTGGTTCAAGCTCACCAGTCACTCCTTAGAAACCGTATAGAGTTGCTATGAGTTTGAACAGACTTGATGGCACTTAACAACCACAGCAATTTACCTGTGCTGCAAACGCACCTAAGAATGTTGTAGAGCATATAAAGGGCAAAAGTGAGAAAATCTTCTTAGCTATTACCAAACATCTTAAGGCAATGAGTTGCTGGGGCTAGGGCCTCATAGTCTCAGGGGATAACCATGGTCAGTTGGCATAACAGAGTAAGCAAAGATAATTTCTACATCTTATTTTGTTGAGTAGCGACTGGGATCTTAAAAGCTCATGAGCAGCCATCTATGGTACGACTATTGATCTCTCCATGTGTAGAAGAAAGAAGAGTGATAAAAATAGAAGATGCTTGAAATCAACTAGTTTAATGGACCAATAGAACATATGAACATCAGTCACTACAACATTTAGATCAGAAGAACTAGATGGTGCCCAGCTACTACTACCAACTGCTCTGAAAGGGAGTACCTGAGAAGGTGCAAGATATAGTGAGAGAAAATGTGGAACCAATCTCTAAATTATAAAAAGAAGAAGACACTAGTCAGAAAGAGACTGAAGAAATCTGAAACAGTGGACCTAAGCCAACCTCCAGGTCTGTAACAACTCACCCTTGTGGCCAAGCAGTAGATGCATGTGTATTGGGGACAGTAACACTAGTAAGGTATGGTCATGATGTAATCATCAACCATTCAAGATCAAAAGGGCAACATTTACCTGAGGACAAAGTTGAGAAGAGATGAGGAGGATGGTGGAATGGGAAAACAAAACAAAACAAACAGGGAAGAAGTAGAATAACTGTTGCTACATAGAGGGGATTACAATCACTGAAATGAAACAAAGTATAAGATATTTTTAATGTAAAGCTGATGAGCTGCTGATCTTCTTTGTAAACCTTCACTCAAGTCACACACACACAAGAAAAATTCAACAAAAACAAAAAAAGACTTTGCGGTGGCTATAAATAAAATTTATAGGCCTTCTTTTTAAATACTCTTAACCAGTCAAGGGTTCTCATCTATTACAAACATTTCTTGTGTGTGTACAGCTGTTGTTCTTTCTTGAATATCATTAACTAAGAACATGAGACTCTAAACTACCTAAATGTGCATATCTAGGAAATTGAAAAACACCAGAAATCAAAATTTATGTATCTAGTCTATGATCTATAAATCTCCATTTATTTATAATGATCCTAAGAGGAGAGCACAAAAAAGAAATATGTAACTTGAGAAAATCCTATTGAATATTAACATAACTTGGTATAAAATATATAATTAAATTACAATTATAAAATCCAAATTTGAAAATGAAAAATAAACACAAATTAAAAATCTCCTTTTTGAAATTAGTAGTAGATTGTTGTTTTGTGTTATTTTTAAAATGGCATTTCAAGGTCAGCATGAAGTAACAAAGCAAAAGTTATTGTAGCACTAGTTTGAACAATTGGTAACTCAAAATTTAGGCAGGAAAAGTTCAGATCTTAGAGATTTAATAGCAAGAAACAACATACTACTTACCTTATGGACCCCAGGGAATGTTACTATTGGTTGGAGATGTACAGAGAGGAAGAAGATGAGAAAGGGGTTCCTCTATAGATCACCCCAGAGCAAAGAAGAGTCCTTTTAAGTTTGATGCCTTCCTATTTTCACATATTTTATTTTCTTTAACTATATTAGTTGTTGCCTATAAACCAGTGTTTGTATAGATTTGAACACTTCACCTCTATTATGTAAAATATTTTCTCTTAGTAAATGAGGAGATTAAACAGGATAAATCCCCAGGCATTCCCAGCCCACCATATCATGAAGTATTTCTGAATCAAAAGCAGAGTTGGTGAGCTAATTGGACCAATGGGTCCACTGGGTGAGTTCCAAACTTACCAGCCACCAAACTTACCTAAGTTTTTGTTATTGTTAAGTTGGTGCCATGTAGTTGGTTCTGACTGATAGTGACCTTCTATAGGGTTTCTGAGGAGTGGCTGGTAAGTTTGAACTGCTATATTGCCATTAGCAGTCCAGTGCTTAGCCTACAGTGCCATACCAGGATTAATTTACACTTCTCAATGCTCATATGATTCGAAGAGTTTCTTTTAATCCTTGTACATGTGACTGAACAATGTTTCTCATTCCCAATTATGTCTTTGTCCCAGTCCCTAAAAAGTGTGAGTATGTTGCATTACATGGCAAAAAAGGAACTTTGTAGAATCACTGAGGTTATAGACATTAAGATAATAGCATGATCCTGGATTATTTTGTTGGATCCAATCTAATCACACAAGTCTTTAAAAGTGTAGGACAATCTCACACTTATGGGAGAGAGAAATGCTGAAAGACAGAAAGGAAAGAGAATTTCTGAGAGAAGGACTCAACATACCATTGATGGCTTTGACATGTCAGACCACCTGTGAGGCATCTAGGAGTTTACGAAAAGTATAAGGAACATGGCTAGTCTTTAGGAGCAAATGTCAACACCTAACTGAGAGTTAGTCAGAAAACGGGGATCTCAGACCCACAACTACAAAAAATTGAACTGAACCTACAATCTGAATGTATTTGAAAACAAATTCTTTTCTGGAGCATCCATTAAGAATTCAGCCCTGCCTACATTTTAATTTCAACCCAGTGTACCTTGTACTAAACTTCTAATTGAAAACACTATGAAATAAAATCTCTTGGTGTTTTATAGCACAAATTTCAGGTGCTTTGTTATGGCACTGATAGAAAATAAGACATCATATTCACATAAAATCATTGAGGACTAATTCACTGATTAATTAAAAATGCCTTTTGTTTCCTGAATTTGTTTGTATTTGTTTTGCTGTGTAATGCTTTCCTTTCCCATCACCTCTTCCCATTTAAGGAGCTCTGGTAGGTGATGTGGCTCTGTGAGTTAATGCACTGGACTGCAAAGTCTGTTTAACTGCAAAGTCCGTTTGAACTGCAAGGTCAGCTATTCAAGATCACCAGTACCTCCTTGGAAACCCGAACAAGGTCGCTATGGGTCAGAACCAACTCGACAGTATTTAAGACTTAAGACTAGGCAAGATATCATAGTTGTTGCAGACTGTTCTGCAGGAGAAGGATGAGGCGTTCTGTTCCCGTGAAGATTTTCAGACTCAGAAACCCTATGCAGGATCACTCAACTCCATGGAACCTAACCACCACCACCATCCCATTTAGACTATAATTTCCTTGAAGATAGAAACCCAGATTGATGTAGTATCATGGCTACATCCCCTATATCGAGTAATCCTGTTAAAATCTGGCTCCTGTACTCTTGAATGAAGCTCAGTGAATTTTGAGTTCCTAGCTTTAGTGTAGTACTTCCTGGGTGGTATATAGAAGTACCTGGGAAACAGAAATGGTTAAACCTTTGGCTAGTGTTTTAATCCACCTAGAACCCCCGTGGAAGAAAACAACACAGCTTTGAAAATCCTATGGAGTACAGTTTGACTCTGTACATACACATGGGTCACCCTGAGTTGGAATTGACCCAGCAGCAATTGGTTACAAAACAGTTTCTGTGTGTATACAAATTAGTGTAATTGTAAATATGTACATGACATAATATATAGGCTATATACAATGTATATATATAGAACCTACATTAATAAAACGAGTGCAACGCGCCAAGCACTCAATATTTCTTCACAACTATGTTGCCACAATAAATAGAACTCCTGTGTCCTGAAAGTACATGCAGTCTCACTATATGGTAAGCTAACATTTATAAACTAGCAACCATAATAATTCCTCATGGCATCTAATGTTTAAAAATGATTGTTTAGAACAGACTGCACTTCCTCTACTTCCATATTCTGACACTAACAAATTGTTTCCTGCATAATTGAAAAGTGATTCTTCACTGAATTACCTATTAACTGTGGTATTTTCTTTGGACTGTTCACAAAATAAATAAAGCTGAAGTTTGGGAAAGAGTGATAATAAATTCTGTCACTCTGTTAGTCTTTAGGTGATGGATTCCTGTTAGATTTTACTATGGATTTAAGGTGCTAAAAGCTGTCTTGGGCATTTTATTTGACCTTGTGCTAATGCAGATTCAAAGCAAACAATATAAAGATGTTTATTCCCCAGAATAAAAGCAGAGATAGAAAAGAAGAGATAACTGGCTTAAAAATCAGAAGTGAATGATCCTGTAAAATAAATGTACTGCTTTTTAAAGATTTTATGGGAAAGGAAATCTGAAAGAATATCTGTTTCCTGATATTTAATAAATAATTAGAATATACAAAGAGACAAATTGCCTTGAGCAGAATTGGAGCAATAGTTGTTTGCAAGCATAATTAGAAATTTAAAGAGAAAATTTCAACTAAAGCATGAAATTTTAAAGAAATAATTTTCTGCACTACTAGGACTATCTTCAATAATTTACAAAATTTGATAAACTCAGCAAATGGGCTTAACGTATTAAATATTATCTCCCTGTCCCCAAAGTAGGCATGCTAAACTCAAGAATAATTTTATCATTTTTTTCTTAGCGAATAAATCAGTAAGAGTCCTGGTGTGGAATTGTGGGTTAGTGTGCTAGGCTGCAAGGTCACTTTGAACTGAAAGGTCGTGGTTCAAGTTCATCATCTGCTCCTCAGTAACCCTGTAGAGTCACTAGGAGTTAGAAGCAACTTGACAACACTAGACAACAACAACATTTGATGAGAAACTGTTTTGATTTATAAACATATACATATATATTTCCATCTTGAAATAGGTTAAAAATGAAGATAAGTACAAAATGCATGCTGCTCCAAAGCTAGCAGTTTAAGATATGCATCAGCATGTTGCTTCAGGATAGCGCACTGGATTGCAAGGTTAATTTGAACCACCAGGTTGGTGGTTCAAACACACCAGCCACTTTTCGGGAACCCTACACGGGGTTGCTATGAGTCAGTGCCAACTAAACAACACTTAACAACAACAACAACAAATCAGTAGAAATAAAATTTCTTTCTAAAAACAAATGAAGCATTACAATTTAAATTAGGAAGCATGTGTTGAGTGCCAATGTAGACAGGAGATTTGCTAGATAAGCTGTAGAGCTGAATGAGAGAGACATTGTCTCTAGTTTGTGGAGCTCATTGTCCATTGAAGGAGATAGTCACATAGGTAATTAGGATGAAAGACTGATTAGAAATATGAAAAATAAAGTATAATCAATGAAGGAGACTTGCCATGGGATTGGAACTATGTCTTAGATCAGATGGGTCAGATCTTATCATTTAAATTGACTATATAAAGACTGTGAAAAAGGGAAAGTAGAGCATTCCAGCAATATTATCTTTCTGCATATGGCAGTTTGTCACTGAGCCTTACTACAATCTGGATGCCTCATTCTCTTTCATATAATCCAGTTGCTTGGATCATTTGCTTATCATTGCTGTTGTCATTTTGTATGTGCCATCAAGTCGATTCAGACTTATATCAACCCTATGTAGGGTTTCTGAGGAGCAACTAGTGAGTTTGAACTGCCGATCTTGTAGTTCAAACCAACCTACTGGGCCAATGCTTTATCTTATAGCTCCACACCATACAGATTGAATAATGGTGTGGTGAAAATATGGTGAAAAGATGCCACCTGACTCATATATTTCCTCATTTTAAATCACACAATGTCTATGTCAAAGTTCCTCAAGAGCATAATTTAGTGTTCTGGAATTCCCATTCTTCACAACGTTATCCATAGTTTGCTATGATTTACACAGTTGAATTCCTTTGCATACTCAGTGAAGCACAAGTGAACATCTTTCTGGTATTCTTCATTGCCAGCCAAGATCTAGTTGATTTTAACAATGATATCCCTTATTCCAGGTCTTCTTCTGAATCTGACTTAAATTGCTTGCAGCTCTCTCTTGTTATACTGTTGCAACAATTTAAGAATTATCTATAGCAAAATTTTATTAGCATGTGTTGTTAATAAATATTGTTCAATGATTATTGCATTCCCTAGGATCACTTTTCTATGGAATGGGTGCAAATATTAATTTCCTCCAATCAGATTACTTGATAGCTGTCTTTCAGATTTCTTGGTATAGACAAGTGAGCTCCTCCATATCAAGAAATTTGTTGAATATTTCTATTGGTATTTTGTCAATTCCAAGAATATTGCTTTTCAATGACTTCAGTGATACCTATACTTTTTGATTCAATACCATTGATTCTTGATCATGTGCTACTTCATTAAATGGTATAAATGTCCACTGTTTTGGGTTTTTTTTTTACATCTTTCTATATGTTTATCTATGTATTTTTTTCATTTTTTAAAACTTTTTGCTTATTTTTCCAGTCATTACATTCCTTTGTGAAAATTACTGCCTTGATGTGACTACAGATTTTAATTTTTATTATCAATTTCTAATTAAAATAAAATAAACTATTTTTTCAGTCAGTTTTAAAAATGGAAGTAAAATGAATGTGTAATCCCTAATTTTTCCATGTCATCAGTCATTTCAAAACATTTTATAATTTATATTTTATTTTTTTTTACTGGACAAGAGTTTATTCAAGTGTTTGTTATTTTATTTCCAAGTATTCAGGCATTTTTAGATATTTCCTTCTTATCTTTTTTAGCTCAATTTTACAGAAGTCATAAAAGTATTTTGTATATTTTCAATTTTTTAAATATTTTTTTAGTATTTCAATGCATCATTAATTTTTATAGATGGTCACTATGAGTTGGAACCAACTCCACAACACACCACCACCACTACAATGAAAATAAGTTAACACAATTATTATTAAAATAAATGCATCTACCACTAATGTCCAAGGTGAAGAGACTGAAGATTTTACCCACTTCTACAATCTGAAATTCACCGAACATGCAATCAAGATGCATTGATAATTTCTAATGATTGAAATGAAGGAGGATGAAGCAAAAGAAATATATCAGTAATTGGAAAATATGGCCTTAGTAGTAGAAACACCACTGGAGATCATATGACAGAGTTGTGTGAGACCAAGATGTATTTATTGGAATTAATTATTTAACAGCATAGATGGTGACTATAAACATGGACCTTACCAGATGGAATACATAGAAATACAAATCAATAATATCTGTAGAAACATACAGTGGAGCGTTCAAAATCATCATTCAGAACAAGGTAAAGGGCTCACTAGGGAACAGCTCATTAATTGCTCATATGGAATTTCAAGTTGAAGCTGAAGAAAATTAAAACAAATCCATAAGAGCCAAAGTACAACCTCGAGTAAGGTCTAACCTGAATTTGGTTACCGACTCAAAAATACATTTGGTGTACTGAGCATTAATGATTGAAGACCAGATGAGTTGTGGGGTGACATCAAGTACATCACTCAAGTAGAAATTAAAAGGTCATTAGAAAGACAGGAAAGAAAGAAAAAACTAAAACAAATGCCAGATGTTACACTGAAAGTGATATTTGAATGTAGAATAGCTAAAATAAATTAATAAAGTAAAAGAGCTGAACAGATTTCGAAGGGCAGCTCTAGAATACACAATAAAGTATTATAACAATAGTTTGTATCATTATATACAGGTTTATATACAGGTTATATACAATTTGGTTCTGATTTATAGCAACCCTATGCACTATAGAATGATACCCATCGTCACAGTAGTTCATGTTTGAGTTCATTGTTGCAGCTACTATGTCAATCAGTTCATTAAGGATCTTCCTTTTTTTTTGTTAAAACCTCTGGTTTTCCATGCATGAAATCCTTCTTAAGTGGCTACTTCCTCCTGATAAGATGTCTGAAGTATGTGAGATGATGTCTGGCCATCCTTGCTATCAAAGAGCCTTCTGTCTGTAATTTTTCAAGACATATTCATACCTTTGTTAGTACATGACGTATTCAATATTATTTACAAGCACCATAATTCAAAGACTTAATTTCTTCACCAGTCTTCCTTATTATTTGACTTTCACATACATATGGTGTAGTTGAAGATAGCATGTCTTGTGAGAGA
>NW_006408649.1:3234794-3236102 GCF_000296735.1 Chrysochloris asiatica | reverse complement strand
TGCTCTAAATTGTTATATTTATTGTTATTATTTTATTAATTTTAAGAATCATAAAATTATGATTATGCAGGGCTTACTGTGTTTCTAGAGTAATGTGGTCTATATTGCATGTGACATTTTTGGTTTTTCTCAAATTATCTTCACCCTCGTTACAATTTCTAATTGTTACCATTCACAACAATCCTCTGGAAATCGAAATACTTTGTCATTAATATAAAATAATAAGGCAAATTTGTAAAATTAACTTTTGGAATCTAATAATACCTAGTATTCAAATTAAATTTTATTCAGCAAGTACTGTTTAAAACCTATTATAATATAGGCACTATGCAGGACAATAGTTACTTTATTATTTGATTTATTCAATTGAATGACTATGAACAGGAATTATAATCATATAATAATCATATTAGTTTAAATTGATTGCTGAGGCCAGTGACCAGAAATATAATGCCAAATCATTCAATGTTAAAAGTCTTCTAATTCCCCTTTCATCTTCCATAAAAGGGATTCAGTAGGTAAAGACAAAAAGCAAAGAAAGAAAACTCTTTCCACCTCAGAGCAAATCATAAGCCAACCATAAGAATGTTGGAAGTCATATTTTAGTCCAGTTTGTTTAACTCCTTCTTTCTTAGTGGAAAAGCTATCACATTACTTCATATGCACAACAGAGTTTTTCAAAGAATCCTACATGCAAGAATGTGAAGAAATGAATCCAAAATGTTCATAAAATTTAGGACAAAGTAAATGGACCTATGTGTATT
The DNA here is from genome assembly GCF_000296735.1 of Chrysochloris asiatica. Classification (NCBI taxonomy): domain Eukaryota; kingdom Metazoa; phylum Chordata; class Mammalia; order Afrosoricida; family Chrysochloridae; genus Chrysochloris; species Chrysochloris asiatica. The sequence goes on along the minus strand of NW_006408649.1, from coordinate 3,235,338 downwards.
CAATTATAGTTTAGCAACTAAAATAAAGTCAAATAATTTGTAATGGCCTCAGTATTCTTTATATAAAAAGGACTGTTTCCTTAAAAGTATAATAGGTGTTAGTAGTTGTAATTCTTTAAAGTGAATAAACCTTGTTGTGTTGTTGTTAGGTGCCATTGAGTCCATACCGACTCATAGCGACACTATGTACAACAGAAAGAAACACTGCCAGATCCTGGGCCAACCTCACAATTATTGCCACACTTGAGCCCACTGATGTTGCCACTTTGCAAATCCATCTCGTCAGGGATCTTCCTCTTTTTCTCTGACCCTTCACCTTACTAAACATGACATCCTTCTCCAGCTACTGGGCCCTTCTGACAATATGTCTGAAGTATGAGAGATGAAGTTTGGCCATACTGGCTTCCAAGGAGCATTTTGGCTCCACTTCTTTCAATACAGATCTGTTGGTTCTTTTGGAAGCCCATAGCACTTTGATTATTCTCTTCCAACACCATAACTCAAAAGCATCAATTCTTCTACAGCCTTCCTTATCACTGTCCAG
>NW_006408649.1:3232639-3233874 GCF_000296735.1 Chrysochloris asiatica | reverse complement strand
GTATTACATTGGGCCCTGAGTCACAAGGTTGATGGTTAAAACACACCAGGTGCTCCTCGGAAACCCTACATAGGATTGTTATGAGTCAGAACCTACACAATAACATTTATCAACAGTAACAACAATAGTCTGTTGATGTTTAGACAATGATATAAAAAAAATTGGATTTTCAAAAATGTTATTTTTAAAACTTTGCTTATGCTTGCCTGCCATTTGAAATTTTGTAACATAACATTTAAGAACTTTGTAAATCAAATACTATACTGTAGTGGCAAACTTGAAAGGAGTTCAGTGTCTAAATAAAAATTCAGTTGCAATATGTAGTCAAAACCATTTGCAACATTCCTAATGACATAGCTTCAGCGTGGAAAAACAAACTTTGAAAATACATTAGCACAAGTATTTATCAAACAGTTATCTTTTCAGGATCTGATTTTATGTAATTTATGATGCAAGCTATTCACTTTTAATAAGGAAAGTACATTTAACCTAGGAAAAAAAATAACATTAAAGAAACTGTTGGCAAATTTATCTTTCAAAACACAGATTGGGCCTTATATTTTTCCCCACAGATGATACCAACTCAACTAGGTCTCAATACTTGAGTAACAAAGCAGGACTTCTTGGTTTACTCTCTCCAGTCACCTGACATCTGGATGTTTTCTAGTTGTTCAGTCTTATATCAAAACCATCAGTTACCTAATATTTTTATATGAATTTTGCACTGTCCTGGAAAATCTTGATAAATAGGGAACATAGGAAGAAAAATGGGATATAATTTCCTTTCCATGGTTTTTAAGATATGATGAGAAATCCTGAATTATATCAACAAGAAACTTCTGAAAACATATGATGCTGAGCTTGGAAGTCTCATGAGGCAACTGAGTTGAGATCTCCAATTTACTTGTTCACATCCTCAATGCAGAATGTCAGCCTTCCTTGAAGTGAATTTGAAACGTGTCAATGCAAATTGACCTGTAAGGAAATCAAGTTATCAACTTTAAATTCATTCATTTAAAACATTCTTAGTCTAAATAACTTAACCTTTCAACTAATAAGTCCTATATGATGCATTATACTGCTCCATTTTTGTGCATATGTGGTTTGTTGTCAGGTGCCATCGAGTCGGAACCGACTCATAGCGACCCCATGCACAGCAGAACGAAACAATGTCCGATCCTGGGCCAACCTCACTGCCGCCGCCACACTCAAGTCCATCAATGATGCCACCTGGC
>NW_006408649.1:3227869-3231576 GCF_000296735.1 Chrysochloris asiatica | reverse complement strand
ATGGTTAGTCCACAGCTATCTATTTTCCATTAATTCACAGGTACTGAAAATTGTAATCTTAATTCAGTATCCAAATATATAATAACAGTTTTTGTTTTTTGAGTCACTTAAAGATAAGATGGAAGAACAGGGACCTCATTAACCATCCCATTTGAATTAAAAATAAAACAAAATTAGAAAATTAAATATATGAAGCAACTGTTTTTAAGACATTAGGCAAAAAAAAATAGGCCAGTAATCTGACAATGTAAGAAATAACTGAAGTGAAAATAATCATAATCCAGGAAACTAGAAAAGAAATATGCATGTGGTTATAAATTGAAACTGGCACCAGAGATAAACAGAAGATCTTTCCAATATAGCAAATATTAGGGTACTATGATATGGCTCTGTAGGATAAGCTCCAGACTGAGAACCATAGGATTGACACTTCAAATCCACTAGTTGTTCCTCAGAACTCCTAGACAGGTCACTATGGTTTGGAAACAACTCAACTGCACTTAACCATAGCAACAATTTACCTTTAATATTTGGTACAAAGCAAGACAGTTCTCTTAGTTGATGTCTGCAAGATTATTTGTTGAGTATTCAGTTAGTGTATCCTATATATGTCAAATAATTTAGAGAACATAACATTTCTAGAAATATAGAAATAGAAGACAACAACAACAAATCCTCACAGCAGGATCAATAAATAGTATTATGAAAATGCAGATAATATTGAAGTTTCAAAGAGTTAATTTTACTTAGACCTACAATCAACACTCATGGAAGCTGTTGCTGCTACTACTATTGCTGTGTACCATGGAGTTGGTTTGAACTCACAGTGATCCTGCATAGGGTTCCTGAGTCTATATACCTCTTTGAGAGCAGAAAGATTCATCTTTCTTCTGCAGAAGGCTGGTGGATTCAAACTGCTAGCCTTGCTGACCTGTGGTTATCAGCCCTACAGTAAATCACTATACTAACAGGTATCTGTACAGTCAGGAAATCACAAAAACATATTGCATTATGCAAATGTACTACAAAAGAACTCCTTCAAGTCTTAAAGAGCAACAGAGTCAGTTTGAAGGCTAAGGTGCACCTAGCCCAAGTCCTGGTAGTTTCAATTGCCTGCTATGTATTTGAACATTGAACAATGGATAAGAAAGACCACAGAAGAATTGATACATTAGAATTATGGTGTTGGAGTTCTGATAGAATAGTGGTTATGAGTTGGGCTGCTAACCTCAAGGTCAGCAGTTCAAAACTACCAGTGGTTCCATGGGAAAAAGATGAGGTTTTCTGCTCCAGTAAAGATTTACAGCCTTGGAAAGTCTAGACAGTGTCACCGATGAGTCAGAATTGACTGCATGGTACACCACCACCACCACCATGTTGTTGGAGAAGAATATTAAAAGTAACATGGACTGGCATTAAACAAACCAATCTATTTTATAAGAAGTGCAGCCCAAAAGATCTTAATAGGCAAGGATGGTGAGACTTCCTCTCTTATACTTTGGACATGTTAGGAGGGAACAGATGGTAGAGGAGGTCATTGTGCTTGGTAAAGTGGAGTGTAAATCAAAAGAGGAAGACCCCACAAAGATGGATTGACATAGTAGCAGAAATAATTGTTTCCAACATAACAATTGTGAGTATGGTTTAGGACCAGGCAGTGTTTTGTTTGGATCACTATGATTCAGAACCAGCTGGATGGCACCTAACAGCAACAACAATAGTATTTCCTCAACCAATATGATCTGTTCGTGTGCTAATGTTGAATTTCTTTTAAAATTTATCTGTTAGGGAAAGTGTTCCCATACTCCATATTTTGTTGTTATTTTTATTACTCACTCTGATGAAGCTTCTGACCTAACCTTAACACTTATGTTTTAATAATGTCAGTTCTTTCTGAGGCCTCTGAAATTGGGCAAATGCAAGAAGGCCATATATTGTGATGATTAGGAAAAATAAATGAATTAAAGATATGTGATGGTATTAATGCTTTTTTTTTTTCAATTAGGCTATAATTTTAACTAGTGTGCAGAAAGGCTATAATCAGCTTGCCTATTTTTTAAAATCATGTACAAGCCCGTTATGGAGTCCTGGTGTGGCAATGTTGGATAAGCACTGAACTACTATTACAAGGTTGGCAATTAAAACTCACCATTGGCTCTTTGGCTACCCTGTGTAGGAACACTATGAATTGGAACCAACCTGATGGCACAAAACAGCAATAAGCTTGCTTGAGTGGAAACTGAACCCATGCCTTTTGTCAATACAAATAGACACTATTTTTTTCTTTATATATATGTATAATACACTCTTATCACCATCATTGTCTAGGACAAGCTTATTGAAATAATGATACTTTTCAGTATCAATCAAAATTAAAAAAAGATAAATTTAATAGAGATAAAAACCAAACACTGTGCATACACTTGGTAGTTATTTTGGGGTATTTTAGGTTATTATTACTTTTATTTAATTTATAGTACTCTTTTGTTAAAATATTAGCCAATGAAAATTAAACTTTTTTACAATTTAAAAAGTGAGAAGAGCACAAACAGAAGGTGGGACCTTATCCAGAGAAGCAGCGACACCAGAGAGGGAGGCAGAGATGAGGACATGGAGAGAGGGAGCAGCTGAGAGCTCTAGACTCATGGAAAGAGAAAGATTGTGTGCTGGTGGCCAGGAGGCAGCCTTGCAGAATGTGCCCTTCAGTTGTTTACATGATTATATATTCCTAGGTATTTTTGTGTACATCCCCCCACCAAAAGAAAAAGAAAACCGAGGAAGGGAATAGAAACAAATACTATTGAATGATGACGCATGGAGGAGATTGTAATCATTGCAATAAAATGATAAGTGTAAAACTGATGTTCTCCCATGTAAACTATCACTCAATTAAAACTAAAAACTTATATTAAAAATATGTAAGAAAGCAAGTTAATCCATAACGATTAAATTGTGATGATTTCAGAAATGAGATATTTGTTTAATATTAAGAAATCAATCAGTAAATGCAACATGACAGAAATTATATACAAAAACTGTGACAGAATATAGATCCGAGATTGTCTCAGGGCTGGTGTGGGACAGGGAATTCAGGGGTTGAGAGAGACAGAAGAGAGGAATTACAGAGAAGCATGAGGGAATGCTTTAGAAGGAGAGTGAAACATATGTGTATTATTTTAATTTTGGTGATGGTTCCATGGGTCAAAAAGAACTGTATCAAAGCTCATCAAATTGTGCACAGTTAAGCATTCTACTCCCGTAAAGATTTACACCCTTGGAAACCCTGTGCAGGGTCGCTATGGGTCGCAACTGACTCGACAGCACATAACAACAACAACAACATTATACCTAATTAATATTACTTAGCCCCCCCAAAACAAGTGACAAAAATTACAATTACAGTAAAAATATTCAACACTTAATGATATTTAACATTGAAACAAAAACTGCTCCATTGACAGGTGTTATCTAATGAATTGAAACGATTATACAAACTAACAACTGCAAAATTCTTTTTTGAAATATATCTCAGAATAGAAGCTATTGCTGTCTAGGTTCAGTGGATTATGGGATAATAAGATCTATATAATAAAGGTTGAGTCAGACATACCTCTAAAAGGACATCATCCTTGGTAAAATAGTGTGTAAGCAAAAAAAAAAAAAAAAACAAATAAAACAAAAAAAAACAAATAAAGAAAGAAAAAAGA
>NW_006408649.1:3222583-3227451 GCF_000296735.1 Chrysochloris asiatica | reverse complement strand
TCTGGTGAGGTCCATGTGTATAGTCTTCTCTTAAAGCAGGTATTTGAAATGAATGAATCATTGATTTTGCAGAATTCTATCATGTGGTCTCCAGCATCATTTCTATCATCAAGTCCATATTTTCCAACTACTGATCCTTCCTCTTTTCTCCCAACTTTTACATTCCAATTAGCAGTAATGATCAATACATCTTGATTGCATGCTTGATCAATTTTAGATTGAAGAAATTGGTAGAATTCTTCTATTTTATCCTCATTGGCTTTAGTGTTCGGTGGGTAAATTTGAATAATAGTGGTATTAACTGGTTTTCCATGGATATTATACTATCACAGACAGCATTGTAACTCATGACTGATATAGATATGTTCTTTTTGACAATGAATGCAACACCATTTCTCTTCAGTTTGTCGTTCCCGGTTCACATAGTAAACCATGTGGTTGTCAAATTCAAAATGGACAATAGCAATCCATTTCAGCTCATTAATGCCTAAGATATAGATGTTTATGTGTTCCACTTCATTTTTGACAATTTCCAATTTTCCTAGATTCATAATTAGTACATTCCATGTTCTGATTATTAATGGATATTTATAGCTGATACTCTTCATTTTGTGTTGTGCCCCACCAGCAAATGAAGTTCCCATTGGCATTGCTCCCATGGACTTTACTCCATTCGCATCATCACGGTCAACTCTACTTTGAGGTGGCAGCTCTTCCCCAATTGCATTTTGAGTGCCTTCTAATCTGAGGGAGTCATTTTCCTGCACTATATCTGACAGTGTTTCTCTGCTATTCATAAGGTTTTCAGTGACTAAATATTCCTAAATAGTCTGTCTCTCCTTCTTCCTAGTATCTCTTTGTCTGGAAGCTCATCTGAAACCTGTTCACCTTGGGTGACCCTGCTGGTAGTGAAAATACTAGTGACATAGCTTCCAGAATCACAGCAACTCACAAGCCAACACAGTATGACAAACTGACAGAAGAGTGGTGGAACTTATCCTGGTAGATCTACTCAAAAAGGGCAGCAGGGATACAGACTTCTGGTTTGGAGGTTGGAGAATCAAAGTCAGGTAGGAAAGAGGTAAATAATGATGTATGCACAACCTTGGAACAACAAGGCTCTGGGATAAAGGGATTGAGACATGGTTTGAATTGGTAAAAGCGGGGAAATAATGTTAAGATGCCTTGTTGTCTTTTGAATCTTGGTTTCTCTTGCCTACCATTGTAAAATAGACATTTGATGGGGGAGAGAAAGGAGTAGCCAGAAATATCACCATAGAAAGCTTGCAAGTCTGTCTTCAGCCTATAACTGACTGGAATACCTAAAATGGGGCTAGAACTTGCCCAGTGAAAGAGGCTTCCTGTAAAGATTTTGCATTGCATAAGACCATAGGTGGAATTCTGAACCCCATCCAGAAACTTCTAAGGTGGGAAATTTCTACTTGAAAGGACAAGTAGACCAGCCTGGAGTGGCTAGAAGAACTGAAGATACTTCTTGAAAGAAAGACCAGCAGGAAAAACCAAAAACAATAATGGAAGTTCTATTGACTACTACAAGGAGCTCTAGTAGCGTAGGATTATGAATCAGTCTGAAAACCGCAATGTCAGCAGTTCAAAACCACCAGCTGTTCCATGGGAGAAAGATGAGGCTTTCTGCTCCTGTAAAGATTTACAGCCTCAGAAACCCTGCACATGGTCGCTATGAGTCGGAACAGACTCCATGGCACATAACAACAACAACAACAACAACAACAACAACAAATTGACTACTACAAGAACAAACAAACTGTTTGCCTGGGAGCCATCAAGGCAAGTGATTGGGTTGCCTCTTCCAAGACTAAGACTCTAGGGGAATACAAGAGCAGGCATATGGTTTGGCTGGTGATCACGATGGTCACCAATAAGAGGAAGTGGAGGAAGAACAGCAAAGAAGTTTTGAGCTAAGTCTGACCACATTCAGTAGACTCGTGTGAACCTGGGTTGAGACCTGGTTGGACAACAGTATGGCATGACCTGGGGAACCCTGGACTCAGAGTCAGTGACATGGCCATAGAAGACTAGAGTGGAGAGTGAAGTGTACAGCTGATATGAAATGAGGGGAGATGCACAAGAACACCCATACTTGCAAACAGTACCCACTTGACCTGGCTTCAAAGGATGGATGATCAGAACTTGATTAGAAGAATAAAGAAGAGGAAAAAAAAATAGTAATCTGCTACAATCTGATTAACTTGATATATACTTATGAATGTAGTAGCTTATAAAACAGAACAAATCTTTACAGCGAGGATCATTCCTACCATCTTGATACACAGGGTTGATATGGATGGGCAACTTAGACATTGGCTACCCAAAAAGGGGAGATACAAAGGCAAGAAGTGAACTGGCTTACAAATTTTCAAGAGGGAGCCTAGTTTTAGAGGGTACAAGGTAGAATCTCCACTGAGTAGTTTCCAATTTATTGGGACAGGGCTGATGAAAGGAGATGGAGATAAGACTCTTGTGGTACAATAGTAAATAATTGCTATCAGGACTGACTGTAAGGCTCAGTAATATAAATGTAGATGTTTTGTAACAAAAGGAGGGAAGTGATTGATTTTCCATCTAGGAGTGGAGGTCCCTGGTACCATCAAGTGAGAAGAGCGGAGTGTGGGACCCTACCCAGAGAAGCAGTGATGCCAGAGATGGAGGGACAATGACGTGTAGAGAGGGAGTGGCTGGGGACTCTGGACTCAGGGAGAGAGAGGGGCTGTGTGCGTACAGTCAGGGGTAGGCTTTCAGGGTGTATCCTTTGGTTGTTTGATGATGCATGGAGGCAATTGTAATCATTGCAAGGAAATGAAATACGATTGGATGAATGTAAAGCTGATGTTCTTCCATGTAAACTAGCACATAATTCACAATAAAAACTTAAAAAAAAAAAAAGAAAAGGGCAGCAGAATAAGATTTCCTTCTTTTTTTTTTTTTAACTTTTTATTGTGAATTGAGACAAATTCATCAGCTTTACCTTCAACAAATTATATGCTTTGTTTCAACAAATTATCCTACCTCCTCCCTATAGCTTCTCTTTTACATCTATATTTCACAAATAAATAAAGCAAAAACATCTGATGTACACATACACAAAAAAATACATATTCATTTAAATGTACTAATGGCAAGTTCTGCAAACCAGTGTCCTGCCCACAGGCACACAACTTTACTCAATTCATGGGCATAGAGCTCACAGCGGCTCTATCTCTCTATAACATTGCCTCTGCAACCATGTCTTCCATCACCCCTTTGCTAGGTAGGATCTCACATTTCACTCATGTTCTTCCTTCTTGAGGTCCTGGCACTGGTTACTGCTGATAGAAAGGTTAATTATTTCCCTTTATTTATTATTTAGTTACACATCTTCTATAATTACAGTTGTGACATTCACAATTAGTCCTGCTAATAATTACAATTGAATAATGAGATTAAGAATATGATTTCTTAATTGTCAAAACATTAAAGTACTAACAAATAATCTTGGACTGCTCTAACATTATTATTAAAGAAAACTATTGTCTCCTCAGGCAATACAAGACCCCTTCTCTATACATACCTGGGTGGACTTCTATGTTTTCTCAGTAGGTACTATTTGTGATATTTAATAACTCACCATCTAACACCTGCACCTTTTTCTTAAACATTGAGAGTAATTGCTCAACCACTCCATCAAATAACTGAGATCCCTATGAGATTTCCAGGAGGTAATACAAGGGCTATCTTAATTCTTGAAATTTTTAGGTATCTTAAGATTTATTCTGATGGTGTAGATATTCTGAAAATGAAATATTTAGAATCTTATTATCCTACAAATCTGCATGGAAAACATATTTAGTCTAGCAGGCCCCCATAAAAAAATAAATGTCTAATTAATTAATATATGTTTTATAAAGATATGGGTAGCTATATCTTAACATATTTTCTATTATTCTATAGAATTATGTTATAAATTAATTGAAAAATGCAAGGTTAAGTGAAAATATTTCTCTTTTACAATTCTCTTTATTGGTCAACAATAATTAGATAACTCATGGGATCTCATTTTCCTTGTTTATCATGGTATTGCTTATCCAGTTTATATAACATATATGGTGATGATGGTGATGGTGGTGTGCCGTGGAGTTCCGACTCATAGCTGTACAGGGTTTCCAAGGCTGTATATCTTTACGGGAGTAGAACACCTCATCTTTCTCCTGTGGAACAGCTGGTAGTTTCGAACTCCTGAACTTGTGGTTAGTAGCCCAATTCATAACCACTATGCTGCCAGAGCTCCTTATAACATCTATTGTTGCTGTTATGAAGTGCCATTGAGTCGGTTCTGACCCATAGCAACCCTGTAAAGGGTTTCCAAGGAGCAGCTGGTAAGCTTGAACCACCAACCTTGAAGTTCAAATGGCTTTGCAGTCTGATGCACTAACCCATAGTGCCATACCAGTACTCTTATAACATCTATGTTGTTGCTATATGCCGTGGAGTCAGTTCTGACTCAGTGACCCTGTACAGGGTTTCTGAGGTAAATCTTTACGGGAGCAGAAAGCCTCATCTTTCTTCCGCAGAACAGCTTGTAGTTTCGAACTGCTGACCTTGCGGTTCACAGCCCCATTCGTAACCGATATGCTACCAGAGCTCCTTGTTGTTCTTAAGTCCCATTGAGTTGGTTCCAACCCATAGTAACCCTGTGTGGGGTTTTCAAGGAGTGGCTGTTGAGCTTGAACCATTGACCTTGCAGCTCAAACTGACTATGCAGTCCAGTGCATCAATCCATAGTGCCACACCAGGACTCTACTATAAATATATATATAGTGCTGTGGAGTCGGTTCCGACTCATAGCGACC
>NW_006408649.1:3220494-3221922 GCF_000296735.1 Chrysochloris asiatica | reverse complement strand
AAATGTTACTACTACTACTACTAATTTCTGGCATTCAGGTAAGCAAAATTGTAATACAGTGCATTACCATTTCTGCTTTCTGAAGCATCCTATTAATTAGAAAAATCTAAATTTTATTGAACAATGTAAATCTCATTTGTTGTTGTTGTTAGGCAACATAGAGTCCGTACTGACTCATAGCAACATTATGCATAATAGAATGAAACACTGTCAAGTCCTGCATCAATCTCACAATTGTTGCTATGCTTGAGTCCATTGCTGTTGCCACTGTGCCAACCCATCTCATTGGCGGTCTTCCTCTTTTTCACTGACCCTCCACTTTACCAAGCATGATGTCCTTCTGCAGGGATGGGTCTCTCCTAATAATATGTTGAGTATGAGAGATGGAGTCTGGCAATCCTGGCTACTATGGAGCATATTGGATATACTTCTTCCAGTACAGATTTGTCTGTTCTTCTGGCAGGCCATGGTACTGCCAACACCATAAGTCACATGCATCAATTCTACAATCTTCATTACTCATTCTCCAACTTGCACATGCATACGAAGCTATTGAAAATGATATGGCTTCAGTCAGGTACATTTTAATTCTCAAACTGACATCTTTGTTCTTAAACATTTTAAAGAGGTCTTGTACAGCGGATTTACATAATGCAATATGTTGTTTGACTTCTTGACTGATGCTTCTATGAGTGTTGATGGTTGATATGAGCAAAATGAAGTCTTTGACAACCTCAATCTTTTCTCTCTTTTTTTTAAAGGAATTTTTAAATGTTTTATTGTGAATTATGTGATAGTTTACATGGGATAACATTAGCAATACATTCATCCTGTAGTATATCATTTCATTGCCATGGTTAAAATTCCCTCCATGCATCATCAACCAACCAAAGGGTATATCCTGTAAGCCTTTCCCCTGGTCATCAGTACCCTCTATTTATGGGTCTAAAGTCCCCAGCCCTGCCTTCTCTCCACATCATCATCTCTGCCTCCATCTCTGGCATCACTGCTTCTCTGGGTGGGGTCCCGCTCTCTGCTCTTATCACTTGATGGACCCAGGGACCTCCGCTCCTAGACTGCAAAGTTAATCACTCTCCTCCTTGTTACAAAACATCTACCTTTACATTTCCAACACTCACAATCAGTCCTGATAATAATTATTCACTATTGTATCACAAGAGACCTATCTGCATCTCCTTTCATCAGCCCGACCAGACAGATTGGATACTACTCAGTGGAGATTCTATCTTCCTCCGCACCCTCTGGATCTAGGCTCCCTCTTGAAAGCTTGTAAGACAGTCTCTTCTTGCCTTTGTAGGCCCACCATTTTGTGTAGCCAATGTCCAAGTTGCCCATCCCTGTCTATTCTGTGTATGGATGGGGTGGGAATGATCCTTATTGTAAAGATTTGCTTCCTCTTTTGAGCTA
>NW_006408649.1:3210155-3218520 GCF_000296735.1 Chrysochloris asiatica | reverse complement strand
AATCTGTTGTTTCACTTTTTACTTTTACAATGAAGTCTTTCAATGCACATAAGTTTTTAACTTTAGTATGTCCCAATGATATATTTTGTCCACTTTTTTTTGTGTACTTTTAAAAATGTTTTGTTGTCTGTGTATTCCCTGAATTAGTGCCCTCCCATTTGTCCCTATTTTTTCATTGATGGCCTTAATAATTTGGTATTCACATTTAGGTCTTCAATGCATGTTGAGTTGGTTTTTGTATAAGGTGTGAGGTAAAGGTCTTTTTTCAATCTTTTGCATATTGCTTTCCTGTTCTGCGAGCACCATCTGTTGAAGAGACTATCAGCTCTCCATGCAGTATATTTAAGTATCTTGTCAAAAATCAGTTAGCTGTATGTGGATGAGGTAATTTCTAGGGTCTTAATTCTGCTCCAGTAATCAATGTATCTTTCATTGTACCAGTACCAAGCTGTTTTGATCACTGTATCCATGTAGTAAAATTTGAAGCTGGGGAGTGGAAGTTTCTAACTTTATTCTTCTTCTTATGCATTGCTTTGCTTATCCTACGTCTCTTTCCTTTCCATATAAAGTTTGTAATTGTGTTTTCCATCTCTTTGAAGAATATCGTAGGAATCTGGATTGGGATTGCATTATATGTGTAAATTGATTTGGGCAATATTGACATTTTCACAATGTTAAGTCTTCCTATCCAGGAGCATGGTACATTCTTCCATTTTTGTAGGTCTCTTTTGATTTCTTATAGTAGCGTTTTGTAGTTTTCTTTGTATAAGTCATTTGTTTCTCTGATTACATTTATTCCTAGATATTTCATCCTTTGGGTCGCTATTGTAAATGGTATTACTTTCCTAATGTCCTTTTCAGCACTGTCAATTTTGGTATAGAGGAATCCAATTGATTTTTGTATGTTGATTTTATATCCTGCCATTTTGCTGAATCTTCCAATGATGTCTAGTAGCTTTTTTTTTTACTGAGTCTTTGGGGTTTTCTACGTATAGGATCATATCATATCTGAGCTTAATTTGATTTCTTGCCTTTGTATGTAACACTGTTGTTTTGCCTAGCTTCTTTCAGGAGTGTCTCCTTTGAGTTTGAGAGCTTAATTATGATATGTATCGGTGATTTTCTTGTGGGGTCTATCCTTTCTGGGGTTCATTGAGCTTCTTGAATGTTTATCTTTTCACTTTTCATGATGTTAGAGGTATTTTCTTCCAGCAGTTCTTCAGCTATTTCTTTTGTGGACTTGTGTGATTCTTCTTGTTCTGGAATGCTGATAATTCTTAAGTTATTCTTCTTCATGTTTTCCAACACAAATCTTAGACCTTCTTCAGATTTTTTATCCTTTTTTTTCTGTTTGCCCTTCTATCCTAGTGGTATTGAGAGTATTATCTTCCAGCTCACTATTTCTGGCTTCCATCTCTTTTATTCTACTCCTTTGCCCTTTCAGTGTATTGTCTATTTCTGATACTCTATTATTGATCATTTGGACCGCTTTCTGTGCATTTTGAATTATTTCCAGTGCTGTATCTATCTTATTTGATTGTTCCTGCAGCACTTTTCTGATTTCTTCCATATTTTTCTCAACTCCATTGTAAAGTATTTTGAAACATTTTATAATCATTTTTCGGAATTATTTCTCAGACCTTTCCAAGGCTACCCTCCTTCCAGAGTGTAGTCCAGGACTACCTCTATGTTATTTGTCTCAGACATTTTATCTTATTTCTGGACATGTGCTGATATGGTCATTTGCTTTTGCTTCCTGGACATATTTAGTGTTTATCTGTGGTATGTGAGTATATGTTTCAGTATTTTTTATGCTTTCTGATTGCTTACAGGTAGATGTGATCAGGATGAGGTCTTCTCTTTTCACTCTTCTTATTGCTTAACTCAGAGTAACTTTCACAGCTGTTTTCTGCCTTCCTGGTATATGGCAGTTGGTATTGGTTCTTGCCTAGATTTTGGTGTTTTATAGAGTATGATTGTTGCTTGACTATATGGCAACAATTTCTGTCTCTTCTTGGGTAATATAGGCAGAGAAAGTGTCCCCCAAAGGTAGAAGGGGGGCATATATCAGAAAAACAGCAACAGGAAAATAAACAAGGGAAAAAAAATAAACCAACAACAATTACAAAAAAAAAAAAAAAAAAAAAAACTAGACTGGATATTGTAGTCTATAAGCACAGAAAAGGGAGAGAAGGGAGAGAAGAAAAAAAAAAAATCTGTAGGCTACTATGAGTATGACTTTAAAATCTTCTTTCAGCTTCTTTCCTTCAAAACCATCTGATAGATTTTAAGATGCCACTGTTGGTTGTTATACAATACCTTAGTATTTAATTTAATTTTTGGCCTGTATTGTTTTTAAACTCTCTTTCCTTCTCCAAACTCCTGGTTCTGGATTTTTCCATATTAAAAAAACAAAACAAAAAAACAAACAGTTCAGGGCCAGCTTTTGGGTTGAGAGTATCTATGCACATGCGTGGCAGAAGAACCCATCAGTAGTGAGGGTGGGGATATGCCCATTTGCTCAGGCACCCCCTCTAGTCACCATAATGGAGGTGTGCAAACAGTGGGGAGTCAATGAACAGATACCAAAAACAAAGAAAATCAGAACAAAGCAAAACCAACAAAGTGTATTTTCTGAGGTTTCCGCCGCGTTTTTCCATTTCTACTTCCCCACTTAGTCTTGCTGTTTGGTGTTGCCCAAGTTGTCCGCTCTGGGCTGCTGAACCTGGTAGATTCAAACATATGTGATTTCTTACTTCTGTTTTTAAGTTCCACTAGCTAACAGCCTTCAAACTTTTAAAATATTCCTACCTATGTGGTTCTGAGTTTTGGAGCCCCACCCTGAATCTACTGTACCTGGTATTCTGTGGTATTGCTGATGGCAAACCTCACTGCACCTCTATCCTAGCCACCATCAAGCCCCGCCCATCATCCTTTTATATTAATATTATTTATTTGTTGGGTTGTGATGATTTTTGTTTTCTTTATGTTGAGGTGCAACCCATAATGAAGGCTGTGATCTTTGATCTTCATCAGTTAGTATTTTTACTTATTTTAGCTTTCAGAAAGCAATGTTATATCATTTGCATATTATAAGTTGCTGATGAGGCTTTCTCCAATCCTGATGCCATATTTGTCTACAAATAATTCAGTTTCTCAGATTATTTGCTCAGCATACAGATTAAATAAACAATGTGTAAAATACAATCCAAGAGCATACCTTTCCTAATTTTAAACCATTCAGTGTCCCCTTGTTCTATTTGAACAACTGCCTCTTGTTCTTTGTACAATTTCCTCATGAGCACAGTCAAGTGTCTGGAATATACATCTGCAATTTTGCCTATAGTTTATCATTATCCACACAATCAAAAGACTTTGTAGCCCATAAAGCACAGGTAAATATCTTTCTGGATTCCTGACAGCCCTGTAGGATCAGTACTGGACTGCGAATTACAAGGTCGGCAGTTAAAATGCACCAGTTGCTCCTCGCAAACCTTATAAATGGTGGTTATGAATCGAACTGACTCAATGACAGTTAACAACAACAACAAACATCTTTCTGGTATTCTCTGCTTTCATATAAGATCCATTTTAAGTCAGTAATGATTTCCCTCATTCCATATCCCCATATGAATCTGACCTGAACAGCTGGCAGTTCCCTGTCAGTGTACTGTTGTAGCCATTTTTGAATTATCTTTAGGAGATTTTACTAGCATGCAAAATTAATGATTTTTTCCATTGATATCTGCATTTGTTGTAGTTGCTAAGTGCTGTTGAGTCAGTTCTGACTCATAGCAACCCTGTAAAGGGTTTCTGAGATGCAGTTAGTGGGTCTGAACTGCAAACACTTTAGGTTCACAGTCCAGTGCCGATCCACATCACTACACCGGAAGTTCCACATTTAGATGACCAAAATTAACAAACTGGAAAAGATTCTTATGAGTGTTGCAATTTCACATTTTTTATTTTTCTACTAAATTATGTCTAATATTTGTTTTCCTTATTAGCTACCAGGCACTATTCTATGTTTTAACGAATACTTCAACTAATGCTATCAATAAAAATTCCCCCAATATGTTAACTGGAATCCTGACGTGGCATTGCAGGATATGCAATTGATTGCAATGTCGGTTTGAACCACAGCAGCTCTTTGGAAACCCGTTACAGGGTGCTATGCACCAACTCTTGGTCACTAAGAACAACAACAACAAATATGTTAACTACCAATTGTTTTATACTTAAACAGATGCAGAAACTAAGTCACAGAGACATTCAATATTTGTCATATAGATAATAAGCTAATAATTCAAGCCTTAGAGTCTACATATGTACATGCTCACCCTACCCTTAAAATTAAAATTATTGATCACAGGCAATATTGAAGGGCTAAATTAACTTAGCTGCAGAGACAGCTACTCAAAATATTTATCAAATTTTTCTATTATATTTCATATTATTCCACTACTCCAGTTCCAATCTTGATCTGGGAAAATATTTCTCAGAGTCAGAAGATATATTTGAAGTTTATTTTTCCTTTGTCTAAATTACATTTTCTGCTACATGACTTCATGATGCAAATCATCCAGTTTTCCCCTCACTTCAAAATAAACAGAAACTCTTAATAGCAGCTTTGTAGGGAACACAAACATTGAAAACCAAATGCTACTACTAAGTAAAGCATACTGAAAATCACTAGAAAACAATGTGACTTCACTACCTGAAAACCTTTTTTTCCCCAAGAACAGATCAGGAACTGTAACTAATTTAACAGAGTGATTGAAGCATTATCAAAATGCATTCAATTTCAAAAGCATTTTTTTAAAAAACAACATTTTTAAATTTAATTTGTACATGGAACATGGGGATTTGGACTAGTACTTCTCAGGTCAGAAAATGTGTTATGAATCTCTGGAATAAGATAGGGATAGAAGTTAGTATTGGAAGAGATAGAACAATTTAGTTATCTTTGAAGAATTGTGTGTGGAATAGATTATATTACAAGAGATAAATAAAAGAGATTCAGTTTTGAAAACTGTATCACCTATAAAACGACTCCAAATAATTTATCTCCCTGAGGAAGGGCTCCACCAATGAAAGTGCTATCTCAGTGACCTCTCAAGTATATTGTACACAAAGATATCTAAACACACATTGCTTTGAAATAAAACTACAGAGTAAAATAAGCAGTCTGCATGTGAATGGGCTAATGGCATTGGGGCTCAGTTGAGAATCTCTGGAAACAGCTAAACACTTTCTGGGGTCTGAGAAACCCAAGTCTACTTAGATTGTTGCAAAAAATGGAGATTTTTCAAGATAAATTGGTAATGTGCTTTCCTGGATGATAGTACAGTGTGGAATGAGGCTGAGCTGGTAGGGCTTATATAAGCATTATTGCAGCCTTCGGGTGTCCAGAGAGAGGAGTCTTGTCTGCTTACAAGTGAACCTGGCTTATAAACACACACATTGCACACACATATTATACATACACACACATGCTCACACATATTTTCCCTAACTACATGGTCTCAGAAATCAAAATAAGAAGTAGACAAACTAAACAGCTGGGATCACAGCATGAGAACATAGAATTGAATCACTGGCTTCACAAGGTCTGAACCACATCAGACCAGTGACAATCGACCTAACACCAAAGGGAAGTGAATCCATTATTGACGAGCAAAGCAAACTTCACACTTTGAATGAGTAAGCTGATTCCTTGTACAGTAAGCAGCTAAGCCTGGCTGGCTTTTAGCTTATATTCAAAGTAGTTGATATAATAAAGCAATAATGTCCAGTTCATTGCCCTGCAGAGAGAAAGTGGATGAGCTAAAATCAGTTTGCAGAAAGTCAAATTAAGTAATAGAGATGATGAAAATAAACTAATATTTGTAAGTGACCCTTATTCATGGGCTAAAAACCATATTTCCTCTTAATTGTTAAGTGAGATGAATGCCATTATCCACACTTCAAAAGCAAGAAAGCCAAGGCTCCAAGAGACAAATAAAATTATTAAGTTCTTCACAAAGAATAAGGTGCAGCTTTTGTATTCATACCGTGTTCTTTTTTTTTTTTTAAGTTTTTATTGTGAGGTTTACATGGGAGAACATCAGCTTTACGCTCATTCTATCATATATCATTTCATTGCAATGATCACAGTGCCCTCCATGCATCATCAAATAACCCCAAAGGGTACACCACACAGCCCCAGCCACCAGCACACAGCCCTGTTCCCTCCCTGAGTGCATTATTCCCAGCCATGCCATCTGTCCACGTCATCATCTCTGTCTCCATCCCTGGCATCACTGCCTCTCTGGGTAGGGTCCCGCTCTCCATTTTTTCTCACTTAATGATCCCAGGGACCTCCACTCCTGGGCTGCAAAACCAATCACTATCCTACTTTTGTCAAAAAAACATCTACCTCTATATTTCCTAGCCTCACAGTCAGTCCTGATGGCAATTATTCACTATTGTACCCAAAGGATAGGAAATCATTCAGTGGTGAGTCTACCTTCCCCTGCCCTGTCTGGAACTAGGCTCCCACTTGAAAGCTTGGAAGCCAGTCACTTCTTGCCTTTTTAGGCCCCCTGATTTTGGGTAGCCAATGTCTATATTGCCCATCCCTGTCAACACTGTGTACCGAGGGGGTGGGAGTGATCCTCGCTGTAAAGATTTATTCCCTTTTTTTAGCTACTGCATCTATAAGTATAGGTAAAATTCATCAAATTGTAGTAGATTACTCTTTTTTTCCCCCTTTCTTCTTGTAGTAGAGTTTTGATCATCCAGCCCTCGAAGCCAGGTCAAGTAGGTACTATCTGCAAGTATGGGTGTTCTTGTGTGTCTTCCCTCACTTCATATCAACTGGATGCTTCACTCTCTGCTCTAGTCCTCTGTGGTCATGTCACTGCCTCTGGGCCCAGGAGTCCCTGGGTATTGCCATACTGCTGGCCATCCAGGTCTCAACCCGGGGTATCAGGGGTCTATACCCTGAATGTGGTTGGGCTTAGCTTGCAACTTCATTGCTGTTTTTTCACCCTTTTCCCTTATCGGTGACCAGTGTAGTCACCAGCCAGACCACATGCCTGTTCATGTATTCCCCCTGAGTCACAGTCTTTGAAGGGGGTTTGCTCTGAGGTGTCCTGACCACTTGCCTTGATGGCTCCCGGGGGAACAACTTACTTGTTCTTGTAGTAACCAATCAGACTGCCATTATTGTTTTGGATTTTTCTTGCCTGTTTTTCTTTCACGAAGTATCTTCTGTTTTTCCAGCAACTCCAGGCTGGTTCTGGATTGGGTTCTGGATTCCACCTATGGTCTTGTGGAATGTAATGCTCTACAAGAAGCCTCTTTCACTGGGCAACTTCTAGCCCCCTTTAAGGTATTCCAAGGAGCTCTGGTAGCACAGTGGTTATGAATCAAGTTGCTAAGCTCAGGGTCAGCAGTTCAAAACTACTAACTGTTCCACAGGAGAAAGATGAGGCTTTCTGCTCCTGTAAAGATCTATAGCCTTGGAAACCCTGTACAGGGTCGCTATGAGTTGGAACTGACTCCACATCACATAACAACAACAACAATAGGCTGAAGATGGACTTACAAGCTTTCTGTAGTTATGATTCTGGCTATTCCTTTCTCCCTCCCCCCCTCCCCGACCCCCACCCCAAGTGTCTATTTTACAATGGTAGGCAAGGGAAACCAAGATTCAAAAGGCAGCCAAGCAGCTTAACACTATTCCCCTCTTTTACCCCTTCAAAACATGCTTCTATCCCTGTAGCCTGGAGCCCTGTTGTTCTAAGGTTGTGCATACATCATCATTTACCTCTGTCCCACTTAGCCCATGCAAACCTGCCTAACTTCTCCCATCAGACTTGTTCTCCCATTCCCTTTCCTCTTGTATATTGCCCCTCCCCCCTCCCCTGCACCCAGGCTGTCCTGTATCTATTCCTTATCCTGTGCTCTATCTTCCCTCCCTTCCTTCCCTCCTCTCATCCCATACATCCTGGTGATCAGCAAATATATCTATAGATCTATCTATCTATCTATCTATCTATCTATCTATCTATCTATCTACATTTCCCCCCCCTTTTTAGTGTGGGTTCTTTGTCTTAGTCTTTTACAATAATGGTCCTATGCGGTATTCCTCCTTTTGTGACTGACTAATTTCACTCGGCATGATGTCCACAAGGTTCATTCACGTTATGCGGTGGCTTGTAGCTTCCTTGTTGTTCTTCAAGGTAGCATAGTATTCCATTGTGTGTATATACCACAGTTTGTTTATCCATTCTTCAATTGATGGGCACTTAGGCTCTCCATCTTTTTGCTATTGTAAATAGTGCTGCTATGAACATTGATGTGCATAGATCTACTCGTG
>NW_006408649.1:3209037-3210055 GCF_000296735.1 Chrysochloris asiatica | reverse complement strand
ATTTCTTGTGGGTAAATACCAAGTAGAGGAATTGCTGGATCATAAGGTATTTCTATTTCCAACCTTCTGAGGTAGTGGCATATTGCTTTCCAGAGAGGCTGGATCGTTTCGCAATCCCACCAGCAATGCAGGAGTGTCCCAGTCTGTCCACATCCTTGCCAGCATTTATTATCCTCTACTTTTTTGATCTTTGCTGTTATTGTTTGTGTGAGATGATATCTCATTGTTCTTTTGATTTGCATCTCTCTTATGGTTAGGAGCTTTGGTAGTGTAGTGGTTACGAATCTTGCTGTGAACCTTAAGGTCAGCAGTTCGAAACTACCAGCTGCTCCGCAGGAGAAGGATGAGGCTTTCTGCTCCTGTAAAGATTTACAGCCTCAGAAACCCTGTACAGGGTTGCTATGGGTCGGAACTGACTCGACAGCACTTAACAACAACAACAACAATGGTTAGTGATTGTGAATATTTGTTCATATGCTTGTTGGCTGCCCAGCTCTCTTCCTGGGTGTCTGTTTATGTCCTGTGCTCATTTTTTAATTGCGTTATTTGTCTTTTCCTTGTAGCAGTGTTGTAGTTTCCTATATATTTTAGAAATGTGTCCTTGTCTGATGTGTTGTTGCAGAATATTTTTTCCCATTCTCTGGTTTCCCTTTTTAATCTTTTGGTGAAGCCTTTTGATGCACTTAAGTTTTTAATTTTTAGTATGTCCCAATCATCTATTTTGTTACTTTTGTTTGTGTAATTTTCAAAATGTTTGGTAGTCTGTGTATTCCCTGTATTAAAGCTCTCACGTTTGTCCCTATCTTTTCATTGATGACTTTCATAATTTGGGGATTCACATTCAGGTCTTTAATCCATGCTGAGTGGTTTCTTGTATAGGGCATGAGGTAAAAGTCTTGTTTCAGGGAGAACAAACAAGATGGCGGATCGGGTGGACGTATAGCAGAGAGCTCCGCCAACAACACAGAATACCCAAACAAGCAGGCTCAGGGGATGGTCCCAGAACTCTGAACCACAT
>NW_006408649.1:3199677-3205797 GCF_000296735.1 Chrysochloris asiatica | reverse complement strand
CTTTTCTTTTTTTTTTTTTAATTTAAGGTTTTTATTGTGGATTGAGTGAAAGTTTACAGGGCACATCATCAGTTTCACATTCAACAATTCATATAACAGATGGGTTAATTTCTGGATTATCAATTAAGTATGAATTAATTTCTGCCATTATATTAGTTTTTTAGTAGTGCTGTTTGTTCCTTCATTCTTGTGCTGAGTTTGGGGTTTTTGTGCTATTTCTTGCAGGTTTATTCTTAGTTTTCGTTTTGGTTGTTCTGCTTGGAAGTTCATTTTCATGATAAATTGTGAAGTATTAACTTTCTTTGGTGTTACCTTATAGTCTATTAACTTTTCTCTTCATTTAAAACAATCTATTGTATCCTGTAATCTACCTGGCTTCCTCACCACCTGGATCTCTGTTCCTACATTTATCCCTTCTTTGACGTTGTTATTATTTTGATCTTCAGTTGACCTCCCAGCTCCTTTGAATTCATTGTTGTAGATTGTTCAGTTCTGAACTCTGCTATCTGTTGACTGAGTTCTAGGTGGTGTTGCCACACCTGTCATTCTCTGGTTGTTGTCTCTTTTTGTTGGTTTTCAGTCCAAAGAACTCCCTTTAGATGTTTTGAAGTGATGCATTGGTTTTGATAAAATATCTTAGATTCTGTTTATCCTGGAATGATTTGATTGCACCATAATATTTGATTGATACTTTTGCTGGATAGATGGCAGTTTTTTTCTTTTATTGTTTTGTATATGTCTCCCCATTGCCTTCTTGCCTGCATGGTTTATGTTGAATAGTCAAAGCTTAATCTGAATTGCTTGCCTTTATAAGTGACACTTCTCTTCTCCCTGGCTGCTTTTAGGATTCTCTCCTTGTCTTTGATTTTGAAGAGCTTTATTATTATATGTCTTGGTGACTTTCTTTTGGGGGTCTATCCTTTCTGGGGTACATTCAGCTTCTTGAATGTTTATCTTCTCATCTTTTAAGATGTTTAGGCAATTTTCTCCAGAAGTTCTTCAACTATCTCCTTTGTGGTCTTCTCTGATTCTTCCTGTTCCAGAATGCCAATAATTCTTAAGTTGTTCCTCTTCATATTATCCAGCATGAATCTTAGACTCTTCAGATGTTTTAATTCTTTTTTCTGCTTGCTTTTCTATCTTAGCAGTATTGAAAAAATTGTCTTCCAGCTCACTAATTTTGGCTTCCATCTCTTCAATTCTGCTCCTTTCCCCTTTCAATGTATTGCCCATTTCTTATATTTTATTACTAATCATCATTTAACTCTGTCCAACTTAGCCTATGAAAACGTGCTTAATTGTTCTCCCATCCACTTTGTTTTTCCATTCCCCTCCCCCTTCTTGTATATTGCCCCTTCCCAAGTACCCAAACTATCCTGTGTCTATTCCCTGCCCTGTGCTTCTTCTTTCCCACCCTACCCTCCAACACCTCACAATTCCAGCAACCAGCAAAGAATCTCCCCCCACCCTTTAATATGGGTTATTTTTCTTAGTCTTTTACAGTAGTAGTCCTATGCAATATTTCTCCTTTTGTGACTGTCTAATTTCACTCAACATAATGTCCTCAAGGTTCATTCTTGTTATGCGGTGGCTTGCAGCTTCCTAGTTATTATTCAAGGTAGCATAATATTCCATTTTCTGTATGTACCACAGTTTGTTTTTCTGTTCTTCAGTTGATGGGTACTTAGGCTGTCTCCATCTCTGTGCTATTGTAAATAGTGCTGCTGTGAATATTGGTGTGTATATATCTACTCGTGTTATGGTTCATATTTCTTGTGGGTAAAAACCAAGTTAAGGAATTGCTGGATCATAAGGTATTTCTATTTCTAACCTTTAGAGAGAGCTCCATATTGCTTTCCAGAGAGGTTGGATCATTTGCCAGTTCCACCAGCAATGCAGGAGTGTCCCAGTTGCTCCTTATCCCTGCCAGTATTAATTTTCCTCTACTTTTTTGGTCTTTGTTGTTATTGCTGGTGTGAAATGGTATCTCATTGTTATTTTGATTTGCATCTCTCTAACCCTGGTAGCTTAGTGGTTACAAATCAGGCTGTTATCTTCATGGTCAGCAATTTGAAACTACCAGATGTTCCAAGGAAGAAAGATCAGGCTTTCTGCTCCTGTAAATATTTATAGCCTCAGAAACCCAGTGAAAGGTTGCTATGAATCGGAACCGACTCCACGGCACATAACAACAACAATAAACAATGACTAATGATCATGAACATTTCTTCATATATTTGTTGGCTGCCTGGATCTTCTCCTTGGTGAAGTGTGTGTTCATGTCCTGTGCTCATTAATAAATTTTTTTTGGTCTTTTTCTTCTAGAAGTGTTGTAGTCTCCTATGTATTTTAGAAATAAGTCCCTTATCTGATGTGTCATTGCAAAATATTTTTTCCCATTCTGTGGGTTCCCTTTTTACTTTATTGGTGAAGTCTTTTGATGCACATAAGTTTTTAATTTTTAGTCTATCCCACTCATCTATTTTATCTACTTTTGTTTGTGTAGTTTTCAAAATGTTTGATAGTCTGTGTATTCCCTGAATTAGTGCCTTCACATTTGTCCCTATTTTTTCATTGATGGACTTCATAATTCTGGGATTCACATTCAAGTCTTTAATCCATGTTGAGTTGGTTTTTATATAAGGTATGAGGTGAAGGTCTTGTTTCATTCTTTTGCATATCGCTTTCCAGTTCTGCCAGCACCATCTGTTGAAGAGACTATTACCTTCCATGCAATATATTTAGGTGTTTTGTCAAAACTCAGTTGGCTGTATGTGGATGGGTTAATTTCTGGATTCTCAATTCTGTTCCATTGATCTATGTATCTTTCATTTTACCAGTACCAAGTTGTGTATTAAAATCTCCCACTATTATTATAGATTCATCTATTTCTTTCTTCAAATGTATTAGTGTTTGCTTTATATATTTTGGAGCTCTTTCATTGGGAGCATAGATATTTATTATAATTATGTCATCTTGTTCAATAGTCTCTTTAATCATGAGATAATGTCCATCTTTATTTATTATGCTGGTTTTTGCCTTACAATTTATTTTGCCAGAGATTAGTACTGCCACTCCTGTTCGTTTTTGGTTTCAATTAGCTTGGTATATATTTTTCCATCCTTTGACTTTTAATCTGCTTTTGTGTCTGTGTGTGAGATGTGTCTCTTTCAGACAGCATATTGAAGGATCTTGTTTTCTTATCCATTCTGCCACTCTTCATCTCTTAACAGATGTACATTTAATCCATTTTCATTCATTGTAATTATCGGTAGGTCTGGATTTATTGCTGCCATTTTGTTTGCTTTTTTGTGGTTTTGCTGCTTTCCTTGTTCTGTGTGTCTTCCTTTGTTGAGTTCATGATTTTTGTGTTCTTCTTGTGAGTTTCTTCACAGTTTTAATGTTTCCATGTCCTTCCTGGATTTTCATTTTCTTGGTATGTTGTGAAGTGTTAATTTTCTTGAGGTTGCCTTATAGTCCATTAACTTTTCTCTCCATTTAGTGCAGTCTATTTGATACTGTAATTTACCTGACCTTCTCACCATCTGGATCTCTGTTCCTACATGTTTGCCTTCTTTTACATTGTAATTGTTTTGATCATAGCCTGACCTCCCAGATTCTCTGAGTTTGTTCTTATAGTTTTGTTCTTTTCTCAATTCTTCCTTCTCTCCGTTTGATTCTGGGATATGCTGCCACATATGCCAATCTCTTGTTGTTGTCTGTTCTTGTTGGTTCTCAGTCCACAGAACTCCCTTTAAGATGCTTTGTAGCGCAGGGTTGGCTTTGGCAAAATCCCTTAGCTTTTGTTTATCCTGTAATGTTTTGATTACACCATCATATTTGATTGATAGCTTTGCTGCATAAAGGATTCTTGGTTGGCAATTTTTTTCTTTCAGCATTTTATATATGTCTCCTCATTGCCTTCTTGCTTGCATGGTTTCTGCTGAGAGATTCGAGGTTAATCTGACTTGCTTGCCTTTGTATGTGCCAGATCTCTTTTCCCTAGCTGCTTTCAGGAGTGTCTTCTTGTCTTTAATTTTGGAGAGCTTGATTATGATATGTGTCAATGATTTTCTTTTGGGGTCTATCCTTCCTGGGGTTCGTTGAGCTTCTTGAATGTTCATCTTTTCACTTTTCAGGATGTTAGAGAATTTTTATTCCAGCAGTTCTTCAACTATATCTTCTTTGGACTTGTGTGATTCTTCTTATTCTGGAATGCTGATAATTCTTAAAGTTATTCCTCTTCATGTTGTCCAACATGAATCTTAGACCGTCTTCAGATTTTTTTTATCCTTTTTTTCTGTTTGCTCTTCTGTCTTAGTGGTATTGACAGATTTGTCTTCCAGCTCACTGGTTTTGCCTTCTTTCTCTTCAATTCTACTACTTTGCCTGTCAGAGTATTGTCTATTTCTGATATTCTATTATTGATCATTTGGACCTCTTTCTGTAGGTTTTGAATTGTTTCCAATGCTGTATCTATCTCATTTGATTGTTCCTTTAGTGCTTTCCTGACTTCTTCCTTATTTTTCTCAACTCCATTGTAAAATGTTTTGAAACATTTTATAATCATTTTTCTGAATCCCTTCTCTGAATTTCCAAGGCCTGCCCTCCATCCAGAATGGAGTCCAGGTCTACCCCTATGTCATTTGTCTCAGATGTTTTATCTTGTTTCTGGACATGTGCTGATATTGTCATCTGCTTTTACTTCTTGGATATGTTTAGTATTTATCTGTGGCCTTAATCCTTAGTTGAGTATGTGCTTTGGTATTTTTTTTATGCTTTCTTATTGCTTCCAGGTAGCTGTGATCAGAATGTGGGCCTCCCTTTTCACACTTATTTCTTAACTCAGAGTAACTTTCATAGCTGTTGTCTGCCTCCCTGGTAAATGGCAGTTGGTATTGATTCTTGCCTGGGTTTTGGTGTTTTATAGAGTGTGATTGTAGCTTGCCTATATGGCAGCAGTTACTGACTCTTCTTGGGTAATATAGGGAGATACAGAGTCCCCCATAGGTAGAAGGGGGAACATAAAACAACTAAACAGCATCAGCAAAAAAAAAAAAAAAAAGCAAGAAAAAAACCCAAAAACCCAAAACAGCAACAACAACAAAACAAAACTAGACTGAATACTGCAGTCTATAATCTCAGAAAGGGGAGAGGAGGAAGAGATAAAGAAGAAGAAAAAAAAAATCTGTAGCCTAATATGAGTATGACTGTAATGTACTTTCTTCAGCTTCTTGCTTTCAATTCTGCCTGAGAGACTTCAAGATGCCACTGTTTGTAATTATGCTGTAACTCAGGCTTTAATTTAATTTTTGGCTTGTTTTGTTTTTCACTCTCTTTCCCTTTCTTTAGCCCTGTTCTGGCCTTTCCCATATTAAAAAAAACAAAAACAAAAACAAAAAACAGTTCAGGGACAGCTCTTGGGCTGAGTATCTATGCACATGTGTGCCAGAAGAACCCACCAATGGTGAGAGTGTGGGGTGTCCACTCGCTCAGGCACCCTCTCTAGTTACCAGAATGGAGGTGCACATACAGTGTGTGTGTGTGGGGGTGGTGGTGCAATGACTGGATACCAAAAAAAAAAAAGAGAGAATCAGAACAAAGCAAATCTGATAAAATGTATTGTCCACTTCTGCTCCAAGTTTCCTGCAGCATTTTTGTGTGGTATTTCTGCTCCCCTGGTTTGTCTTACTGCTTGGTCTTACCCAAGATGTTGGCTCTGGACCTCAGAGCCTGGCAGATTCAAAAGTATGTGATTTCTTACTTTAGCTTCAAGTTCCACTAGTTGTAAGCCTTCAAACTTTTAAAATATTCCTAGCTATATGGTTCCAATATATGAAGCTCTGCCCTGGATCTGCTTTGCCTGGTATTCTGTGGTATGGATGACATAGAACTTCACTGCACCTCCACCCTAGCCACCATCAAGCCCAACCTCCCTTTCCATCTTCTCTTGATGCTTTCTGCATCATTCAATAATTTGCCCAGAGAATCTTTCAATAACGAAAGTTGAGGCTTGAATTTTTTCTTCAGTTTCCCCAGCTTGAGAAATGCTGAGCATGTTCTTCCTTTTTAGTTTTCTGATTACAAAACTTTGCACATTTTATTATAATATATGGCTTT
>NW_006408649.1:3196735-3198387 GCF_000296735.1 Chrysochloris asiatica | reverse complement strand
TTCATCATACTTTCTTCCTAGTCTGTCTTTGTCTGGAAGCTCATCTGAAACCTGTCCACCATGGGTGACCCTGCTGGTATTTAAAATACCATAGGCATAGCTTTCGGAATCACAGCAACACACATGCCTCTACAGTATGACAAACTAAGAGATGAGAGGTTGTACTGGACTCTAATTTGAGATGAATTGGCACAGTGGCAGCAGAAATAAATTCTAACTTAACAAAGATTGTAAAGATTGGACAGGACCAGACAGTGATTCATTGTATTGATCATAAAGACACTATGAATCCATACTGATTCAGTGGCACCTAACAACAACAACAACAACATTTATAAGGGAGTCCTGGTGTGGTGCTGCAGGATAATGCACAGAACTTCAAGTTCAGTTTGAACAACACAATCATTCAGATCAACCCAACACTCCTCCGAAATTCTATATAGGGTTGCTATTTTTTGGAACTCACTCAAAGACATTTAACAAGAAACAACAACATATCTATAAGAATATCAAGATACATTATAAATTTCTCTTCTTCTATAGCAGCACTGTTATGAACTAAATAATGCCTTGAGAAGAAAAACAATTGTAGAATTCAGGAAATCATTTAAATGAGTTTCCCATCCTCTGGGAATTTGCAGAGAGTTGACATGATTTCCTAATTATCTGGCTGTCTTAATTGAACTGCATTCCTTCAAATGGATATTCTGAGCTTTGATCTTGTCTTCTATTTCATCCTGGTTGTAAATTACTCTCATGAAAATGAGTTTTTGATAACCAAAATTGAAAGAGGAAAGCATTTTAATAAACACATCTGAAAATAAATTGGTGATTTTCATGGTTAGGGCTTTGTGTCCAACTTGACTGGGCCAGTATACAGTTGTTTATCAGGTAAACTATAATAATTCTCCATGATGAGATCTAATATGATGTAATTAAATGCCCATCATGTGGTCTGATGTGATCAGACCTGATGTAACATAATTATTTTATGTGTTGTAAATCCTCACTTCTATGATGTTAATAAAGCTAGATACAAGTTACAAGATTAAGTTTTATCTTGAGTCAATCTCTTTTTAGATATAAAAGGAGAGAGAAATGAGCATAGAAAGAAGGACCTTGTAGCACCAAAAAAGAAGAGGAAGCAGAGAATGTATCCTTTGGACCTGGACTCTCTGCACTTTGTAGTTCCTAGATCCAGAAAAAGATTGAGGACAAAATATGTGGTGATCTCCAAGGAATGCAGGGCCTATAGATTTTGAAAGGAGACAAGAAACTCTCTCCAGTGCTGGCATTATAAGTTGAGACTTTTAGTATCCTAAACTGTGAAGGAATAGATTTCTGTCCTTTGAGGTCACTTGTGGTATTTCTATTATAGTAGCACCAGATAACTAAAACAGAAATTGGTACCAGGAGTGTGATGCTGCTTTAACAGATACCTGGAATGTGGAAGTGGTTTCAGAATTGAATAATGAGCAGACTCTAAAAGAGAATTAAACTGCCTAAACGTAAGCCCTTAGATTTCTTTTTTTTTTTTTTTTAAGTGTTTCTCTTTATTCACTTTAGCTTTTTTAAAAAAAAAACCCACTCAGGCATATATAATAAATTACATCTCCAAAGGGCACATTCTGCAAGTCTGCTCCTGGCCACCA
>NW_006408649.1:3192456-3193665 GCF_000296735.1 Chrysochloris asiatica | reverse complement strand
GGAGCTCTCTGCTATACATCCACCCGATCCACCATCTTGTTTGTTCTCTCTACCAACTTCTTAAGTCTTTAGATTTCTTTTATGAGATGAAAGGTAATTTTGATGAGGGCTCAGAAGAAAGTGAGGAGAGATATAACACTAGAGATGCCATAGCCAGTGAAAAGAAAAAGCATAGAAACTACAGCAGCACAACCAAGAGACAGACACAAAGTATCATAGGAGCTGATCCATGGAAGGAGAGAACTGAGTGCCTTCTAACAGGAGTGTTCCTGGTAGACTGGGATACCTCTGGGAAATTGTCAGTAGACTTCAGCTTTCTGAGTGAGAGACCTGAGTGCCTTCAGACTAAGGCTTACGGGTAGAGTGGGATTCCTCTAAGAACTTAACAGTAGAGCAGAAAAGTTTTGTGACACTTGTTTCAGCAGAGCAGAGAGAAGGATGATCAAGAGATGAAGCAACCCGGGAGCAGAAGTTGAAATGACAAGGAGCATGGAAAGCAGAGCTGCCTCAGTCTCAAAAGGTAGGGCTATGCATTAGAGAGATGCAAATCAAAACAACAATGAGATATCATCTCACACTAGCAATAACAGCAAAGATAAAAAATGTAGAGGACAATAAATGCTGGAGAGGATCTGGAGAGACTGGGACACTCCTGCATTGCTGGTGGGATTGTAAAATGGTCCAAGCTGTCTGGAAAGCAATATGTGGTTCCTCAGAAGGTTGGGAATAGAAATACCATATGATCCAGCAATTCCACTATATGGTATTCACCCACAGGAAATATGAGCCATAACATGAGTAGATATATGCACACCAATGTTCATAGCAGCACTATTTACAATAGTAAAAACATGGAGACAGCTTATGTGCCCATCAACTGTAGAATGAATAAACAAACTGTGGCACATACACAAAATGGAATATTATGCTAACCTGAAGAACAACAAGGAAGCTGTAAGCTCCCACATAGCATGGATGAAACTTGAGGACATTATGTTGAGTGAAATTAGTCAGTCACAAAAGGAGAAATACTGCATATTCTGTTATAGTCTTCATTTGAAGTAATCACTTTCTGAAATTTAGGCTGTTGAATAATGGCCAAACATACTTGTCTTCTAGAAATCTGTATCATGAAGGACTGGAAGCCAGTTTACAGCAATCCTTCTAGTGGATTTCTTCAGGAAACTGTTATTTCTTTAAATATATATA
>NW_006408649.1:3183296-3192356 GCF_000296735.1 Chrysochloris asiatica | reverse complement strand
AAAATATTTCAGTGAATCCACTCTAGACAGTATCCAAATATTTATGACTGAATTAAAGTTAATACATGTAGGCTCTTAGTGTGCAGAAGCTCAGACAAAAAGTGTTAATATTTTCCCTCAAATATTATGGTCTCTCATTAATCATGCAACATTTACTTGTTTACGATTTCTTAAATTCATGCTCATATGAAGGGAAGTCAAAAAGTAATGCTGTAAAAATCATAGAAACCTTTATTAAACGAAAACATCAAGAAGGAAAACTATAGTTTTTTGACAAATCATCCATCTAGATCTAGATATTTTTCATGGTGGTGTTTCCATCTCTCTTAGGTTGGTGGTTCAAACCTACCAGCCACTCCTTGGAAACCCATAGAGTCTCTATGAGCTGGAACTGACTTGATGGCACTTAACAACAACAACAACAACAACACTTCCTTGAATAAGTCTGCATGGTTCCTTTAATATGTTCTTAAAGTCTGGGGAGGAAACGAATTCTGTATAGGAAAGACCAGTGATGTTGGAGAAAGATCAAAGATGTAGGATAGATGGAGTAAGAATACATTTCCTAATGTATTCTAGCACAGCTGTTGCTACCCTCCAAGAATAAGCAGGTGCAGTGTCATGATGTAAAAAATATTCGTTGGTACAACTTCCCTGGCCTCTTTCTAACCAATGCAGATTTCAAGTTTTTTAAAGTGTCTTTACAATAAACTCCTGTGATCATACTGCATTCTTTGAGAAAATCTTTCACATTTCCCTTTTGGAATCCCAATAAACAGTCACCATAACCTTCTGAGCTGACTTCTCTTCCTTGAATTACCTGGCCCAGCAGATTCCCTTGGACGTTACTGCTTAGATTGGACCTTTTTTTGAAAGGCACCTTAAGGAAACTAAGACAAATGTATTACTGAAAGTACTTATCTGTGGTAATCCACTGACTGCAGAGACATGTTTAAACACACTTTGTTTGAAAGTACCAAACAACCTATTACCAGTACTATTTAACTTACCCTCATTGATACATGCATTGTCTTATGCTCCTAACCTATGCTAGCAATTAACTACCATTATGATGTTTCATTGTTATCACAAATATTAGATATCAATTAAACATTTTCTCGCCAATTTTTCTGTTGTTCTTTCATTTAAATATTTATGAGCATCAACAAAACTCACACATTTATTAAAGCCATATCTTTACATCTCTGAAACTCATTTCTAAATTCAGTTGCCATTATCTTATTAGTCTCCCATCTGCAATGTTTTCTGTTATTTGTTGTTGTTGTTAAGTGCCATAGAGTTGGTTTTGATTCATAGCAACCCTGTATGTGGTTTCTGAGGTTGTATATCTTTGCGTAAGCAGAAAGCCCCATCTTGTGAAGTAACTGTGGGGCTTGTATCATAAGGAAACACCAGGCTTACCTATCAATTATTGGAACACACAAAATATTTTGCCACTAGCCCATTTTGCATAAGGCAATTTATGTATATTTTTCTAAAATATAAATGCATTAGATCCTTCCGCATCTTAAACTTTTGAATGATTGTCCATGGATCTAGAAGTTAATTCTCTACTGTACAGCATATTTTGTAAGGCTTTTTTCTTATGCCGTAGCCTTTCCAAACTTTTTTCTTACCTGGTGTTTTTTTACATGCTAAATTCCAATCAAAATTCAGATGCTAAGTTCCAATGCTTGGCTTGATCTCTTAGCTCTTGGCTTTTACATCTGGTGTATGCAATGATTAAGATTAAATCTTTCTCCTATTATTCTTTGCCTGGTTGCATCCTGTTCATCCTTAATTGCTCAGCTTAGCTATTACTCCCCTAGGAAAGATTCCCTAAAAACTGAAAAAAAAAAAAAAAGCAGACCACAAAGAGTAGGCTAAAAATGGAAGGAAGAATGATAAGCAAAATGAGACATGGTAATATGTTGGAGTGTTAGATATGTTCTATATCTTTACTATGACTATGATTTTATGAGTTTATGCATCAGTCAACACTCAGAGTTTTGCACTTTAAATGGATATAGTTTAATGAATGCCTATTAAACTTCAATAAAATTTATAGTTTGAAGTTATGGGTTAGCATTTTATTCTAAAATAATGTCCTTGATCTTCGTCTGAAATATTAGATTTTCTCCCCATTGAACAACAAAACATTTTAATATGGAACTCTTATAAATATAAACACAAAATTTATCAATGCCATTACACAAATCTAAAATAACTCATCACAGCCCACCACTAAGCCCTTTAAAATACAATGTCAAACAATGGGTTTTCTTTTTTAAGCAGCAGAAATTTCTTATCTTATAGTTCTAAAAGTCAGAAGTCTATCATCAGTCTCACTGGGCTGAAACCCAGGTGTTAGCTGGACTATGCTCATTCAGGTGGCTCCAGGGTCTCCTTCTATTTTCAAATTTCTAGAGGCCATTTTCATTCCTTGGATTATGACCCCCACATAAAATAACAACCCCAACTCCACCCCAATCCCTACTTCCATCTTTATATTACTTTGCTCCACTTTTATCTTCAAATTTCTGTCTGTCTCCCTCTTACATGGACAATTGTCGTTATGTTTAGGGTGGTTATTGTTGTTGAATGTCATTGAGTTGGTTCCAACTCATGACTACCCATGGATAGGGTTTCTGAAGAGCAGCTGATGGGTATGAACCACCAGCCTTGCTGTTAGCAGTCCAGTGCTTATCCTAACCTTGGTGCCCAGTTATAAGGACAATTGTCATGACATTAAGGGTACACTCCTGTAATCCAGTATACTCACTTTATCAAAGAATAACAACTTTAATCACATCTGTAAAATCCCTGTTACCAGATAAAGTAAAATTCCAAAATTTCAGGGACTAAAGTCTAGATATTTTTAAGGGACTCTGGTAGTGTAGTGGTTACGAATCGGGCTGTGAACCTTAAGGTCAGTGGTTCAAAACTACCAGCCGCTCTGCGGGAGAAAGATGAGGCTTTCTACTCCCGTAAAGATTTACATCCTCGGAAACCCTGTATAGGGTCGCTATGGGTCGGAACCGACTCAATGGCACTTAACAACAACAACAACATTTAGCTTTATAGGGATCCTTGTTTTATACTTGTTGTTTATTGTATTTTCTGTTAAAGAGGAGCACCTCATGTACTCCCCCTAGGTTGCTGCCATACATGATTTCACTAATCTGCCCCTGATACATGGCTAAGAACAATCCCAAATAATGACTTTTAAGGAATGCTTTATATTTCCATTGGTTACTGGAGAGTTATGAACATTGCTTCATACCATGCAGAGGTTCCTGCTTCCCTATATGAAATCAACTAGACATGCTGAAAACCTCATATTTAAAGCAGAAAAACTACAAAGGATGAATGTGATATTATAGTATCATCTTATATGCCTATCTGAGGTTGGGGAAAAGTGCTTAGCTTTAGGGCAATCAATCAAACAAACAAACAAATAGGAAAGGTCTTGCAAGCTAGAGCAGTAAAATGATGGGCTGAAACACCTAACAGAGTGGATTTGAAGGCAGGTCAAGGAAACTGCCTTCAAATATTACAGCAAATTATGTACTTTGGGTATTGGTGATCACGCAAGAACAAGAACATGCAAATGTGAGAAAGAGAGGTAGGACTTAAATATGTATATAAACTCAGAATTTTTGTTGGAATATAGCCTAAATGTGAGGGTGACAAGGATATATTCTTTTTCAGCATGATCTCTAGGTAGTGAAACAACAACAAAAACACTGTGATCAAATCTGTTCTGACTAATGGTGTTGGTTGTGGTGGTTATGTACCATGGAGCTGGTTCTGACATATAGCAACACTATATAGAGTTTCTGAGGCTGTACATCTTTACAAGAAAGCCTCATCTTGTTGTATACAGCATGGTGAGGAGTTCAAACTGCCAACCCTATGGTTAGCATTTGAGTGCTTATCCTACAACATTACCAAGTCTCCTTTGGAAGTAAAAGTTCTCTCCTAAAAAAACTTTCTATGTGGGTCTAGTGTTTGAATTGATACTATCAACTTGTTGTTATTGTTAGATCCAGTGTGTTAGTTCCAACTCATAGTGACAGTGTGCATAACCGAATGAAACACTGCCTGGTCATGTGCCATCCTCACAATTAAGCCTGTTGCTGCTGCCACTGTGCCATCTCATTGGAGGTCTTTCTTATCTTCACTGCTCTTCCATTTTACCATGTATAATGTCCTTCTCCAGGGACTGTTACCTCTGAATAACATGTCAGAAGTATGAGAGACAAAGTCTTACTACTCTAGTTTCTAAGGAGCATTTTGGCTATACTTCCTTCAACATAGGTCTGTTTGTTCTACTGGCAGTATAGGGTGCCTTCAATAGAACAATTCAAATGCACCAACTCATTTACTATCTTCCTTATTAAACACTGTCCAACTTTCACATGCATATGAAGTTACTCAAGATACCATGGTTTGAGTCAGGTACACCTTTGTTCTCATGCTGATAGCTTTATTTTAAAGAGGACTTGTGCAACAAATTTTCTAATGAAATACATTGTTTAGTTTCTTGACTGTTGCTTCCATGAATGTTGTTTATGGAGCTAAGAAAAAGGAAGTTTCTGACAACTTCAGTTTTGTCTCCATTTATCATAGTGTTTTATATTGGTCCATTTGTGAGGATTAAAAAATAATATTGCATTGCCATCCATACTGAAGACTGTGGTCTTTAATCTTCATCAGTCAATATTTTAAGTCTCTTTGCTTTCAATAAGCAAGATTGCATTATCTGCATATCACAGGTTGTTAATGAGTCCTCCTCCAACCCTGATGTTTCATGGATTATCTGCTCAGCATACAGATTGGATAAGTATGGTGAATTATTACAACCCTGACACATACCTTTCCTGTTTTTAAACCATTCAGTATTCCCTTGTTTGTTCGAATGACTGCCCCTTGGTCTATGTACAGGTCCAGCAGATGCACGGTTGAGTGTTCTGGAATATTCATTCTCTGCAGTGTTGTCCATAGCCTGTCATGATCCACACAATTGAAAGCCTTCGCACAGTCAATAAAGCACAAGTAAACATCTTTCTGGTGTTCTCTGTTTACAGCCAAGATCCAACTGACATTAGCAGTGATATCCCTAGTTACACGTCCATCTCTGAATGTGACTTTAAATTCTGGCAGTTGTCTGTTGATGTACTGTTGCAGCCATTTATGAATTATCTTCGGCAAAATTACTTGAATATGATATTAATAATATTTTCTGATGATTTCTTCATTATGTTAGGTCACTGTCTTTAGAATGGGCACGAATAGGGATCCCTTCCAATTTGTTGGCCAGGTAACTTTCCTCCAAATTTCTTGGCAAAGGTGATTGAGTAACTCCAGTGTTTCATGAGTTTGTTGAAAGATTTCAGTTTGTATTCCTTCAATTCCTTCAGTGCAGCTTGGATTTCTTCCTTCAGTATCATTGGTTCTTTGTCATATACTACTTCTTTAAATGGTTAAATATCAACATTTTTTTTTTTTTTGGTATAGTTATTCAGTATATACCTTTCATCTTCATTTTATTCTTTATACATTATTCAATATTTTGCTCATAGACTCCTTCAGTATTGGAGTGGAGATTTTAATTTTCTTTAGTTCTTTCAGCTTGAGAGTAGTTCTTTCTGCTTGAGAGATGCTAAGCATATTCTTCCATGTGGTTTTCTGACTTCAGGTCTTTTCACATTTCCTTGTAATGGTTTACTTTGTCTTCCCTAGTTGCTCTTTTTTTTTTTTTTTTAATTGTGAAGTGAGTGATAGTTTACATGGGGGAACATCAGATTTCCATTTATCATTTCATTGCAATTATTACAATCTCCTTTGTGCATCATCAGTCAATAGTATTTGCTTCTACTCCATCCATTGTTTTTTTTGTTTTGTTTTTTGGCTGGGTGGAATGTACACAAAAACATTCAGGAATATATAATCATTTAAACAACCAAAGGACACATTTTGCAAACCTGCCTTCTGACCACCAGCACTTGGCTGCCAACACACAGCCTTTCTCTTTCCATGAGTCTAGAGTCCTCAGCTACTCTCTCTATATATACCCTCATTTCTGTCTTCATATCTGGTGTTCCTGCTTCTCTGGATAGTGTCCCACAGTCTGCTCATGCTTTTCTCCTTTGATGGTCCCAGGGTTCTCTCTTCCTGTACTATAAGATTAACTACTCCCCTCTTTTTTTTTTTTTTTACAAAATTTCTACCTTTAGAGTTGTAACAGTCTCAATTAGTCATGATAAAAATTACTCACTATTGAATCATAAGAATCTTATCCCCATCTCCTTTTACCAGACCTTTCTAGACAAGATGAAAATTATTCAGTGGGGACTTTACCTTCCCCCACACACTCTGAAACTAAACTCTTTCTTGAAAACTTGCAGGCCAGTAACTTCATGCCTTTTTAGTCCCTCCCATTTTAAGTACCCAATGCCTAAGTTGCCTATCTCTATCAACCCTGTATACAGAGGGGATAGGATTGATCTTGGATGTGAAGACTCTTTCCTTCTCAGTTGGTATTTTGAGCTACTACATCAATAAGTATAAGTAAAGTTCATCAAGTTGCAGCAGTTTACACCTGTTTCCATTTTTGGGTGTTCTTTTGCATCTTCCCTCACTTCACATCAGCTGGGTGCTTTGCTCTGAGATCTAGTCCTCTGTGGCTATATCCTTGTCCATGGGTTCAGGAGTCCACAGGTCTCATCACTCTTCAGACCAACCAACCCTTTCTCTTCTCTCTCTCATTTCTACGTCAACAGGAGTGTATGGAATGTGGTCAATCTTGGCCCATATCTTCACTGTGTCTTTCCCCCTCTTCTACTCACCAGGAGACCAACAAGTTCACCAACAAGCTTACATGCCTGCTCATGTGTTGCCTTTTAGTTTCAGTCTTGGAAGGGGTCTAGTTGCTCTTTGAAGTTTTCTTTTCAGCTCTTAGACTTCATTTCTTTCATTTAGGTTTATCACATCTCATCTGGAGAGCAAATTTCAGAGTCTCTTCTGGCATACAATGTGGGATTTTTTTCTTTCTTATCTTTTTAATGACTTTTGGCACTGTGGGTTAATGCAATGGATGGTAAGGTTGGTTTGAACCCCTAGGTCAGTGGTTCAAGATCATCAGATGCTCTTTGGAAACACTATAAAGAGTCACTATGATTCAGAACTGGCTTGATGACGTGTAACAAAAATAACAACATATTATCTATAGAGTCCTGGCTTAGCACTGTAGGATAAGTACTGGACTATTAACTTCAAGGTGAGCAGTTCAAACCCACCAGCTGCTACTTGGAAACCCTATACAGAGTCACTGTGAATTAGAACCAACAACATCAATACTATCTATGTGCAGACTAAAATCATGGCAAATGATGTAAATATAACAGGTTATTGTATGTGGTGGGTAGGTATCCTGAGATGGTTAATACATGCAAACACAAAAGTACTTTAGAGGAACAGGGCCTCTATCAGTTTGCTTACTTTTTCTTAGACGTGAAACACCAATCCAAACAAGTTCATAATCTCAAAATTTTAAATGCTCAAGTAAATTAGCTACCCCAAAGTAGAATCAGCATTTTCAATAAAAAGGCTTAACTTCCAATAACAAAACAATTAATTTGATATTATAAAATAATCTTTTAAAATGTAAATACGTATGCATAGCACTTTGCAATATTTTAATAGTAATATTCTTAGAAAGAATAAAGATAGATTTGGTGAAAAAGAACCCAACAGAAATATAGAAACTAGAATTTTTAATTGTCTAGATTAAATACCCAATCAAAAGTTAAAAATAAGGAAAGGGCAAAATAGTGAACTGGAAAAACTGAAGAAATATTTGAATATGAAATAGAATCATAAAGAGATCAACAGCAAGAGGGGAATTATTTGACATGAAAGGCAGAATGAAAATGTCAAAAAAAATCAAGAGAAGTTATTACAATTGAGAGACTGAAGACATGCAGAATAAGTATTTTCAAGAATTAGAAAAAAGAAATGTAATGGGACTAGAAAGTAAGACTGAATAGCAGTTCTTAAATGAATGTTTACCTCATTGTATCTTTATTTCAGAAATATGGAATTTATAATAATACTTCTAGTCCTCACAGGAAAAAAAGTATAAAAATACAGACATCCTACCATCTCGTCCATCTCACTCATTGGCAGGGTATAGAGAAAGGTTTTTTCTTTGTTTTTCATAAATAACTTTAGGTTTGGGAATCCTGGTATGGCACTATAGAATAAGCACTAGACTGCTAACCAAGAGTCTGTGGTTCAAAGCCCCTACTCCTCACTCCTTGGAAAGCCCTATATAGGTTTGCTGAGTTGGAACCAACTCCACTGCACTTGACAACAAAAACAACTAAAAACAATAACAACATCTCCTAAATCAAAAGCAATAACATCCAAACAACTATGAATGTTGCACATGTACCTTGTGATCTCTTTTCGTTTATCCTGTTTTATTTACCATTGTTTGTGGATTATTTTCCCATCTCCTGAACCCCAGACACTTACTGCATAAACTTCAAGCTCACCCTAAATAAAAACTGTCACAGCTCCATGAATGTAACTCATCTTTCCATGTTTGCATGCACTAGTCCAGGACCTTTACTTTGCTTCTATTATCTACATCATTCAACTTGTCTTCTTGTCATGATCCTGTTTCCTTTTTTTATGTCTTATTTCAAATATAATCTTAGTAAGTACAATCCAACTACCATTCAGCCTTTTCATTTCCAGTTTTTGTTGTTGTTATTTTGTTTTTGTTTTTTTGCTTTTATGGCTCTGTGAATACTATCTACCAATCAGATTTACAATAACATTATAATGTCATAAATATGCATCTGATTATCTCTGCATTATAATGTCATAAATATGCATCTGATTATCTCTGCATTATCTCAGTTTTTCTACTCATAACAATTCTGTTTTCCAAGGAACAACTAGTAAGTTTCAACTACTGACCAGGCAGTTCAAACTGACCTTGCAGACCAGTGCTTGTCCTATAGTGATAGACTAGTACTACAAATATAT
>NW_006408649.1:3167771-3182581 GCF_000296735.1 Chrysochloris asiatica | reverse complement strand
TATGTATATGTATATATATGGAGCTCTGTTAGCTTAGTGGTTACGAATTGGGCTGTGAGCTGCAAGGTCAGTAGTTTGAAACTACCAGCGGTTCCACGGAAGAACCATGAGACTTTCTGCTCCTGTAAAGATTTATGACCTCGGAAACCCTGTGTAGGGTCGCTATGAGTTGGAACTGACTCCACGGCACACCACCACCACAACAACGACGTATACATACAGTTGTTGTTAAGTGCCGTCGAGTTGGTTCCGCCCCATAGCGACCCTGTATAGGATTTCCCAGCTTAAACTATCGACCTTGTAGTTCAAACGGTTTTGCAGTCTGGCGCATTAACTCACAGCGCCACAACAAGACTGTCTCTCTGTCTCTCTCTGTCTCTGTCTCTGTCTCTCTC
The DNA here is from genome assembly GCF_000296735.1 of Chrysochloris asiatica. NCBI lineage: Eukaryota > Metazoa > Chordata > Mammalia > Afrosoricida > Chrysochloridae > Chrysochloris > Chrysochloris asiatica. The sequence goes on along the minus strand of NW_006408649.1, from coordinate 3,182,186 downwards.
TCTCTATATATATATATGTATTGTTTTTGTTAACTGCCATCAAATTGGTTCTGAATCATAGCGGCCCTGTATAATTTCTGAGGAACAACTGGTGGGTTTGAACTGCTAGCCCTGTGGTTCACAGTCCAATGGAAATCCTATAGTGTCATACCAGAAGACTTTATTTATGCATATGTATATAACATACACATATATTCCTCTGGCATATATTCATCATATAGACAGAAATCTCATAATCAGTAGTGGATCTTATTTCTAATAACAGTGTACTTTATCTTATTCAGTATGGACATAGTAGCAGACACAAACATATCAAGTACAATGCAGTCTGAAATACTTAAATTAATAATAAAACATGTCTAGAAAGTAGAAGAGCTATGGATTTGAATATTATTTATTGTTGTTAGGTGCCATCGAGTCAGTTCTGACTCATAGCAACCCTATGAATAACAAAACAGAACACAGTCAGTTCTACACCATCCTCACAATTATTATCCTTAAATCCATTGCTGATGTCACTATGCCAATCCATCTCATTTGAGATCTTCTTCTTTTTTGATGAAACTCCATGTTATCAAATATGATGACCTTTTCCAGTAACTGGTCCCTTTTGATTATCTGCCTGAAGTATGAGAGACGAAATCTCACCATCCTGTCTTCTAAGGTGCATTCTGGCTGTACTTCTTCCAAAATGTATTTGTTCTTCTGGCAGTCCATGGTACTTTTAATATTATACTCCAACACCGTAACTCAAATGCATCAATTCCTCTATGGTCCTCCTTATTCACTCTCCAACTTCCTTATGCATATGAAGTTACTGAAAATAACATGGCTAAGGTCAAGCACACCTTTGTCCTCAAACTGACATATTTGCACTTGAACTTTAAAAAAAAAGTCTTGAGCAGCAGATCTGAGTATTATAAATAGGGAAAAGCAATATAGAGTGACCAGGAAAAGAATATGACTCAAATATTGGCAAGGTAATAAAAATTTTAAATGATGATGAGATGGAATTATTAATGACATTGGTCAATTGCTTCCACCCTGACCCCTGAGGGGCTTAAAAAAAAATAAAGAAAGAAACATGTCAAGAAGTTAACCCTTTGTAAATGGACACCGTTACTGATGATGTCACACAAAGTCTCCTATGTGTGAATGACCAGGGCATTCTTGTGAGACTTCTTTTTGTTGTTAAATGCAATCAAGTTGGTTCAACTCATAGTGACCCTGTATAGGATTTTCGAGGTGAGGAATGGCAATCCAGTGCATTATCCTGCAGTGCCACACCATGACTCCAACCCTAAGCAAATATTTATTCTTTCTCTATATTCAGTGTTGTTGTTGAGCCCCATGGAGTCGGTTCTCACTCATAGTATTCAATATCAATTAGTTCATGGACAATCTCCCTTATCTCGTTGGCATTAGTTTATCTTCATAAAATATATAATAAACATTGTAAAATTACATCATTTAACTGTTTTAACTGTTGTTGTTATGTGCCGTGGAGTCGGTTCCAACTCATAGAGACTCTGTATAGAGTTTCCGAGGCTGTAAATCTTTATGGGAGCAGAATGCCTTATCTTTCTCCCATGGAACAACTGGTAGTTTCTAACTGCTGACCTTGCGGTTGACAGCCTGACTCATAACCTAAAATGGAGAAAAAGTTAATAGTGCCACATGTTTGCTAATTGGGTTACTATGAGAATTAAATGAGAATATTCATAGAAAATACTTAGGATAATTCTGAGACAAAAATGATGAGATGTTAATGAAATGATAATAGTTGAACAGAGAGAAAAGGATGACAATAAAGACAGAAAGAGGGATGCAGAGAGACAGATGTCACGATGGTGTCTTGATCAAAGTGACATTCCTTATGAAAATTGTTTCCAAACACATACCTACAAACTGATGTGAATACATGACATACATATGCTGGTGTTTAGTGAAAAGAAAAGAAGCAATTCAATAAATAATCCACTCTTTTTCTCTTGGACATACTTACTGAGCATCTACTATTGTGCCAGGCAAATAGGGATCACAGAGTGATACTTTTTCATAAATATGACTGCATAAAGGAGCTCTGGTAGCGTAGTGTTTACAAATCAGGCTGTGAGCCTTAAGGCCAGCAGTTCGAAACTACCAGCTGCTCTGCAGGAGGAAGATGAGGCATTCTGCTCCCGTAAAGATTTACAGCCTCAGAAATCCTGTACAGGGTCACTATGTGTCGGAACTGACTTGACTGCACTTAACAACAACAGCATTATTTGAATACCTCTTTATTATTTTGTTTTTCTTTGAACATCAGGATGAAATATTTAATAATTGAATAATCATAAGCTTAGTAAATATACAACAGTTCTCATTGTTTGGTTTACTGTTCGCAGAATTGAAAATTAGGATAAACTTTACTTTAGTGAAAGCAGTGGTATGAGACTGTTCTTATGAAATAAGTAACCATGTGGAAAATTTAATTAAGAAGTGATGCAGAAATTGAAGATACAAAATATAAATTGATGCTTTCAACTGCATGAAATTTAGAATTTAAAAATAATAACTGTTAGCAACTATTGAGCACATATTATTTGCCAAGTAATGGGGCAAGTAAAGAGCTAAGTAATTGAATTATGCTACTTATCCCAATTTACACAGTCATGTGAGGCAGGCTTTTTATTTATTATGATTTTATAAATAATCAAATTGAAGCCATAAGAGGTTAAGAAGCATGCCTTAGTACACACAAAGTCCAAGTGCAGTTTGTAGTTCAGAGTACATATACAGAGTCAATGTAACTCAGAGACAAAGTGTACCAGAAAAAGGTCAAGAGAATATGTTTCATTTTATGTAGAAGATCCATATTCATTAAGCAATTAGAAAGTCTAAACTAGTGATACACACACACATATATGTATATATATATTGGATTCCTGGTGTGACGTTGTAGAATAATGCACTGGATCGAAAGATTGTTTGAATCACAAGGTCAGTAGCAAGCAATGTAAAAACATCATGTATTCATTTCAATTAAAATTACTTAGTTAAAGCTCTGGTAGTGTAGTGGTTACAAATCAGGCTGCGAACCTCAGGGTCAGCAGTTTGTTCTGCGGGAGAAAGATGAGGCATTCTGCTCCGTAAAGATTTACAGTCTCGGAAATCCTGTACAGAGTCACTATGAGTCGGAATCGACTCCATGGCACATAACAACAACAGTTAAAACAGTTAAATGATGTAATTTTACAATGTCTATTATATATTTTATGAAGGTAAACTAATGCCAACGAGATAAGGGAGATTGTCCATGAACTAATTGATGTTGAATACTCATATTCAAAATAGTTGGGAAATAACAGCACCTGACAGATAAGTTTTTGTGCAGTAACTATAAGGTATTTATTTACTTATTTTAATAATAGAAATTTCATATGTTAAAGCAAATGTCATCCTCTTTTTCATACTTTTAGACAGGGGCGCTCAGAGATGACACATGATTGACCCAAGGTAAACATCAGTAGCAACAGAGTTGGGATTTGAAGTTACATTTGATTCATTTCAGAGCTGATTTTTTTTAAGTCGGTAGTTTATATTTGTCATATGGAGAAAGATGGGTTGATGATCATCTGAACTGCTTCCAATATATGGAAAATCTTTTGTATGATGATCTTAATGGGATCAGAACATGTTTTCATCAATAGAAGTTGAAAATCTTTGTATTTGCTTCTCTGATACAGCTTTCAGTTGAGAACAGGCCTGGGATCTAGATTCTGCTGCTCAAGAATCACTTGCCCCAAATTTGAAATTATTTGACAGTGATTAAAAAAAAAAAAGAATTAGAAGGAATTCATTTAGCGCTTGTGTAACTGATTTCTAAACAACTATTCATATCTTATGAAAGTGTATTTTGGCCGGAAGGAAAACATCAAAGTATATCCTAAGGCATGATGAACCATGTTGAAGGTCTACTGAGAACTGTATAAGAGTACTTGTTGGGAGATTGATGAAACACGCTGATTATTGCTGGGTGCCATCAAGCCTGTCTAAGTAATAGTGTTCCTCTGTACATTAGTCACCACATGTCTGTCAATTTGTCTATGTAAAGAAACAAAAACCCTCACCACTGGACCAATAAACAACATCCATGTAAATGGAGAAAAGATTGAAGTTGCCAAAGACTTCATTTTGCTTGGATTAACCATCCACACTCATGGAAGTAACAGTCAAGAAATCCAATGACGTATTGCAAATCTACTGCACAAGACCTCTTTAAAGTGTTCAAGAGCAAAGATGTCAGCTTGAGGACTAAGGTGCACCTGACCCAAGCCATGGTATTTTCAATAACCTCATATGCATGCAAAAGCTGGACAGTAAATAAGGAAGATAGTAGAAGAATTACTGCTTTTGAGTTGTGGTGTTGGAGGAAAATATTGAAAGTGCCATGGGCTTCCAAAAGAACAAACAGATCTGTGTTGGAAGAAGTGCTGTCAGAGTGATCCTTGGTGGCCAGGATGACTAAACTTCATCTCTCATACTTGGGATACATTGTCATGACGGACAATTGCTGGAGAGGGATATCATGTTTGGTAATGTGGAGGGTCAGAGGAAAAGAGGAAGACCCCCAGCAAGACGGATTGGTAATATGGCAGCATCAATGGGCTCAAACGTGGCAACATTTGTGAAGCTGGGCCAAGACCGGGCAATGTTTCATTCTGTTGTGCATACGTTCACTATAAGTCGGTACCTACTCAATGGCCCCTAACAAAAACAATATTTTCCAATGCAATATTGAATGGAAGTGGTGATAAAGGACATCTCTGGTTCTGGCTCTCAAGGGGAATGCTTCCAGTCTCTCTCCATTGAGATTAATGTTGGTCATTGATGATGTCCTTCTCTGGGGATTGATCCTTCCAGATAATATGCCCAAAGTAAGCAAGAGGAAGTCTTGCTATCTTTGCTATTAAGGGTCATTCTGGTTGTACTTCTTTCAAGACATATTAGTTCATGCTTCAACCTATCTATATGGTTGTTGTTACATATATTAAAATAGTCTTCACCAATACCATAATTAAAAGACTTCAATTCTTCTTCAGCCTTCCTTATTCAAAACTTTTATATGCAGATGAGGCAATAGAAAATACCATGGAAAATACCTACCTCAAAACAAAGAACTAACTATATCACCCATTCTTTTAAACACTGCTTGGTTTATTAATACAAAAAAAGCACAAGCTCATTTCATTGATTTGTGTTTCCTCCCACAATAACTCTGCATTTCAGTATTTCTGATCTTGGTTGGATGCAAACCATCAATAAAATACAAAACCTTATTTGTTTGTTTTTATAGTTATCAATTCATAGGATTTATTTATAACTCTCAGGTAATTTTGCATTTTAAAAACATCCTGTCACTATTTTAAAAATATGTCCAAGTAACAGCTGGGCTATTATTTCAATGCATACCAAAACACACAATTCATTTTTATGAAACAAGAAACCACTGAAACATTGTCATCCTATTTCTCCTGCTTTTTTTTTTTTTTTTTGGACTATATTCTCAGAACCACACCAATTTCTATTGATGGGGAAATTTTGCAGTTATATTTCCAAATCAATATTGTCATCAGGTTTTAAATTAGCAGAGGAAAATTTTGATGAGTTAGCATAAAAAACGCAAGCTTACAATAGATATGGCAACAAAGGCAAGCATCATAAATTGCAACAGGAGTTGTCTATGGAAATCTACCATTTATAAGCAATACCTGGGATCTAGAATTTTTAAAATGAAAAACAATGCAGACTATAACTTATTAAATGGATCATTTTAAAAAGCTGACATTTTGGACATATTTTGACATGCTGTTGTTGTTGTTTGTGTCATTCCATCTCATAACGACTCTGTATACGGTTCCTAAGAAAAGACTTGTGGGTCTGAATGGCAGATCTTGTGGTTAATAGTCCAGTGCTTATCCTACAGCAATACATATATACATATTATTCTGCTATGCTAAAAAGAAAAGAAAGTCTTTTCAGTGGTAGCTTTCAATTAACCTGCAATATATTTTGAGTAGGTTCTGACTCTTTTCGAACCTGTATAGGGTTTCCAAGGAATGACTGGTGGGTTCGATCCTCCAACCTTACAGTTAGCAGTCCAGTGCTCATTCTACAGTGCCACATCAGAACTCCCCTTGAATTTAGGATGAGACAGATTCAATGTAAAAGAATGTCTGCTAGACCTTTCTGACATTGATAGAGACATGATTATTCATAGTAGATGAAACAGAGAATGTTCAAAGTTTCAACAGAACTATGGGAGATCAAGGATGTAGCAAGTTACAGGTACTATTTGGAAGACTCATATACTCAGCAGGGAAAACAAATATAGTTGATTGAGTTTAGTTAGAAATCAAATATTAGAGTAATCAGCAATCTTAAAAACATGATATTTTAATAAAAACTTGAAGGTTCTGATTAATAATGTTTATTTCCCACTCTGAATTAATATACATAATTGGTTAACTGAGACCTTCTACTCATTGTAATCCATGAATTGAAACTGACTTGATGACACCCAACAATATCCACCACTCTTCTGTCAGTTTGTAGGAAAGTGGTGGCTTGTGCATTGCTGTGATTCTGGAAGCTATGCCACTAGTATTTTAAATAACAGCAGGGTCTCACTCATAGTGGACAGGTTTGAGATAAGCTTCCAAACAAAGACAGACTAGGAAGGAGAAATGGACTACTTCCGAATATTTAGTCATTGAAAAAACCTTCTGAATAGCAGAGAAACACTGTCAGATAGTATCAGAATATTAAATATTGGAACATGTTGAAGAGCACCAGAATATTGTCATATATAGTATGTGAATATGAGCCCCTCAGGTTGGAAAGCACTCAAAATATGACTGGGGAATAGCTTCCTCCTCAAAGTAGAGTTGACAGTGATGAAAAGAATGGAGTAAAGCTTTTGGGATCTTCATTTACTCATGGGGCACAACTCAAAATGAGAAGTAATTGCAAACATCCACTAAAAATCAGAATATGGAATGTCTGATATATGAATCTAGGACAATTGAAAGTTGTCAAAAATGAAATATAGTGAATAAACATCGATATCCTGGGTGTTAATGAGTATGGCACTGTAGAATTAACACAGGTCTGCAAGGTCATTTTGAACTACAAGGTTGGTTCAAACTCATGAATCACTCCTTGGGAACCTATACGGGGTTGCTAATAACAACTGAGTTGAAATGGAATAGTATTGGCTATTTAGAATCTGACCATCACATGATTTACTATGCCAGAAATGACATATTGAAGAGGAATGGTGCCACATTCCTCATCAAAACTAACATCTCAAGCTCTATCTTGAAGTACAACACGACAGTATACAAGGAAGACCATTTAATACAACTATTATTCAAATTTACTTACCAATCACTAAATAATAATTACATTGAATAATTCTACCAATTTCTTCAGTCTGAAATTGATCATACATGCAATCAAGATGTATTGTTAGTTACTGGCATCTGGAATGTAAAGGTTGGAAATAAAGAGGAAGGATCAGTAATTGCAAAATACGGCCTTGGTGATAGAAATAATTCTGGAGATCACATAATAGAATTTTGCAAGACCAATGACTTCTTTGAAAATACTTTTTTAAAAAGCATAAAAGTCAATGATGCACATGGACCTCATCACATGAAAGTAACAGAAATCGAATTGACTACATCTGTGGCAAGAAGTGGGGAAACACTCCATATCATCAGTCAAACCAAGGCCAAGGTCAGATTGTGGAACAGATAATCAATTACCCACATGCAAATTCCAACTGAAGCTGAAGAAAATTAAACAAATCCTTGAGAGTCAAAATATAGCCGTGAACATATCGCATCTAAATTTAAAGATCATCTCAAAAACAGATTTTATGAGTTAGATACTAATGGCTGAAGACTAGAAGAGTTATGGGATGACATCAAGAGCAACATGCATGAAAAAAGCATAAGGTCATTAAGATGATAAGAAGACTAAAATGGATGTCAGAAGAGACTCTGAAACTTGCTTTCCAGAGTAAAGATAGTAAAGCAACATGGACAGCGAATAAAGAAGATTGTATAAGAATTGATGCATTTGAGTTATGGTGTTGGAGAAGAATATTAAAAGTACCATAGACTGCCAAAAGAACAAACACAGCTCTGTTGGAACAAGTACAGCCAGCATATACCATACAAGCCAGGATGGACAATCTTCATCTCTCATACTTCAGACATAGTATCAGGAGGGACCAGTCTCTGGTGAAGGATCTCATGTTTGATAATGTGGAAGACCACCAACAAGATGAATTGGCACAGTGGCATCAGCAATGAGCTCAAGTGTAGCAACATTTGTGACATTGGTGCAGGTCTGCATTATGTTTCGTTCCAGTGTACATAGGTTGCTATGAGCAGGTATCAACTCAATGGCATCTAACAACAACAATAATACAGAGACATTGTGGGTTTTTTTCTAGACCACTGCAATGTAGTTATATTGCAATAAAACAAGTCACACAAATGTTCTGGCATCACAGTACAAATAAAATTATGTTTGCATGGTACAGTAGTCTACTAATTGTACAATAACATTACAGAAAAGTTTGAAATAGTGAGCGAATTAACAAAATGTGACATAGAGACAAAGTGAGTACATGCTATTGGAAAAATCACTCCAATATTCCTGCTCCATGCAGAGTTGCCACAAATCTTCAAAAAAAAAAAAAAGGTGAAACACAATATCTGTGAAATGCTAAAAAGTAAAATACAATAAAACACGGTATGCCTATAACAACAATAGAGGAGGCACAACCATCTTGGATGTTACCATTTGTTAAGTTATAAAGAAAAAAGCACTCAGTGGTTAAGTGCTTGCCTGCTAACTGAATGGTTGTTTGATGCTTTGAACCCACTATCTGTTCTGCAAGAAAAAGATGTGGCAATCTGATTCCATAAAGATTACAGCAGTAAAGATATATAAAAGATTCCACAAAGATTACAGCCATACAGATACATAAAAGATTCCACAAAGATTTCAGCCATAAAGATACATAAAAGATTCCACAAAGATTACAGCCATAAAGATACAGATGTAGAGTATCTGTATCCATCTGCTTCCATAAAGATACACAGGCTGGGAGAAAGAGTGGGATATACATATACGTATACATAGATGGCACCTAACAACAATATATTTATATATATATACTGCCTCCTTTGGTTCAAATTGATCTTGCAGTCTACTGTTTATTCCACATTGCCACACTGAGTAAGTGTGGAATATATATAGTGTTGCACTGTAGAATAAACAGTAGATTGCAAGATCGATTTGAACCAAAGGAAGCAGTTCAAACCCACCAGTCACTCCTCAGAAATCCTATGCAGGGTTGTATGAGTCAGAACCTAGTCAAAGGCACTTAACTACAATGACAACAACCATAGGGAGGAAGCGTGCCAACTGTTGTTGCATGGAGGGGATTGTAATCACTGACATGAAACAAAGAGTTTGATTGGTTAAATATAAAACTGATGATCTTGTCTGTAAACCATCACTCAATTCACAATAAAAGAGAAAAAGTGTACAAAAGAAAAAAGGAAACCCTATGTGGTGCTTCTACTCTGTCCTTTATGATCTCTATTCGGGTGGGTGTCCAGTTCATAGTGTATGCTTTGCTATGGAGATTTAGATTAATTTATATTCTTCTAAGGATTATTGAGAATTTGCATAAAGAAAACTCAAACCATTTTTGTAGCCAGAAGACTCCTGGGGAAATAAAATCATGACAACAAAGATAGAGGAATTGAAACATCATATTAATGTAAGTAGTACAATATGGTTTTGATTATCAGTGTCTAGGCTGAATGTGACAATTGATGGCTTGGTTGTCACAATAAAGACTCATTTATCTCCATTAGCCCGAGAAGCACCCAACATTAGTCTAAGAGCTGCCACCCATAAGGAAAGGGCAGACAGCATAAAAATAATTTAGCAAAGAAATGTATAACTTGTTCTTACTCCTTCCTCTTCAATGACCGCTTTTCTCACATCAACAAGTAGTCTTTCTCATTTTTTCTCATGCCATTAATTTGCATATGTAGGCAATTGCTGCAGCTGTTAATTACCATCAAGTTGGTTCCTACTTATAGATACCTGCATAAGGTTTCCAAGGAGTGACTGGTGGGTTTGAACCACCAACCTTGTGATTAGTAGTGCAATGCTGATCCTTATCCAGTGCTTATACCTTTTGTTGCTGTTTTTAAATGCCATCAAGTCAATTCTGACTCATAGAGACCTGTATAGGATTTCCAAACTCTCCACCACCTAAACAAAACAACAACCAAACCCTCTTCAATCAAATTAATTTTGAATTACAGTGACCTCATACAGGTTTTCTAAGATCGTTATAGGTGTAAGCAACCTTTATAGGTGTAAACAATCTTTATATGTGTAAGCAACCTCATCTTTCTCTCATGGAGCAGCTGGTGGGTTTTCACCATCAACCTTACAGTTAGCAACCCAACACGTTACCCACAAAACCACCATCACAAGAGAAGTTACTGCTTACAAATAACTACTTACTATAATTATGACTGTCATAACAGTATGGCTCTAGTTATATTATTGTATCGTTATGACACATAACCACCACCACTTAACTTGTTTTTGTTTGTTACTGTTTTGTTTTTGTTTTTTTTTTTCAGTTACAGTGTTACTTTGAGACAGATTTTTCAAGAACTAGAAGAAAGGTCAATATATGTTGTATTTATTGATTTATGCATTTATTTTAACATTTCATTGTGGTTTGGGTAAAAATTTGCAAAGCAAATTATTTTCTATTCAATGATTCATACACATTTTTGATGTGTAACATTGATTGCAACCACCACAATGTAAAAATACTCTTCCTTCTTCCTCCCTGTGTTTAACATTTCCATTCATCCTTCTTTTCTATCCCTTCCTGTCCACTAAGATTTTCCTTGGGTAAATGCTGTACTTTGAACTACTAAGTTTGGTTGTTCTAGGGAGTGCATACCTTCCTACTGTTATTATTCACCTTATAGGTCTATTACATGGATGAAAGTTGAGTCATGGGGGTAGTTTACTGGGTTAAAGGGTGACTGAAGGAGACAGTCTTGAGAGTTCTACCAGTCTCTACCAATCTCTAACTGCAAGGTCAGAGGCTTAAAACCACCAGTCACTCCTTGTCTCTGTCTAAGCCTGGTCCTTTTCATTAGTATGTTTTGTTCAACAGTTTTCTCCCACTCTTTCCAATACATCCTATTCAGCCACCTTTTCAGAGTGGTAGGCACTGGTAGCTAGGTACCCTTTAGTTCTTCTGGTCTCAGGGTCATGGAGACTAGATTTTATGTGGCCCATAAGGTCTTTTGAACTAATTGGCTCTGTGTAGCTTTAATTTTCTTTACTCCTCTTTTCTCTGGTAGGGAGGAAATCAATGGCTTCAGCTTAGATGTCCATTCACAAGCTTTTACTTCCCTAGATGCTATTCCACAAAGTAGGATGTATAACATTGTCCTTTTAGACTATTATGCCAATTGACTTTGATGTCTCCCAAGACTATGATTATGATCCTTGAGACCCAGAAACTCATTATTAAGAAGTTTTCATAACTTTGGCCCCACTGTGCTCTACTAAAGGAGCTCTGGCAGTATAATAATTATAAGTCGGCTTGCTAACCTCAAGGTCAACAGTTCAGAATTACCAGTTCCATGGTAGAAAGATGAGGCTCTTGTAAAGATTGACAGCATCGGAAACCCTGTACAGGGTCTCCAGGAGTCAGAGGTGACTCCACAAAGCATAACCATAACCACCATGTTCTATTAGGATCCTGGTGTGGCGCTATAGGATAAGGCACTGGATCACAAGGTTGATTTGAACCACAAGGTCAGTGATTCAAATTCACCAGCCGCTACTCGGAAACCCTTTACATTGTCGCTATGACTCAGAACCAACTCAACAGCAACATGTTCTACTAAATGTATGGATATTTGTGCCACATATAAATACATAAACCGAAATATCCTGTCAAATGTGCATATGTAATCATGAGTGCAGCCCTATTCAACCGCCCATTCCTGTTCAGCTTGCATGTCTACCTACATATCCATTTGTAGATTATTGTTATTACTGCTTTTGCAGGATTGTGTATGTAATAGTAGCTACTTTTGCTTCCTGTAATTCTTGTGCTCCACCCAATGTATTCCTTTGCCTTGATCACTTTGTGTTAACTGTGAGAAGTCCTGGTGTGGTACTGTAGGATAAGCAAAGGACCATAAGGTCATATTGAACCACAAGGTGTGTGGTTCAAGTGGTTCAGACTCACATCTGCTTCTCAGAAACCCAATACTGGGTCACTATGAGTCAGACAGCACTTAACAATACCAACAACAGAGGTTGTGGAGCTTTAGGATCAGCACTGGACTGCTAACTGCAAGGTTACAGGCTCAATCCCACAAGCTGCTCCTTGTAAACTCTATGTAGTGTTTCTATATAGGGTCACTTTGAGTCAGAACTGACACAATGGCATTTAACAATAACAACAAGAAGGTAGACATATATTAAATTGGGTGAAAGGAAAGACAATATAAAATAGGGGGAGGTGGGCACAAAGGTTAATTTAAATTACACCATAAAATGAGATAACCAAATGATTTCTCTCCATCAAACAAACTGAAGTTGTAGTTGCTGATTCTTTTTCCTCTGAGTGTATACTATTTACTAATATAATACCATAGTTTAGAATTTATGGCAGACTATTATAATCAAGGAGTCTTGGTATGGTGCTGTGGCCTAATGCAAAGTCACTCTGAACCACAAGATCAGTGGCTGAAGCTCACCAGCTGCACCTTGGAAACCCTATGCAGGGTTGCTATGGGTCAGAACTGACTTGACAGCACTTAGCAACAACATTATATTCAAGGAGTCTTGGTGTAGCACTGTAGGATAGCAATGAGAGCAATGTCAGTTTGAACTTCAAAGTTTGTGGTTTAAATGCACCAACCTCTCCTTATAAACCCTATGTGTTGTTATGTGCCTTGGAGTCAGTTCCGACTCACAACAACCTTGTACAGGGTTTCTGATGATGTCAATCATTAAGGGAACAGAAAGCCTCATCTTTCTCCCATAGAACAGCTGGTAACCACTATGTTACCAGATCTCCCCTGTAAACCCTATGCAGGGTAGCTATGAGTGGGAAACGACTATATGGCACTTAAGAAGAACAACATTATCTTTAAACTACCTAATTGCTATCTTAGACACGGGAAGTCAATTTGAACTGATCATAATTGTTTCTTCCATGAGATTCATAAAGAATGTATACCTGAAGTCCATGTGATACATAGAGTGTGTTGAATTTAATATGCATTTACTGAGCAGAACTGAATCAAATGTTGTGATTAAACTGTAATATATCTTTCTCAGGTAGACCAGAACTCAACCAACTTTGAAAAGGGGAAATAGATAGATAGATAGATAGATAGATAGATAGATAGATAGATAGATAGATAGACAGATAGATAGATACTTTTTTTTTTATTTCAGGCAAGAAGTATTTTAAAGGTAACACAGTGTGTGGTTGCAGTAGCATCAATATTACCAGACAAAATGGGTTTGATTAAATAACTTCCTTGGGAAAAATCCCAGTTTTCAGTTTCCCACTGTTCTTCAAACACCTGTACTTTAGAGGCCAAGGAAAATAAAAACTTAGTTCTCAAGCTAAGTCATTATAGTTTTCTTAGCAACTGCAAATATGTGAACAAGTGCAGTGACATTTACAATTCCTGTTCTTGCTAGTGATGATTAGGTGACCTTGTTAGAGAAATATTTCATGTTTTTTCTTTGCACCTGGAAGCAACAAAATCATAGGTTCTACTTTCTCTATGCTGTTGTTGTTAAGTGCAGTCGAGTAGGCTCTGTCTCATAACAACCCTGTATATAGGATTTCCAATGAGTGACTGGTGATTTTGAACCACTGTTGACCTTGCGGTTTAAACTGCCCTTTGGCCCAGTTCTTTATCTTGCAGCACCACACCAGAACTCCGTATTCTCTACAGAGAAACACAAAATGAAACAGAGGTGAATTTAGCACACACAAACATGTATACACCTCTGCATTTATCAAAAGGGATATTTATAGGAAGAAAGTAAATTTGCTTAACCACTTAATGATTCAATTCATCCACTTTCTCATTATTCCAATGTAGCCTGGTTTTCTGACACTTGAAATTGAAAGAAACATAACTTCTTCAACCAGTTAAAATTTAATAACTCTTATCTCAAATTTATTGAAGATTACTTTTAGAATATTTATTATTTTTTTCTCAAATCACTTCTATGACTTTGAACAAGTTGATTTGTAGAATTGTA
>NW_006408649.1:3164959-3165469 GCF_000296735.1 Chrysochloris asiatica | reverse complement strand
GCTTGACTATATGGCAGCAATTTCTGTCTCTTCTTGGGTAATATAGGGAGAAAAAGAGTCCCTCGAAGGTAGAAGGGGGAGCATAAAACAGCAAAACAGCAACATTCAAAAACACAAACAAACAAAAAAAGAAAACACCAAAAAAGAACCCAACAACAAAAAACTAGACTGGATACTGTAGTCTATAATCACAGAAAAGGGAGAGGAGGGAGAAAAGGGAAAAAAAAAAAATCTGTAGCCTAATATGAGCATGAATTTAATGTCCTTTTTCAGCTTCTTGCCTTCAAGCTGTCTGAGAGATTTCATGATGCCACTGTTGGTTGTTATGCTGTACCTCAGGATTTCATTTTAATTTTCAGCCTGTGTTGTTTTTAAACTCTCTTTCCCTCTCCACACCCCTTGTTTTCTGGTCTTTTCAATATTAAAACAACAACAAAAACAAAAACAGTTCATGGCCAGCTCTTGGGCTGAGAGTTTCTATGTGCATGCATGGCAGAAGAACCCACCAGT
>NW_006408649.1:3141607-3164129 GCF_000296735.1 Chrysochloris asiatica | reverse complement strand
TTTTAACTCCTCATTTCTTCTATTTGCTTTATCATCTCTATGCTAGAATGCAAGTGTCAGAATCTTTACTGACATCCATTTTGGTCTTTTCCTTCTTTGTTGTTTTCTTATGATTTTTTGCTTTCTTCCTGTATGATGTCCTTGATGTCATCCCACAACTCTTCTGATTTCCAGTCATTAGTGTCTAATACATAAAATATGTTTTTGAGATTATCTCTAAATTCTGGTAATATATGTTCAAGGTCGTATTTTGGCTCTGGTGTACTTTTAATTTTCTTCAGCGAACTTTCATATGAGCAATTGATGATCTGTCTCACAGCCTGACCCTGGACTTTTGATGATATGAAGATTTTCCACCATCTCTTTCCACAGATGTGGTCAATTTTATTTCTTTGTGTTCCATCTGATGGGGTCCTTGTGTATGTTGTTGTTAAGTGTTGTCGACTCATCTCTGACACAAAGCAACCCTTCTGAGGAGTGGCTGGTGAGCTTGAATTGCCAAAATTGTGATTCAAACTGACATTTCAGTCCAGCACATTAACCCGCATATTTATCTCCTGTTCCCTGGCTCAATTACCTCAAATACATGTTCCTTTTACTACCACAGAAATTATTCCATAATATAGTTATTATAATATAAATTCTTTCTTGAGAATTTACTTTCTTGTTTTGTTATTGTACCTAAAGTGAAAGTTTAGACAATATGCCAACTTTCCATTAAACAATTTATACACATTTTGTTTTGTGATGTTGGCTACAATCCACTCAGTATAACTGCATGTTTCCAACTCGCTTTCTGTGTTCTCATTTCCATTCATCTGCCTTACTGTCCCTTCCTGCCTTCAGAGCTTTGTTTTGGGACAAATGCTACCCTTTTGGTTTCATATGCTTGTTTGTACTACAATCTTCCTTGGCATTATTATTCAATTTATAAATCTGTCTATGGTCTAGCTGAAAGTTGATCCCTGAGGGTGTATTCTGTTCCAGGTTTGAAGGGTGTCTGAGGACTACAATCTTTACCTGGACAGCATATCTGATCTTTTCTATGTTTTTATTTTTTTTTGATATTTTTTCTTTTCCCTCTCTGTTCAGTACTTTTCTTTTGTGATCCTGATCATAGCTTTTGGTAGTGATAGGCAGGCAGTGTCTAGTTCTGGTCTCTATGTTGTTGTTGTTGTTGTTAAGTGCCGTCGGGTCGGTCTCTATGTAGGGGAGGCTATAGTTTGTGTGGCCCAATAGTCTTTGGTTCTGCACTGCCTAAAGCCTTGGTGAGGAACATCTGGCCCACAGGCCACAGGTAGTTTTGAACTGCTGACCTTGAGGTTAGCAGCCTGACTTATAACCACTATGATACCAGAGCTCCTTAGCCATCACATTAGGAGTGAGTGAATTGAATGTTTGACCAAATATAGCAAGTTAATTTTTAAGTGATGACTTTGTATGGCCTGTGAATAATGTTATAAATTTTGACAGAAAAAAGGTTCTCCATCTCTAATCTACAGGATAAAGTCCTCCTTTTTTTTTTTTTTTTTTTACATCCACTTGCATAGTCTTTCTATTTTTTTGTTTCTCTTTAACCTTTGATGTACACATAGTTGTCACATTGTGTTTTCATAGGCCGGAATGCCCTTTCTTCACTGATTTCTCTAATTAGTTCTTGTATTTAGAGTTCAGCTGGAAAGATAATAAGAGGAATCATTTAACCTTAATTCCAAGAATTTCTTTTAGGCATCTCTCCAAAGTTAAGAAAAATATATACACTATGGATACATGAGGAAAACAACTGAACTTATCACCTCTGCTCATGAGTAATGTACAAATTATCTTGTCTTAATGCATGAGAATAATTTGTTAAGTAGCTTTCTGAGATTAAGAAATAAAAATAAAATATTACTGACAACTTTTTAAAAATCATTGGTGAGGATGTTTAATGGGTTTTCATAGAAAGAATCATATAATGTTCATGTGCCTGTTTAATGAGAAAGCTCCTGTCAAATCTGACTTCAATTAAAAGTGACTACTTCCTCCACTAAAGGAATTAAAATTCTCCTTCGTTCATCATAGCACAAAATAAAACAGTGCACAGAAAAAGACAGCATGTGGCATGTACAAGGGGGAGAGAGAGAAAGTGAGAGCATGGGGATAAGAAGGAGTATTCATTAGCAAGTGTCAGCTTATGGAATGCAACCGGCAAAGCCACCATCATAACAAATCAATGTCAAGTACAATTTGAGCAAATCTTAAGTGCAAACTGACCCTTAAGACCAGCCAACACAAAAGCCAGCATCATAAGGTTGATGTTTGGGAACAGAAGTTACCTGCTATATACAACGATACCATTGTAACATGGATGAAAAGGAACCCAAACTAGACAATTACTGAAGATGTTCTTGTGGCTATACAACCACAAGATTCTCACAGGCTCTTCAGATAACATTGCTATTTGTGCTACTTATTATGGTTCAGTGTGTGGACTCGTGATGTGGACTCCTATAGCATAAGCACTGAACTGCGAACCACAAGGTTGTTTAAATATATCTGCTGTTACTCAGAAACCCTATATAGGGTTGTTATGATTCAGAACCAACTCGAAGGCACTTAACACTTTTTATATAGATACATTGACTGGATAGATATATAGACATCTCTATAACATACTTATGGGAGTGCTGTGGCTCTGTAGGATAAGCACTGGACTATGAACTACAAGGTCAGTGGTTTGGACTTGCCAGTTTCTCTGCAGGGGAACAATGAGGCTTTCTTTTCCCATAAAGATTTATAGACTCAGAAATCAAGAGTCACTATGAGTTGGAACTGACTCAATGCTGCTTAACAACACCAACAGCAACCCATTATACAGTATGCATTTATTTATTGTTTTTATGTCTTCTAGTCATAAAATCCTGGACAGGTGCTATAAAACATGAATATCTGATCCTAGCATAGTCAAGAGTCTCCTCTACAGCATAAGAAATATCAGGAAAACAAAACCTTTTAGAATATGCTATCTTAATAAGACTGTTTTTTCCTGTCTAAATGTGCTACATATTCTATCTTAGCAAAACAATTTGTTTTTTTTCATGTTTGAGTCCATATAATTCATTTAAAATAAAATCTCTGGTTGTTTAAACATCTATTCTGGGATACTATTCTATCCATTTATTTTAAGTTTGTTTATCTCATACAAACTTGTTCTATTTCTGAATTTCTACCTTAGTAGCAGAATGACAAATGCCTTTTTGTCCACGCAGGATGAGTTGGATAAGACATATGTGATTAGTTTATGAAACAGAAAAGGCATGGTTATATGAGACTTGAATTGAGCATCTTAAGTTTGCATTCTGGCAGTTTAACAGTAGTCATTCCCTGCTCAAGGCGATATATGGTTTATTTCTCTTTCATTCTTAGTGGCCACTACTTCTTAAGGAAGCTGCCTGAGGAATGATGGTCATTAATATAAATTTGAAGTCAGAGAAAAAAATGTACATGGAAAGTTCCCATGCTGTGCCAGCATGCTCTGACAGACCTCTGTGATTTAGCATTCCTCTCTGACAGTCTAAATTATAATTAAATCACAGACATATGGAAGGCAAGTAACTGGATGTCATTTGAGCTGTCTACATAGGGAGGAGGAGGTGTGAAAGAAAGACATGAAAACTTGTTTCTAAAATGATTTCTAGTCTCAGGTCTCCAAATGAGGATTGATAGAACATTGGTATAGGTAGGTGGTTACTGGCAAAACTGTCCCAGAGAGAATAGTAGCATGCTAAGATCATGCCCTTTCTAAAAGATCAGCATTTCACCATACTCTGCAGGTGACTATTCTGAGGACAGCTCAACCTATATTATCTCTGATACCTGATCTATTTACTGGACTCAGAAAACATAAGAATCCTTAGAAAGTGGAGTCTTTACATGACACAGAGAAGCATGCATAACACAAAACTCCCGAATTTCAAGCTAATTGTAATCTTAATAATAGAATTTGGATTTGCCTCTCTTAGGGAGGATATGAGGATATGGCATATAAAGCATTTGTCTGGGAAGAAGGAATGTTAAGTAACAAAAGGAGTGATAGTGGCAGGTATTATGAATTACCTCCTTATGCCTCTTACAGCTCTTCTGTGCATTCTTCTTCTATAAAAGCTTTACTGATAGGGCTATTGAGATGATTCACATGCATAGAGACCTTATGCAAAACAAAAAGAAACTCTGTCCTGTCCTGCACTATTCTCACAGTCATTGGTAAGCTTGAGAACATTGCTTATGCCACTGTTTCAAACCATCTCATTGGGGTTCTTCTAGATTTTTGCTGACCTTCTACTTTACCTAGCATGATATCTTTCTCTCCAGGGACAGATATATCCTGAAAATATGTCCAAAGTATGAGACAAAGTCTAACCATCCTGACTTCCAAGGAGCATTCTGGTTGTACTTCCTCCAACACAGAATTGTTTGTTCTTCTAACATTCCATGGTACTTTCAATAACATTCTTCAACACCATAACTCTAATGTATCCGTTCTTTTACAGTCTTCCTTATTCATTGTCCAACTTTCACATGCGTAAGAGGCCATTGAAAATACCATGGCTTGGGTCAGGTGCAGTTTAGTCCTAACACTGATATCTTTGCTCTGGAACACTTTATATAGGTTTTGTGCATCAGGTTTGCCTAATGCAATGCATCATTTGATTTCTTGACAGCCCCTTCCATGAGTATTTATGGTTGATCTGAGTAAAGTGAAGTCTTTGACAACTTTAATCTTTTCTCCATTTATCATTATGTTATTTAATGCTCCAATGGTGAGGATTTTTGTTTTCTTTACATTGGGGTGCAACCCATACTGAAGGATGTGGTCTTTGATCTTCATCAGAGAGTATTTTAACTCCTCTTCATTTTCAGCAAGCAAGGTAGCAATATCTGCATATCACAGGTTGTTAATGAGTCTAGCTCCAATCCTGTTGCTATTTCTTCTTCATATCATGCAGTTTCTCAGAATATTTATTTAGCACACAAACTGAATAAATATGGTGAAAGAATACAACCCTGGTGCACACTTTCCCTGATGTTAAATCATTTAGTGTTCCCTTGTTCTAGTCAAAAGACTGCCTTGGTCTATGTACAAATTTAACATGAACACAATTAATTTTTCTGGAATACTCATTCTCTGCAATGTGGTCCATAGCTTGTCATGATTCACACAATTGCAATCCTATGCATAGTCAAAAAAGTACAGGCAAACATCTTCCTGGTATTCTCTGCTTTCAGCCCACATCCATATGATGTCAGCAATGATATACTTTGCTCCATGTCTTCTTCTGACTCCAGCCTGAACCTCTGGAAGTTCCCTGCCAATATACTGTTGCAGTCATCTTTGGATTATCTTTAGCAAAATTTTACTTTCATGCAATATTAATGATATTGTCTGATGATTTATACATTCCATTGGGTCATGTCTCTTTGGAATGGGCACAAATATGTATCTCTTTCAGTCAGTTGGCCAGTTTGCTGTCTTCCGAATTTCTTGGCATGGATAAATAAATTTCTCCAGTGTTGCATCAGTTAGCTGAAACATTTCAATTTGTATTCCATGAATCTCTGGAGCCTTGTTCTTTGCCAATGTCTTCAGTGCACCTTGAATTTCTTCTTTCAGTACTATTGGATTTTGATGGCTGAACATTGATAATTTTTTTTGATACACTGATTCTGTATCCTTCCATCTTCTTTTGATGCTTTTTGCATTATTTAATATTTGCCCATGGAAGCAATCAGTATTGCAGATCGAGGTTTGAAATTGTTTTCTTCAGTTCTTTCAGCTTGAAGTATGCTGAGGGCATTCTTTCCTTTTGATTGTCTAAGTCCAAGTCGGCACATTTAATTATAATATTTGACTTCATCTTCTTGAGCTGTCCTTTGACATTTTCTGCTCAGCTCATTTCTTCTATTTGCTTTAGCATTTCTTCACTGGAGAGCAAGTTTCAGAGACTCTTCTAGAATTCATTTTGGCTTTTTCCTTCTTTGTTGTTTTCTTAATGTCCTTTTGCTTTCTTCCTGTAGGATGTTCTTAATGTCATACCACAACTGTTTTGATTTTTACTTACTAGTGCCTAATGAATCATATCTGTTCTTGAGATGATCTTAAAATCCAGGTGGGATATATTCAAGGTCCTGTTTTTGCTATCGTGGAACTGTTTTCATTTTCTTCAGCTTCAGCCTGAACTTACTTGTATCCTTGTTTTAGCTGATATGGTGCTTTTCCAACTTTTTTTTCCCCAAAAATGTAGTCAATTTGAATTTTGTGTATCCCATTTGGTAAGGTGCATTTCTGTAGTCCTCTTTTATGTTGTTTTAAAAAGGTATGTGCATTGAAGAAGCCATAGGTCTTATAAAATTCTATCATGAGTGCTCCAGCATCCTTCCTATCACTAAGGCCATATTTCCCAACTACTGATCCGTACTCTTTGTTTTCAATCTTTGCATTCCAATCACTAGTAATTACCAATACATTTTGTTTGCATGTTTTATCAATATCATCCTGAATAAGTTGGTAAATTTTTTCAAATATTTCACCACTGGCTTTAATGGTTAGTGCATAAATTAAAATAATAGTTATATTAACTGGTCTTCCTTGCTTTGATATTTATATTATCCTATCACAGAGAGCACTATACTTCAAGCCAGATCTTGAACTGTTCTTTTTGATGATGAATGTGATACCATTCCTCTTTAATTTGTCATTCCTGGCATAGTAAGCATGTGACTGTCACATTAAAAATGGCCAGTTGTTGTTGTTGAGTGCTATCAAGTTCGTTCCAACTCATAGCAACCCTTATAGGGTTTTCAAAGAACTACCAGCCCATTATAGCTCACTGATTCCTAGGATATCAATGTTTATGCATTCCATTTTATTTTTGGTGAAAACTTACAATTTTCCTAAATTCCTACTTTGTACATGTCATGTTCCAATTATTAATGGATATGATAGCTGTTTTTCCTCATTTTGAGTTGTGCTTCATCAACAAATGAAGGTACCAGAAGCTTTAATCCATTCACAACATCAAAGTCAACTTCACTTTGTGGGGGCATCTCTTCCCCATTGGTATTTTCAGTGCCTTCCAATCTGAAGGGCTCATCTTCGGGCACTATATCTGACAATATTCTGGTACTGTATGTCATGTTTCAATAGTCAATATTCTGTTGCTATCTGACAGTGTTTCACTGCTATTCATAACATTTTCAGTGACTAAATATTTAGAAATAGTGTGTTTTTCCTTCTTCTTAGTCTGTCTTAGACGGGGATCTCAGCTGAAACCTGCCCACCATGGATGCCTCTGCAGTTATTTAAAATACCAGTATCATAACTTCCAGAATCACAGCAGTACACAAGACAAACTGATGGATGATTGGTGGCTATAAAGACTAGGGACATAAATTGCTCAATTTTTTAGTACATTTTTCCTGTTTCTTGTTATATGTAAAAAGTTAGATTTCTGGACAGGGATGCCTTTTTGACTAATTCTGTATAACCACAGTACCTTTCTGCCCATTTTTTCTTCTTTGCCTTTGACTAGTTTAGATCAAGTATGAGTATTAGAGGGATACACACATTCTTGACCATGAAATGTGAAGAGAAAACGTGCAACTTTAAGGTGGCTGAGTAAAAAATTAAAAAGCCTGGATCAAAAATGTCATTAATGAGCTAGTGTCCACACTGTGGGCTAATGTGTCAGACTGCAAAGCTGTTTGAACTGTAAGGTCGATGGTTCAAGCCACCACCTGCTTCTTGGAAACCCTGTACAGGGTCTCTATGGGTCAGAATCGACTTGATGGCACTTAACAACAACAACATCCATGCTCAAAACTTCTTGTTGTTATAAGAGACAAGTGAATACCTACATTGCTTCTTATTGTCATTTAATATAAAATTAATGTCGCTAACACCCTTGGAAACCCTGTACAGGGTCGCTATGGGTCAGAACTGACTCGACGGCACTTAACAACAACAACAAATCATTGTCTTTAGGTTTGTGAGTGGTCTGGAAACAAAAGAGCTCAATATGGACCATTTGCTACTTTACTTGTTGTACCTCATCATGGTGGCATCTTTCCCATCTAAAGGTCTTCACTTGTGATTCCTTCTACCGGAATATAGTTTTTCCTTATTTTATAGCAAATGACAACTCACCCAAAGCTTCTCTTACCCAAATAATTCTTGCTTGAAACCATTTTAAGCAGGCAAAATTTAAATTATACACTTGCAATGTAATGGAGTCCTGGTGTGGCGTTGTGGGTTAATGTTCCAGACTTCAAAGTCATTTGAACTGCAAGGTTGGCGGTTCAAGCTCACCAGCTGCTTCTTGAAAACCCTATACAGGGTTGCTATGGGTTGGAATCTACTCGACAGCACTTAATGACAACAACAACAATGTAATGGTTTATTTCATATCATCTTCATCTCTAGGCTGAAATAATTATTTTCAATGTTCTATTTCCAGCCATTAACATGGTACCTTGCATATAGTAGAGACACTCAAAAAGATGTGAAGAATGAATGAATATGTTAAATAAAGTATGAAATTTTTTCTTCTGATGTATACTTTTGAACTCTCATGATACCAGATACAATTTCAGTGGTAAAGAGAGATCATTCTCAATTTGACTCTATTATTTTCCTCCTCTCAGAGGAGACAGTGTTTCTTCTCTGTCAACAGTCAGCTTTCTTCTCATGTCATGAATATTACACCCTTCATCTTATCTAGGATCATACTCTTTCAACTATGCTGTTGTTGTTGTTGTTATGTACCATGGAGTTGGTTCTGACTCATAGCGACCCCGTACTGGGTTTCCAAGGCTGTTGCAGGAAGCAGCTTGGCTTCTGCTATTTGACACGATCCCAGCAGAAAGAGAGAAATCATGCAAAGCAGATAATTCTCAGAAGCTGGTCTCTATTTTCCCTTCAAGTTAACTCTGAATTCACTTGTAAAAATATATAATATTGCCATATTCACAGCTTTAACTGTGAGCTCTACAAACCTTGGGAGAAGACAACTTCAGTAGCCTGAATTCAAAGAGAATTGTATAAGCAACTCCCCTTCACAGAAAACCTAAGTACAAAGTAACTGCATTTATGAGACAACAAAAGCAGATAGCAAACTAAAGTCAAGCTGACCTACCCCTATAGACCTCACCGCAATCAGTCACCAGCCAGAATTCACAAACCCCTACATACAAGCACCTGCGTAAATAAGCAGAAAATAATGGACCTAAGTGAAGGGTAGTTCTAACTTGATAATCTGTATTTCCTGCAGAAATTAGCCAGGTTGGGCTTTATGCCACACAGCTTCAAAAAGAAAGGAACTCTGGACTTTGGGAGGGAGAGGGGCTGTGTGCTGACAGCCAGGAAGCAGTCCTGTGGAGTGTACCCTTTGGTTGTTTGATGATGCATGGAGGGGATTGTAATCACTGCAATGAAACGAAATACAATAGGATAAATATAATGCTGATGCTCTCCAAGTATGTACCATTCAATTCATAATAAAAGCTTAAAAAAATTAAAAAAAAAAAAGAAAGGAACATAAAAACATTGTTATCAAGCAATTTAATGAGTACTTTAGAAAAATAAATAAGTAGATGTTAGTAATACTTTTACTATGAAAATAGTAGATTATGTGGGATAGAAGATTGATAATTAGTTAGTAGAAATAATAAGGTAGTGCAAGCATTGATGATTAATAGAAACTTATGTTACTAAGAAAATGTAATCAGGGGTCTGATAAGCAGAAATGATTTGTGTAAAGTTTGACTTAATCTTTTAGTGGAAACAAGAAGAAACAATTTATCACATACTGGGAAAGGAGATGAAAGTCAGTTTGAACATCACAGAAATATTTTTGTCAAAGTTGTCTAATGACTAGGTGTAAGAATGTTATGATAAACTGTGTAATAATTCAAGTAAAGATCAAAGTGTCAATTCATTATTTATTGTGTGATTTTAAGTATAAAAATAAAGACTTGCTGAGCTGGGCCTAAGTGAGAGCTCCATCAGCCAACTAAGCGGAGACCTGTCTCTCCCTTGCTCCTGCCAACTCCGTGTCTCCTCTAGTGTCCTGCGACCCCCGTGAGAGCTGGACTCCTGCAGACTGTAAATCTTTATGGGAGCAGAGAGCCCCATCTTTCTCCCTTGGAACAGCTGGTAGTTTCAACTGCTGTGGTTTACAGCCCGATTTGTAACCACTATGCTACCAGAGCTCCTTCTTTCAACTATAGGTTATACAAATATTTACTTATATATAATATCTGAGTATTTTGTTAGACAAACCTGCTACACAAGACCTCTTTAAAGTGTTGAAGAGCACAGATGTCAGTTTAAAGACTAAGGTGCACCTGACCCAAACTATGGTATTTTCAATAATCTCATATGCTTGTGAAAGTTGAACAGTGAATAAGGATGAACATAGGATAATTGATGCATTATGAATTTGGAGAATATGGAAAGTATCATGTGCTGCCAAAAGTAAAACTCAACTATGTTGGGAGAAGTACAGCCAGAGTGCTGCTTAGAAGCCAGAATGGTCAAACTGTCTCTAGTACTTCAGACGTATTATCAGGACGGACCAGTCCTTATAGAAGGATATTATGTTTGGTAGAGTATAGAGTCCGAGAAAAAAAGGAAGAGCCCCAATGAGATGGATTGGCACAGTGGCAGCAGCAATGGGCTCAGATATAACAGTGATTGTGATGAGGCAGGCAGGCAGGCCTGTGGAAGCAGGCACTGGCCCCCATATCCCCCCATAACACACCTCATTCCAGGAGCAGAGTTCACATTCCAGTAATTAAACAACAGACTGACTCAGCCTTATGTGATTAGTCAATCTAATCTCCTGTTACTGACTCACCTCCAGGAGAGAACAAAGCCCCCAAACTAATGTTTACTCACTTATGCTTCTGTAACTGCCCACTAGCTTGCTCACACATTCTTCCCACTGTATGTTTGAACTAGCCAATCCCAGATAACCCCGTGCAGCTGTTTGGCTCTGCTAACTAATCCTAAACAGCCTCATGAATTCACCTGTATTCACTTTAAAATACTTTCAAACAGGGAAGACAGGGCTCTAGATAGGAATCTGCTGAGCCACATGTCAGCACAATCAAGTCCTTCCTTTGTTACAACCAGCATGGCGTTGGCACCTCCTTCAGAGTGACTCCGGTAACAGTGAAGTTGGTGCAGGACTGGTGAGTATTTCATTCTGTTGTTCAGAGGGTCGCTATTGACATATTGACTCAATATGCGTCTAACCACAATAATAAAATCAGAAGGGAAGAAATAAATCTAACATGACATGAAAGAGGAAAGTGAGCTCAGTTTTATTTTTATTCAATCATCTCAAGAGTTAGAATACATAATGCTCATCCAAACTGGAAAATATAAAAGTTCTCTTCATATTCTTAAATGTAGCCAATCAGGAGGCATAAATGTATCTATCTATCTGTGCATGTGAGTTTACAACTAAGATAGGGAAAATATTGCTTTGCATTATTTTTTAAACCAATACTTAATTAGTATCCAAAGGAATTAATTATTTATAATATTACAGTCATTGGAATTATGCTAAACAGAAATTAGTTTTCAAGTCTTTTAATGTGAGTGTTCTAAATTGCTCTGATTAACAATTAAATTGGTCTTCCCTTAATATAAGCAGAGTATGTTACAAATGAACTGGTTGGAATGGAAGAAAGATTATCTTGATAATGTATCAGTCTACCCCTCCCTCATCTCAATTTCCCTCTTCTTTGTCATAATATTTTCTGGACCACTGCTGTGACCATGCAGGTCTTTTTATCTTCTTAAATGAAGTGCTACAGGTGAAAAGCACATATTATCTGGTGAGAAATGCACAGAAAAACAGCTGTGTAATGAGTTTAGGATTCCATTTCTACTCAATACAAGTATGCTTAATTTCTTTTAGGGCATATATGCATTCATGAACCAAGGCAAATGAGTTCTGGGTGTGAGAAATGTTAAAGATGGTCCATCCAAAGGAATAAAGGAGACACGAGATTGCTAGACCAGACAAAGGTTGCCGATTCACACTCAGTGATATGGAGAAGGATGAAGTGGGAGGGGGTTGGGGTAAGAAATCTGTTCTAGGGTGAGAAATTTTAAAATAAGAATGCACCCTTCAAGGAAATAGGGTAAATCCATGGGGAAGAGGGAAACTAACTTTGAATGAGAATGCTAACAGCAAGTACTAGCAAGGGGTAGATTGTAAATTACATGTTTTGTTAGTTGCCATTGAGTCTATGAGTTTGTATAGACTATGTACAACAGAACAAAACACTGCCTGGTCCTGGGTCAACCTCACAATTGTTGCCACGCTTGAGCCCATTGATGCTACCATGTTGCTAATCCATCTTGCTGGGAGTCTTCCACTTGTTCTCTGACCCACCACCTTACCAAACACGATCTCCTTTTCCAGTGACTGGTCCCTCCTGACTATATGTCTGAAGTATGAGAGATGAAGTTTGGCCATACTGGCCTCAAAGGAACAATTTGGCTGCACTTCTTCCAACACAGATCAGTTGATTCTTTTGCCAGCCCATGACACTTTTAATATTCTCTTCTAACACCATAACCCAAAAGCAGCAATTCTTATTTTATCTTCCTTATTCACTGTACAGTTTTCACATGCATATGAGGTTAATGAAAATACCATGGCTGTGTCAGGCGCGCCTTAGTCCTCAAGCTGACATATTTGCTCTTTAATACTTTAAAGAGGTCTTGTGCAGCAGATTTGCCTAATGCGACATGTTGTTTGATTTCTTGACTGCTGCTTCCATGAGTGTTGATAGTTGATTCAAGGAGAAAGAAGTCTTTGACAATTTGAATCTTTTCTCTGTTGATAAGAATGTTGTTTATTGGTCCAGTGGTGAGGATTTTTGTTTTCTTTACATTGAGATGCAATCCATGTGCTCTTTGATCTTTTTCAGTAAGTATTGAAAGTCCTCTTCACATTCAGCAAGAAAGGTTGTATCATCTGCATATTGCAGGTTGTTAATGAATCTTCTTCCAATCCTGATGTCACATTTTTCTTCATATAACTCAGATTCTCTGATTATTTGCTCAGCATACAGGTTGAATAAGTATGATGAAAGAATACAACCCTGTGTACACCTTTTTTAATTTAAAACCATTCAGTGTTCCCATGTTCTGTTTGAACAACTGCCTCTTGGTGCAGTAAAAGGGGAAGTAGAGGAGGGGATTTTTCAAGACAGGAGTAAAAATCTTTTGAGTTGACCATATCTTGCATCTGCTCTAGTCAACTGGGTTGGGTGCCTGATTTGGCTAAGTGGAAGAAAGAAAATCTCACTGTTGCTAAAATGAGCACAGATTGGATTTCTTGGGTGCTTGTTGATATCGACAACATTTCTCACATGAGTGCCAAGACTCCAGACCCTCATCTTGAGGAGGTATATAATCAGAGGTATATCTATCTACCTGAGAAATTGGTCTTACTCATTTATGTTGTTCATTTTTGTTTTTTAAATATGAGAGGGCTTCCAAAGTTCCTTGGAAAATAAAATTGAAAGATAATGGAATTTTTCCAGGAAATTTTTGAAGTCACTCATAGGCTTATTCAAGTGTTTTTTGCAAATCACTCTTTTTTGCTTTTTGTCTAAAATGTGTGTGTAAATTTCTAAAGTTGAACAGCCGTTAATACAGAGTTTATCTAGATTAGTGTGGTTCCTTTCTCTTTTTGTAAATTGATTTTAAAGGTTAAATAATGTCATTTGTTTGTCAATTCAGCATAATTCACTTAAAGAATATTTTCTAAGTGAAGCTACTGAGATGGGAATGAGATACAAAGATAAGAGTAATCTTTAAGATATAACAGTAGTTAACAATTATTACTCTCTTAATAACTCCCAGTAATAATTTTAGGAGTTTTATTATTACTTAATAATAAATTTATGACACAACCCAAGGTATAATTAATAATTCCATTTCATATATGAATAAACTGTTTCAAAGAGAATTAGAACATAAAAACTAATCTATATTTACCCAATTAATAAGTGAGTCAGCAGAATATCGTCATTAAATAGATAATCCCCATGCAAAAATTAAAAGCTAATGTAAAAATGAATCTTTAATCTCCACTGAATAATTTTCATCTTGTCTAAACAAGTCTGGTGAAAGGAGATGGGGATATGATTTTGTGATTCAATAGCAAACAATTGTTATCATGACTAACTGCGACTGTCACACTATAAAGGTAGAAGTTTTGTAACAAAAATGAAGGAGTATTTAAACTTATAGTCCAGGAACAGAGGACCCTAGGACCATCAAAGGGGAAGAGCACAAGTGAAATGTTGGACCCTATCTAAAGAAACAGACACCAGAGATGGAGGCAGAGATGAGGACATGGAGAGAGAATACAGCTTAGGACTCTAGACCCATGGGAAGAGAGAGGCTGTGTGCTGATAGCCAAGAGGAAGGCTTGCAGAATGTGCCCTTTAATTTTTAAATTATTATATATTCCTGATTGTTTTTGTGTACATTCCCCTCCCCTCCCCCTACAAATCCAGAGGGAATAGAAGCAAATACTGTTGAATAATGGTGCATGGAGGAGATTGTAATCACAATGAAAAGATGAGTGTAAATTCTATGTACTCCCATGTAAACTATCAGTCAATTTACATTAAAAACTTACTTAAAAATTAATAATAATCTTACTACTCATATCCTACAGTAGCTAAAATTCAATCTGCACTCCTACCCCCTCAACACACAGACATATACATACTTACACACACGCATACATAAACACACAGATACCTGAAAGAGTGACTTACAATGTTACCTCAAATACCTCCAAACAAGTTCCATCCTTAGTGCTCTGATAAAGCTGCTTTTCTTAAAGATAACAGAACCTGAATGTTATCAATTTCAGTAGTCATCTCTCAGGAACAGTCTGTGAACATTCCACACTATATTCTTGGACAACATCCCTTGGAGTCCAAGATTACAGAACAATCTCGTTTAGTTCTACCTCCATCTCAATTAATCCAACATCATTTTTATTACCAATGCCATATTTTCCAACTACTGATACTTCCTCTATGTTTCCAACTTTTGCCTTCCAATCACCAGTGAGTTACGTGCCATCGAGTTGGTACCGACTCATAGCAACCCTATACACAACAGAACGAAATAATGTTTTTGGCTATAGTGCTTGGTGCATAAATTTGAATGATAATGGTTTTAATTGAACTTCCTTGTAGGTATATGGCTATTATCATATCACAAACAACATTATATTTTCAGATAGATCTTGAAATGCTTTCTTGATGGCAATGCAGACACTGTTCTTCAAATTTTCATTCCTGACATATTAAACCATATGATTGTCCAATTCAAAATGAGCAATGCCTATACATTTCAGCTCATTCATTAATGCCTAGGATTCACCATTCTCTGTTAGTTTTTCATTCTATAGTGGCATGTGTATTGCTGTGAGATTTCTGTAAACTATGGAATTGGTATTTTAAATGCCAGAAAGATTATCCACAGTGGATAGGTTTCAATGGAGATTCCAGACTAAGATAAACTAGGAAGAAAGAGGCAGATTACTTTGGAATGGCTAGCC
Source organism: Chrysochloris asiatica (assembly GCF_000296735.1). NCBI lineage: Eukaryota > Metazoa > Chordata > Mammalia > Afrosoricida > Chrysochloridae > Chrysochloris > Chrysochloris asiatica. The sequence goes on along the minus strand of NW_006408649.1, from coordinate 3,148,482 downwards.
ACTGAAAACTTATGAGTAGCAGCAGAACATTGTCAGATATAGAGCCAGATGATGAAAACACTATGAATAGTAGTGGAACATTGTCAGATATAGAGCCTGAAGATGAGCCCTTCAGGTTGGAAGCCACTCAAAATAAGGATGAGGAAGAATTGCTTCCTCAAAATAGAGTTGATCGTAATAACATGACTGGAGCAAATTTTCAGAACCTTCATTTGTTGATAGAATGTAACTCAAAATCAGGAGAAAGAGCTACTAATATGAAGATGAGGATATTTAAAGAAGAAAGTCAAGCTGCAATTAGGACCTTAAGTACCGTCGAGTCTTAAATACCATCGAGTCAGTTCCAACTCATTGCTACCCTAGGTACAACAGAACAAAACACTGCCCAGTTCTGTTGCCATCATCATAATAGCTGCTATGCTTGAGTCCATTGTTGCTGCTACTGTGACAATCCATCTTCGGGATCTACCACTTTTTTGGTGTCCCTCCACTTTACCAAGCATGATGTCCTTCTCCACGGACTGGTCCTTCCTGAAGGCACTGATGAAAAACATGAATAAGGAAGACCAAAGAAAGCTGCATGTATTTATATTACAGATTGTAGAATACCAAAAGTACCATGGATGCCAGAAGAATTACCAAATCTGTCTTAGAAGCCAGGTGGTAAGACTTCATCTCTCATGCTTCAGACATGTTATCAGGAGGGAACAATCCTTTGAGTAGGATATCATGCTTGGTAAAAGGGAGTTTTAGCAATAAAGAGGAAGATCCCCAACAAGATGGATTTACAAAGTAGCCATACAAATAAACTTAAGCATAACAATTGTGAGGATGGTACATATCAGGCACTGTTTCATTGTTTTACACAGGGTCACTTTGTGTCAGAACCTAACACCTAACAGCAACAACCAACTTTTTTGTGTTTCATTTAATTTGAGACAACTTCCAATTTTTCCCATATTCATACTACATGCATTCCGTTTTCTGATTATGAATAAATGTTTGCAGTTGTTTCTTCTCATTTTGAGTTTGGCCCATCAGCAACTGAAGATCTGTAAAGATTTGCTCCATCAACATCATTAAGATAAACTCTATTTTGAGAAGAAACTTTTCTCTCAATTTTATTAGATGAGTGTCATCTAACTTGAGTGCTCATTTTCCAGCACAATATCAGGTATTGGCCATATATAAACATATATTGACCATTTTAAATTTGACAATATGAGGGTAAACTATTCCAGGAAAAAACTGAAGAGGAATGGCATTGCATTCATCATCAACAAAAGCATTTAAAGATCTACTTTGAAATATAATACTATCTGTGATACGAAAATATCCGTACACATACAAAGAAGATGCATTAATATCACTATTATTTAAGTGCACACACTGAAAACTAATGCAAATGTTGAAGAATTCTACCAACTTCTTCAGTCCAAAAATAATCAAAAGTGCAATGAAGAAGATTCATAATTACAGGGATTGAAATGAGAAAGTTGGAAATAAAGAGGAAGGATCGGATGTTGGAATATATGGCACTGGTGACAGAAACAATACTGGAAAACTCATGATAGGATTTTGCAAGACCAGTGACTTATTCATGGCAAATACGTCTTTTAGACAGCATAAAAGGCAAATGCACACTTAAAATATCACAGACTGAATACACAAGGAGCAAAATGACTACCTCTGTGGTAAGAGACAGTGGAGAATATCAGTATTATCAGGCAAAACAAGAGCAGGGGCCAACTTTGAATTGGACCATAAATTGCTGATATTCAAGTTCAGGATGAAGAAGAAGATAATTAAAACAGATCTATGAAAGCCAAACTATGACCTTGAGTATACCCCAGCTCTTATTTATAAACCATCACCTGACCAAATTTGTTGCATTAAACACTAATGAATGAAGACCAGAAGAACATCACACAGAAGGAAAGCAAAAGATAATTTAAAAAACAGAAAGAAGGAAAAGACTAAAATGGATACCAGAAGATACTCTGAAACTTGCTCTAAACAGAGAAACTAAAGCAACTGGAAGAAATGATAAAGAGTTGAATAGAAAATTTCAAAGGGCAGTTTGAGAAGACAAATTAAACTATAATAAAATGTGCAAAGACCTGGATTAGAATAGAAAAAGGGAAGAAGATGCTTAGTATTTCTAAAGCTGAAAGAAGTGAAGAAAAAAATTTTACCTCTATTTCCAATATTGAAGGATTCTAAGTTAAAATGCAGAATGACTCAGGAAGTATCAAACGAAGATGAAAGGAATACACGGAGTCACTGTGACAAAAATAACTGGTTGATATTCAACCAATACAAGAAGTAGCATATGATCAAGAACCTACTATGTTTAAGGAAGATATCCAAGCTGCATTGGAGACACTGACAAAAAACAAAGTTCCAGAAATTAATGGACTACAAAATGTAGTATTTAAAAAAACTGATGTAGCATTGGAGGTTGTCACTTTTCTGTTGCTGTTGTTGCTAGAAGAGGTAGACTTGGTTCTGACTCATAGACACCATATGCATAACAGAACAAAGGATTGCCACTCCACAATTGTTGTTACATTTCATTCCATTTCTGCTGCCACTGTGCCAATACATCTCAGGAGGAGTCTTCCTTTTTATGGCTGACCATCCAATGTACCAAGCATAATGTTCTTATCTATGATGGTGCCTCTGATAACACATTCAAAGAATGAGAGACAAAATGTCACCATCATGGCTTCTAAGGGTGTATTCTGGCTGCAATTCTTTCAACACAAATTTGTTTGTTCTTCTAGTCCATGATACTTTCAATAGACTTCTCCAACACCACAGCCCAACTGCATCAATTCTGCTATTGAAAATACCATGGCATGGGTAAGGACCACCTTAGTCCTCAGACTAATATCTTTCTCTTGAATACTTTAACAAGGTCTTGTGAAGCAGATTTGCTTAATGTGATAATTTATTTGAATTATTGATTGCTTTTTCATTAGTGTTGTTTATGAATCCAAGCAAAATGAAGTCTGAAATTTTCAAATTTGTTTCCCATTTATCTTGATGTTATTCATTGGTCCAGTTGTGAGGATTTATGTTTTCTTTACTTTGAGGTGCACTCCATATTGAAAGCTATGGTTTTTGGTCTTCATCAGTAAGTATTTTAAATCTTCAATTCCAGCAAACAATGTTGTATCATCTGCATATCACAGGTAATTAATGACTTTTCTTGTGATAACAATGCCATATTCTTCTTCATATAATCCAACATCTCTGATTATGTACTTCACATACAGATTGAATAAGTATGGCACATGCCTTTCCTGATTTTAAAAAACATTCAGTATAACATTACTCTGTTTTAATGACTAACACTTGATCTATGTACAGGGTCTTTATGAGCATAATTAAGTGTTCAAAAATACCTATTCTTCACAATGCTATCCATAGCTTGTCATGATCCATATAGTCAAGAGTGTTTACATAATCAATAAAGCTCAAGTAAGCATCTTTTTGGTATTCTTTGCTTTCAACCAAGATACATTTGGCATCAGCAATGATATCCCTAGTCCCATATCCTCTTGTGACTAAAGCTTGGCTTTCTGACAATTCCATGCCAATGTGTTGTTACAGCTGTTTTAAAATTATATTAAGCAAAATTTTACTTGCAAATGATCTTAATGATAATTTTTGATGATTTCCACATTCTATTGGATCAACTCTCTTTAGATAGGACACAGATATAGATCTCTTCTGATTGGTTTGTCAGGTAGCTGCCTTCCAAAGTTTTTGCCATAGATTAGTGAGTGCCATAGTAGTGCATCAGACTCCTGGTGTGGTGATTTGGAGGAGCATTGGACCGCAAACCACAAGATCAGCAGTTCAAACTCATCACCTGCTCCTCAGAAACCCTTTACAACTGTTTCAAGAGGCAGCATATGATCAAGAGCCAACGTGCATCGAAGGAATTAGCAAACAACAAGGCACCAAGGAATTGGTGGAATACAACTTGAACTCTTTCTAGAAAGTGAGGCAGCACAGGAGGCACTCACTCATCTCTGCCAAGAAATTTAGAAGACAGCTATCTGGCCGACTGATTGGAAAAGAACCGTATTTGTGCCCATTCTAAAGAGAGGTGACCCAATGGAATGCAGAAATTGTCGGACAATCTCTATGATACCCCATGCAAGTGAAGTTTTACTACAGGTAATACAGAAACGACTGCAAGCATACAGTGACAGAGAACTTCCAGAGGTTCAAGCTGGATTCAGAACAAGCCGTGGAATGAGGGGAATCATTGCTGATGTCCGATGGATCTTGGCTGAAAGCAGAGAATATCAGAAAGATGTTTACCTGTGCTTTATTGACTACACAAAACCTTTCAATTGTGTGGATCATAATAAGCTATGGACAACATTGTGAAGTAGGAGTATTCCAGAACAATTAATTGTGCTCATAAGGAATCTGTACCTGGACCAAGATGCAGTTATTCAAACAGAACATGGGAACACTGAATGGTTTAAAATTAAGAAAGGTGAGGCTCATGGTTGTATTCTTTCACCATACTTATTCAACCTGTATGCTGAGCAAATAATCCAAGAAGCTGGGTTCTATGAAGAAAAACTTGGCGTCAGGATTGGAGGAAGATTCATTAACAACCTGCGATATACAGATGATACAACCTTGCTTGCTGAAAGTGAAGAAGACGTAAAATATTTACTGATGAAGATCAAAAAGCACAGCCTTTGGTATGGATTACATATCAACATAAAGAAAACAAAAATCATCACCACTGGACCAATAAACAACATTCTTATCAACAAAGAAAAGATTGAAGTTATCAAGGACTTCATTCTTCTTGAATCAACTATCAACACTCACGGAAGCAGCAGTCAAGAAATCAAACAACGTATTGCATTATAGGCAAATCTGCTGCACAAGACCTTTTTAAAGTGTTGAAGAGCAAAGATGTCAGCTTGAGAATTAAGGTGTGCCTGACTTAAGCCATGGTATTTTCAATAACCTCATATGCATGTGAAAGCTGGACAGTGTATATAAGGAAAACCATAGAAGAACTGATCCTTTTAGGTTGTGGTGTTGGAGGAGAATACTGGAAGTGCTATGGGCTGCCAAAAGAACCAATAGATCTGTTTTGGAAGCAGTGCAGCCAGAGTACTCCTTGGAGGTCAACATAGCCAAATTTTATCTCTCATACTTCAGACATATTGTCAGGAGGGACCAGTCTCTGCATAATGATACCATGCTTGCTATGGTGGAAGGTCAGAGAAAAAGAGGAAGACCCCCAACGCAATGGATTGGCCAGGTGGCGGCTTCGATGGACTCAAGCGTGGCAGCAGTAATGAGGTTTGCTCAGGATTGGGCAGTTTTTCATTCTGCTGTGCAAAGGGTGGCTATGAGTTGGTACCAACTCGATGGCACCTAACAACAACAACTGTTAATTGAATGAAGGGTTACAGGGCAGATGATAAGTTGTACATTAAAAAAAAATCATTACAATGATTACAATCCCCTCCATGTACCATCAGTTAACAGTATTTGCCTCTATTACTTTTTTTTTTAAATAAGTTTTAATTGTAAGGTTTGCATGGAAGAATATCAGTTTTACATTCATCCCATTGTATTTCGTTTCATTGCAACGATTACAATCTCCTCATGCATTATCAAATAACTAAAGGGTATAACCCACAGACCCAACCCCCGGCCATCAGAACACAGCCCCTCTCCCTCCCTGAGTTCAGTGTCCCCATACGATCCAACTGTCCACGTCATCATCTCTGTCTATATCCCTGTCATCTCTGCCTTTCTGGGTAGAGTCCCACTCTCCACTCTTCTCATTTGATGGCCCCAGGGACCTCCACTTCTGGGCTGCAAAATCAATCTCTCCCCTCCTTTTGCCAAAAAGCATCTAACTCTATATTTCCTACCCTCATAGTCAGTCCTGATGGCAATTATTCACTATTGTTCCACAAAAGTCTTATCCCCATTTCCTTCGGCCATCCTTTTCCCAACAGATTGGAAATTATTCAGTGGAGATTCTACCTTCCCCTGCCCTGTCTGGAACTAGACTCCCTTTTGAAAGCTTATAAACCAGTCACTTCTTGCTTTTATAGGACCCCCTTTTTGGGTAGCCAGTGTTCAAGTTGCCCATCCCTGTCAACCCTGTGTACTGAGAGGGTAGGAGTGATCCTCGCTATAAAGATTTGTTCCTTTTTTTTGAGCAATTACATCCATAAGTATAGGTAAAGTTCATCAAATTGTAGCAGGTTACTCTTTTTTTCTTCTCCCTCCTCTTCTTCCTTCTAGTCGAGTTCTGATAATCCAGCCATTGATGACAGGTCAAGTGGGTACTATCTGCAAATATGGGTTTTCTTGTTCATCTCCCTTCACTTCATATCAGCTGGACACTTCACTCTCCACTCTAGTCTTCTGTGAGCATGCCACTCACTGCCTCTGGATCCAGGAGTCCTCAGGTCTTTCCATACTGCTGACCATCCAGACCTCCATCTGGATTCACAGGGATTTATTGCTTGTTGTCAGACTTAGCTCACAACTTCATTGTTCTTTTAACCCCTCTTCCCCTTATTGGTGATCAACGTGGTAACCAGCCAGAGCACTCTGCCCTTGTGTCTCAGTCTTGGAAGGGAGTTTGCTCTGAGTATCCTCAACCACTTGCCTTGAAGGCTCCTGGGTGAACAGCTTACTAGTTCTTGTAGTAATTAATCAGACTGGTGTTATTGTTTCTGATTTTTCCTGCAGGTCTTTGTTTCATGAAGTATCATCTGTTCTTCTGGCCACTCCAGGTTGGTCTGAGTATGTTTTCCAGTGGAAATTTCCTATCTCAGACAATTCTGGATGGGGTTCTGGATTCT
>NW_006408649.1:3139387-3140263 GCF_000296735.1 Chrysochloris asiatica | reverse complement strand
TAGAGGAATCCAACTGATTTTTGTATGTTGATCTTATATCTACCACTTTGCTGAATCTGCCAATGAGGTCTACTAGCTTTTTTACTAAGTGTTTGGGGTTTTCTATATATAAGATCTTATCCTCTGCAAATACAGAGAGTTTTACTTCCTCTTTGCCAATTTGTATGCCTTTAATTTCTCTATCTTGCCATGTAACTCTTGCTAAGACTTTCAGCACAATATTGAATAGGAGTGGTGACAAAGGGTATCCTTGTCTGGTTTCTGTTCGCAGAGGTAAGGCTTTCAGTCTCTCCATTGAGAGTGATGTAGGCTGTTGGTTTTGTATATGTGCTCTTGATTATGTTGAGGAATTCTTCCCTTCAATTCCTACTTTTTTGTGTGCTTTTTTTTAAAAATCAGGAATGGATGTTGGATTTTGTCAAATGCCTTTTCTGCATCAATCGATAAGACCATGTGGTTCTTTTCCTTTTTCTTATATAGATTATAAATTGCCTTGATTGTTTTTCTAATGTTAAACCATCCTTGCATCCCTTTTATGAAACCCACTTGGTCATGATTTTTTTTTGTTTTTTGTTTTTTTTTATGTGCTGCTGTATTCTGTTGGCTAGGATTTTGTTGAGAATTTTTGCATCTATGTTCATGAGGGATATTGGTCTATAATTTTATTTCTTAATTATGTCCTTCCCTGGTTTTAGTATGAGGGTTATGGTTGCTTCATAAAAAGTATTAGGATATTTTCTGTCCTCTTCTATATTCTGGAATAATTTGAGTAGAATTGGTCACAGCTCTTCCCTGAATGTTTGGTAGAACTCACCAGTGAAGAAATCTGGATCTGGACTTCTTTTAGTTGGATTTGTTGATGACCTGATCAATTTC
>NW_006408649.1:3114519-3117439 GCF_000296735.1 Chrysochloris asiatica | reverse complement strand
CCTTCCTCTTTGCTCCCTACTTTTGCATTCCAGTCACCAGTAATGAGCAATACATCTTGATTGCATGTTTGATCGATTTCAGTCTGAAGAAGTTGTTGTGGTTGGTGTGCTGTGGATTCAGTTCTAACTTGTTAGAGACCCTGAAGAGGATGTTCGAGGTTGTAAATCTTTACAGAGCAGAAAGCCTCATCTTTCTCCTGTGGAATGGCTGGTAGTTTTAAACTGCTGACCTTGAGATTAGAAGTACAAACTCATAACCACTATGCTACCAGAGCTCCTGAAGAACTTGGTAGAATTGTTCAATTTCATCATCACTGGCAGCAAGATGTCTACTCATAATTTGAAGGTAGAAGCATTCCTCTGGAAACACTCCATTTTGATCTTATGATTAGATGAGACCCACCATATACTGGCAGATAATTGTTGCTTAATAGCAATTTATTTAAATGCTAATCACATGTGAATACTTTATAGGCGCCTCTAGTATTTGAGTAAAAAACTGGGGTCAAATTAACATATACCACTAACAGTTTGTTTTGTTGTTGTTAAGTGCTGTCTAGTTGGTTATAACTCATAGCAGCCCTGAATAGTGTTTCTGAGGAGTGGCTGATGAGTTTAAACTGCTGACGCTGTTCAAATGACTTTGTGGTCCAATCACTTATCCTAATTGCTATACTGAGTAAGCAGAATAAAACTTGTAACAAATCCATAATATGTAAATTCTTATGATCCTTTATTAATATTCTAAGAAATCTACCCATGAAAATTGTGGGTATAATCGTCATTGGACTCTCTGAGGACCTCAATCCATAGGGCTCATTTATTTAAATTCAATAGAAAAACAATTATGTTGAGGTTTTAACACACACAGACAATTGTTAAATAGTTCTTATCTTAAGCATTCAGCTTAGAAATGAAGGCAGGCCAATAGTTGATATTTCCATGTAGTTTTCTGGGGAGAAATACTTGAATTGTAGTCTAGGTTCACACAAAAAAAGAGCCATCAGATAGTTTGGAAATGATTGACCACTATTCACTGATGAAAAATCCAGAAAAAAAAAAAAAATGTTGGAGAACTTGACCATTACAGGTAGAGTAAAACAATATGAAAAGGTATAGAGGTATCAGAGAGCATGTAAATTGGGTCATATGTTTGTATTATATTGATTTTTATATTTAGTTTACCTTTTTATTAAAGTAATGCATGCAGAAAGTTTAAAGAGCCAATTAGTTCTACAAGATTGCTTATGAAAAAACAATAAGTCCTATCTATTGAACTCACTACTGAGGCAATTGTTTACAACTCTTTTAGCTAATTCTAGTAACAACAGTAGCATTTCCCTCCAAGTTTAGAAACAATGTGCCTATATAAGCACTTATTGATTTTTCAGTTTTGGTTGTTATCTATTGACTTCCTAATATATCTTTCCCTTATCACCTAGGCACACTCATCTTTATCATTTTTTTTCCTCTTTCGCTCTCTCTCCTCTGCCCTCCACTCACACTACTTTTCATATTTATAATATGATTATAACATAGCTTTCTTAAAATAACTTAAGTGTTACTATTAATATGACTGTTAAACAGACTGAAGTCCTAGTATGGTACTGTGGGATAAAGCAATGGACAGAAAGGTGTGTTTAAATCACAAGGTTGGTAGCTCAAACTCACCAGAAGCTTCCTGGAAACCCTATAAAGTGTCACTATGAATCAGAACCAACTCAAGGACACTTAACAACAGCAAAAACATTTAAACACACTTTATTTGCTTACTGGATTCCGTGTATGGCACTGTGGGTTAATGCGCTGGACTGCAAGGTCAGTTTGAACAAAAAGGGAGGTGGCTTACCAACTGCTCTTCAGAAACCCTATACAGGGTGGTTATGAGTTGGAACTGACTCTATGGTACTTAGCAACAAAAACATATTTGCTTACTATTTTATACTCCAAATATTAATGAAGTTATACTGTGATGCTGTTCCATATATAAACTTCTTAAAAGCCTCATGAGAATTATACAAAGCATTATTGTTATTTCTACTTGACAGATGAGATAACAGAGGCTCAGTACATTGAACAAGGTCCAAACACAAACACACTGTTATTAGGCTGATTCCAACTCAGAATGATCTTTTAGGAAGAGTAGAATTGCCCCCAGAGGGTTTCCGATATTTATGGAAGCAGACTGCCACTTCTTTCTTCCTTAGAGTAACTGGTGGGTTTGAACCAACAACCTTTTGGCTAGCAGCTGAGTTCTTTAACCACTGTGCCGCCAGGGTTCCTTGAGCAAGGTTATATTGGTAGAATATAGTAGAGTGGTATTTGAACCCAATGATTCTAGCTCCAGAATCCATTTGTACATTGAACTGCTAAATTGTGCTTTATCTGCTTTTATTTCACTACTATTCTTGTCAATGGATTACTTTTAGTGTATTGAACATATTTACTCTAAATTCTTCTACTTATGTAAAAATCATCTATCTAGTCATTCAAATCCTTTATGTGTCCTCTAAATTTTGTGTTTTGACTGAAGTCTTTTCATTGGCTTCAGTCGAGACTGGTTAAACTTTGTGCTTCATGACTGGTTACATGTAATTTCACAGCACTCTTTCCTGTTCCTTAGGAGTTGTTATTTAAAGCAACCTCTCCCATTTCAATAATTTTCTTCTCCTTGCTTGATCCATCATTCTTGGAACTAACTTTTTATTCCTTGTTTATTTCATAGCATTCTTATTTGAGCCTTATGCTCTTTGTCTACTTCAGCTATTTAGTATAGGGCATCTGGAATTAGATTTGAAGTTCTATAAGTATCGATGGGATCTTTTCCTCTGTGGTCTTTATTAACAGACTGCATAAAGCTTTCCACAGAACCTCTAATATGGATCCTATCTTACCTTCCACTATGTTGTGGACTGCCAAA
>NW_006408649.1:3106961-3114419 GCF_000296735.1 Chrysochloris asiatica | reverse complement strand
AAAAAAAAAAAAAAAAAAGTAAAATCCCCCACACTTCTTTTGCAAATGTCACTGCACTACTTTTAACTCCAGTTCTCTATGTAGGTCTGGCTGTAGCCCTGCCCTTTGAACTCCCCCTGGGCAGTGTGGCCACAGAGGGAGTCCCACACCTAGAGTGATTCCTAAATCTCAGTACTTTCCTTTATATTGTGATTTTTTTTCACTGGCTTGTGTGGGTAACTAATGCCCTGTAGCTATGCTAGATCCAGAGCTCTGGTGCTGTTCTGAGATAGCAGCTTCTCTGGGTTTTCAGTCTCTCCCCTACCTGACTGCCTCAGTAGTTGACAGACAGAATTGGAAGTCCCATAAATAGCCTTTTATGCTGTTTAAAAAAGGTATTTGGAACAAATAAGTCATTTGTCTTGCAAAATTCTATCATGGGATCTCCAGAATCTTGTCTATAACCTTGGTACTATTTTTGAACTTCTTTTCCTTCCTCTTTGTTTTCAGCTTTCTCATTTCAATCACCAATAATTATCAATGCATTTTGATTGCATGTTTGATCAATTTCATACTGAGGAAGTCAGTAGAATCATCACAGAATTTAGTCGTCAGTGGGTATATTTGAATGACAGTAGTATTAACTGGTGTTTTTTGTAGGAGTATGGATATAATCCTTTAATTGACACCATTGTACTTCAACATAGATCTTTTTTTGATAATGACAAAATGCTATACCATTCCTTTTAAATTTGCCATCCCTACACTTTAAACAATGATTATTAGACTAAAAATGGTCAATGCCAGTCCATTCCAGTTCACTAATGCCTAGGATATCAATTTTTATGCATTAAGTTTCATTTTGGATAACTTTCAATTCTTCAGGTTTCATACTTTATATATTCCATATTCCTATTATTAATGGATGTTTGCAGCTACTTATCTTTACTTTGATGTGTGCCCTACCAATAAATGAAGGTTCTGAAAGCTTTACTCAGTTTTCAGCATCATGATAAATTCCACATTGGGGAGTCAGCTCTTCCATAGTTGTATTTTGAATGCCTTCCAATCTGAGGAACTTGTCTTCAGGCACTATATCAGATAGTGCTCTACTGTGATTTATAAGTTTTTCAGAGGCTAAACGTTCAGAAGTAGTTCAGTATTGTTGCTTCCTACTCTGTCATTGTCTGGGAGCTCATTTGAAACTCTCCATCATGCATGACCCTGCTTGTACTTGAAATATCGATGGCATATCTTCTAGTATCACAACAATATGGAGGCTACCATAATAAAAATGGCAGATGAGTGCTTGTCTATGCCATGAAATATGGAAGATAGCAACCTGGCCAAGTTATTGGGAAAAGATCAATATTTATGCCCATTCTAAAGAAAGGCAACCCAACTGAATGTGAAAAACATTGAACAATATCACACACAAGTAAAATTTTTACTGAAGATAATTTGAGTATCATTGAAGCAGTATATAGACACGGAGCTGCCAGAAATTCAAGTCTGATTCAGAGGAAGATGAGGAACTCATAATGTTATTGTCGACCTATAACGAAATTGAAAATACCAGACAGATGTTTGCTTGTGCTTTATTGACTATGCAAAGACGTTAGATTTTGTGATTGATAAACAGTTATGGATAATATTGTCAAGAATGAGTATTTCAGGACACTTCATTGTGTTCATGAAGAGCCTGTGCATAGACAATAAGGCAGTCATTGAAACAAAACAATGGGATACTGAATTGTTTAAAATCAAGAAAGTTGTGTGCCAGGATTGTTTTTTTCCACTATGCTTATTCAAAATTTATGCTGAGCAAATAATTCAAGAAGCTGGATTATGTGAAGAAGAACATGGCATCAGAATTGGAGGAAGACTCAGTGACCATCTGAGATATTCAGATGATAAAACCTGGCTTGCTGAAAGTGAAAAGTTGAAATACATATGAAGTCCAAAGAGTACAGAGAAATCTATGGATTGCAACTCAGTGAAAAGAAAACATAATCTTTTTCTTTATGTTTTGGACTTTATATTTCTGGACCAATAAATAACATCATAATAAATAGATAAATGACTGAAGTTGTCCAAGACTTCATTTTGTTACTATCCACAATCAGTACGCAGCAGAGAAGAAATCAAACAGATTGCATTGGGGAAATCTGTTGCATAAGACCTTTTAATATGTGAAAGAGCAAGAGAATCACTTTGAGGGTTAAGGTTTGCTTCACTTAAGCTATTTTCAATCACAGTATATACATTTGAAACTTGGACAATGAATAAGGAAGACCTAAGAAGAAATGATGCCTTTGAATTATGGTCATGGTGAAAATATTGAAAGTGCCACGGACTGCCTGAAGAACAAACAAATCTGTCTTGGAAGAAGTAAACCAGAGGGCTTTTTAGAAGCTAGGATGGTGATACTTCATTTCTCATACTTTGGATGTGTTTTCAGGAGGAACCAGTTCCTGGAGAAGGATATCATGTTTGGAAAATTGGAAAGTCAGCAATAAAGTGGAAGACCTCCAATGAAATGGATTCACACAGAGGCAATTACAATGGGCTCCAATGTAACAATTGTGAGGATTGAACAGGACCAGGCAGTGTTTTATTCTATTATGCATAGGGTCAGTATGAGTTGGAACTGATTCAACAAAACCTAAAAAAACATTTACGGATTGGAGACTTCACTTTTGTCTTGACTTCTATTCTTTCTTTGCTCCAATAACTTTCCTGGATGGCTAAAATAGATAGATGCATCTAAGACCTGAAGAACTGTAGCAGAATAATAAAGAATTATTAATATAAATTCTAGGAAGCCAGAGTTTTATGAGTAATATCTTATTTTCAGAAAAGTGATCAGCAATGTTTGATATGGGAAATGACTCTCTTCATTATGAGTTAGTTGACCTTAAATGACAAAGGTCTTCAAGCGAAACATGACTTGTCTTAATAACACGTAACCATGATTCTATGTAACACTTGCAGCAGGAATCAGGATTCATTTTAATAACCAGAGAGAAGAAAGATATTACCCTTCTTGCCTAAGCATCATAAATATTTCTCCAAATTGAATATGATTCCCATTTCTCTTCCAATTATTTCAGCAGAAAATATAGTACATATTCTTTTAATTTCATTCTCTTCTCATCACCTGGCTTATATGCTACATTCCCTGTGTAATGTTCTCCCTTTGGTTATAAACAGGACCTGTGAATATTTCACTACCATGATTGAGTTATTGACCAGATAGTTAATGGTTCTATTAATAAAAATGAAGAGAATAAAGATTATCCTAGGTGGGTATGATCAAATCAGAGGAGACTTTAAGGAAATATCAAGCATCAGAGAGACACTGTCTGATGGGCATCAAAGAACAAAGAAAGTACAGTGTTGCCAACTGACTGTGAAATCACATGCCAAGGAACTATGAACAGCTTCTAAGAGCTAAGAGAAGTTTCTGGCTCACAGTTAGAAAAAGAAATCACTTCTGAAATTCCAGTCTTTTACTCCCGCCTACCCCCCAAAAAACAACCCTTACTCACTGCCATTAAGTCAATTCCTGTTCATAATGACCCTGTATAAGGTTTTCTGTGGCTATAAACCTTGACTGTGGCAGAAATTCTCATCTCTCTCCTTCAGAACAGCTGGTGTGCTTGAACCGTCAATATTTAAATTAGCTGTTGAATGCTTATATTACAGGGCACCTTCCTATACCCACAAGGTTTTAAAATTTTCCAAGAATATTAGTAATCTTGGAAGAGGACACCAGTTTCCAAGTGAGAGGTACAGTTTCAACTAATCCCTTGATTTCATATTTATGAGGCAGATTATAGGCCCCGATTAAAATGTGAAATAATAAATTTATATTGGTTTAAGGCATTAAACCTGTGGTTATATGTCACACAGCAATGGAAACTTAATACAAGTCTGCTATATTTCCCCAGTTTTATTTATGTTTAAATCCCCTATTAATCAGTTTTAGTCTAAATTATTTTTATTATTGCTGCTGTTGTTAATATTACTACTAGTTACTGATTTCCTAAGTATCTACTCTGTTCCATATACTTTTCACATACTTTTCCTAATACTTATGTGATTGAGGTAAACTAGTCCCCACCATTTGTTGTTGTTTTTGCTAAGTGCCATCGAGTCAGTTCTGACTCACAGTAATCTTGTATATGATTTCTGAGGATCTGCTGGAGGGTTTGAACAGCTAACCTTTTAGTTAGCAGGCCAGTATTTATCCTAAAGTACCATGTCAAGACCCTAATCCTCAAAATAGTGAGAGTAAAATAATCACATTTTTAATAATAATATCATTGAACATACTGTCAAAATTATATACCTCAAATTTCCCTTTTGATAATTTGCAGAGGCCCCCAGATATTCATGTCCCTCAGTATCTACTACTATTCCAGCTTCCCCATCAAATCACCCATGATGTCATTGTTCCTGGTGAACAATTTGTGTGTTTTTTTCCTTCTCTATAGTAGAGCATGCAAGATGATTTTTAAAAATTCATGGAAAAGTTCTGTATCTTTTATTTTCATTTTTCTGTGAATATTTGAAATCTTCTTCTGATCACTTCCACTGCCAATGCCTCTGTGGCACTGGGGAAGGTCCATCCATCTCAAACATTGAGTGTTTGCCACTTTATATAATTTTTAGGGCATATTTTCCCATAATTGCTTATATTAAATTATAGACTTAAAAGTATTATATTATAATTTTAGAAAATAGATAAGGAACAATAGTGAATAGCATAAAAATACTCTGCAGATAGGAAATATATAATTAATTAGTTTAACAAACCAGCTTCCAAATCTTAGACCTAGCCAAATCACTTGGTATTCCTTTCTCCAACTCCCATAAAAAATTCTTTTAGTACATTTTTTTTGCTTTTGCTTGTTTTATTTTGCTTTAGTGGCGTTTTGGTTAGAACTAACATAAATAAAATTCAATATAACTTGCATCAAAAATGGAATCACAAGGTGTCTCAATGGATACATGCAAAAGACTACAGCCATTGGGATAAATGTAAATAGCATCTGAATGCCCTCAAGCTTCTATGCTTCTCTGCTTTGGGCATGGGCTTTATTCTTTAGTTTCTTTCTGAAGATATACTTTCTCCACTTCTTTAGTTCAGGCAGTAGAAAACATGTCTGATGGAAACTCCTGAATTTTACATGATATCTTCAGGCAGTCCTAGAGAGAAACTAATTTCCTTTCTCATTTTCAGTTCCAAAATTTCTAAAGACCAATATTGAGAGCCCCAAAATTAGTTATGTCCCATCTATGTACCACACAGCTAAGGCTATGACCATCAATTATTCAACTGTGAGTTATGATTTAATGACATATGCTTGGAATCTTAGGATTTAAGTCATAACAAAAATACCACAAAGTGACTCATTTCAAAGAACAGAGAATTATTGCTCACAGTTCTGGAGCCTAGAAGTTCACATCAGAGAATTGCCCTCATTGATTTATTTTGAGAACTTTGAGAGGGGAGCAGTGCCATTTCTCTTTCGGAGTTTCTGGTGGAAACAGTAATTCTTGGTGTTCCTTTGCTGCTTTTAGATATATCTTCAGGTATCATCTTCTTCCTGGTATTATAACCTCTGTGTCTGTATGAACAATTCAGAAGGGATTAGAATTTGGACTCATCCTACTCTGGTATAATTTCACTGATCATATCTTCAAAGAAAGATGCTGTTTCTCCAAGTAAGGTGTCATATTCAAATGTACAGGAGTTTGGACACATATTTTTGGAGGACACAATTCAATGGATAACATTCACTCTTTCCTCCCAAAATTCACATCCATCTCAGCATTCACAAAAGTCTTAATCTATTCCAGTATCCATTCTAAACCCCAAATCTAATATTCTGAATAATCTATATTAGGCATGGGTGAAATTTTCAATATTGTCCATCATGGGAAGCATTTCCTTTGTATCTGTAGACCTGCAAAACATAGAATACATGTTATCTGTCTCCAAAGTATCATAGTTGGACTTTCATAATGAATATATTATCATTAAATAAAAAATATACAAATTGGAAGAAAATAAGTGGTCACATGGACCAAGCAAGACCAAAACCAAGCAGGTTACATTTCATTAGATTTGATGGATTGAAAATAATCCTCTGTTTTCCAGGTCATCTGGTCTATGGCCACAACCTCTTTTTGTGGACACATGGCAGCTCTCTGATGCTGAGAATTGTCCCCATGTCCTTGACCCTAAATATTCCACACTCTTTAGCCCATCACCACCCTTGACTTTGGGTAGCAGCCTCTTTCCTGGTCCACTGGATTACTGACTCCAACTTTGCATGGTAGTCCCATTCTTCTGACCTAGTGTTCATCTGTCCCTTCCCCTGGAATCAATATGGTATCTCCAACATTTGAAACTTACATGGTAAACTGAAACTGAAGACACATTGGCTCACTCCATCTCTCAGTACCAACAGACCCAAGATCAGCTGCTCCCATGAAACCTTTCTCCATTTTGACCTACAAAGACCTCATTTGAATACTAGTACTACAAAGATTCTCCTCTCAGGGCCATACTGTCTATTGCCCAGGGTTCTCCAGAGAAAAGAATCAAGGAGAGAAACAGAGAAAAGACAGTCATTTTGAGAAGATACATAACAGGATAACAGAAGCTTGTTAGGTTGTTTGGTGCCATAGAGTCAGTAGCAACTAATAGTGACCTTATAAACAACAGAACAAATCACTGCCTGGTCTTGCACCAATCTCACAATCATTGCTGAATTTTAGCTCATTGCTGCTACCACTGTGCCAGCCTATTTCTTTTAGGGGTTTTCCTCTCTTTTGCTCACTTTACCAAACACGATGTACTTCTCCGGGTACTTGTACCTCCTGATAATATGTCTGAAGCAGGAGAGACAAAGTCTGGCTGTCCTTCTTCCAATACAGATTTGTTGGTCTTCTGATTAATTTATGGTACTTTCAGCATTATTCAATATTTACCCAAGTTGTTTTTAAGTGCTGTTGAGTTGGCTCTGATTAATAGCAATCTTGTATAGGGTTTCTGAGGAGTGGTTGGTGAACTTTAACTGCTGACTTTGTGGTTCAAATTGACCTTGCAGTGCAGCATATTAACCCACAGTACCATACCATAGAATTCTTCAATATTGCAAGTCAAGACTTGAATATTTTCTTCAGTTCTTTCAGCTTGAGAAATGCTGAGTGTGTCCTTCCTTTTTGGCTTTCTAACTCCAGGTGTTTGCACATATCATTATAATATTTCATTTTGTTGTCTCCAGCTGACCTTTGAAATTTTCTGTTCAGCTCTTTTACCTCCCCATTTTTTTCCCCATTTGTTTTAGCATTTCTGTATAAGGAGCTCTGGTAGCGTAGTGGTTATGAATCGGACTGTGAACCGCAAGGTCAGCAGTTCGAAACTACCAGCTGTTCCGCGGGAGAAAGATGAGGCTTTCTGCT
>NW_006408649.1:3100312-3101431 GCF_000296735.1 Chrysochloris asiatica | reverse complement strand
AAAATACTACGTGGGAAAAGTTACCTCCTCAAAGCCAAGTTAACCATAATGATGCGAATGGAGTAGAGCTTTAGGGACCTTCATTTGCTGATGGGACACAACTCAAAATGAAGAGAAACAGCTGTAAACATCCATTAAAAGTCAGAACATGAAATGTAAGAAATACAAATGTAGAAAAATTGAAAAATGTCAAAAATAAATCAAACATTGATATCCTAGGCATTAGTAAACTGAAATGGACTGGTAGTTGCCATTTTGATTTGGAAAATTACATGGTTTGCTATGACTAAAGGCAATGACAAACTGAAGAGGAATGGCATTGGATTCATCCTGAAAAACACATTTAAAGATCTGCCTTGAAAAGCAATGCTATCTGTACTAGGATAATATCCATATGCCTACAAGGAAAACCAGCTAATACAACTATTATTGAAATTTACACACCAACCACTAAATTATATGATGATGCAATTAAAAATTTCTACCAAAATTTTCAGTATGAAATTGATCAAACATGCAATCAAATTATTTTGCTAATTACTGGCAATTGGAATGCAAAGGTTGGAAACAAAGAAGAAGGTTGAGTAGTTGGAAAATATGGCCTTGGTCATAGAAATAATGCAGGAAATTCCAAGATAAAATTTTGCAAGATCAATGACTTCTTCATTGCAAATACTTTTTAAAACAACATAAAAAAATGACTACACACATGGACTTAACCAGATGGAAGACACAGAAATCAAATTGACTACATCTGTGGAAAGTGATGGTGGGAAAGTTCCAAATCATCTATCTAAACAAGACCAAGGGCAGACTTTGGAATAGACTATCACTTGCTCATATTAATATTCAGACTACAGAAGAAGAAAACTGAAACAAATCGACAAGAGCCAAAATATTACCTGAACATATCCCATCTGAATTTAGAGATCTCTCAAGAACAGATTCACATGGAATGTACGAAGTATGAATTTGGGAAAATTGGAAGTGGTCAAAAATGAAATGGAATGCATAAACATTGATATCTTAGGCATTAGTGAGTTAAAATGGACTGGTATTGGCCATTTTGAATCTGATAACCACATGGTTTACTATGCAAGGAATGACAAATTGAAAAGG
>NW_006408649.1:3093013-3096697 GCF_000296735.1 Chrysochloris asiatica | reverse complement strand
AAAGAGGTGACCCAATGGAATGTGGAAATCATTGGAAAATCTCATTAATATCTCATACAATTAAAATTTTGCTAAAGATAATTCAATAATGACAGCAACAATATATTCATAGAGAAATGCCAGAGATTCAAGTCCAATTCAGACAAGAATGTGGATTGAGGGCTATCATTGCTGATGTCTGAATGGTCTTGGCTGAAAGCAGAGAATACCAGGAAGGTGTTTACCTGTACTTTATAGACTATGCATATTATGGATCATGACAAGTCATAGAAAATATTGTGAAGAAAGAGTATTCTGGAACACTTAATTGTGCTCATGAGGAATCTGTACATGGACCAAGAGGCAGTTGTTCAAGCAGAACACAGGACGCTGGATGATTTAAAATTAGGAAAGGTGCATGCCAGGGTTGCATTCTTTACTATATTTATTCAATGTGTATGCTGAGCATGTAATCAAGAAGCTGCATTATATGATGAAGAACATGGTATCAGGATTGGAGGAAGACTAATTAACAACCTGTGATACGCAGATGATACAACCTTGCTTGCTGAAAGAGAAGATAAAATATTTATTGATGAAAACAAAGACCACAGCCTTCGATATGGGTTATACCTCAAGGTAAAGAAGAAGAAAAAAAATCTAACCACTGAAACACAAATAATGTCAAGATAAATGGTAAAATGATGGACGTTTTCAATGACTTCTTTTTGCTCAGTTCAACCATCAACATTCATGAAATCAGCAGTCAAGAAATCAAATAATATATTGCATTAGGGAAATCTGCCACACAGAATATCTTTAAATTAGAGTTAAAAAGCAAAGATGTCAGTTTGAGGACTAAGTTGTGCCTGATCCAAACCATGATATTATCAATAACCTCATATGTATGTGAAAGTTGGGCAGTGAATAAGGAAGACCATTGAAGAGATGATGTATTTGAGTTATGGTGTTGAAGGATAATATTCAAATTATTACAGACTGACAGAAGAACAAACCAATCTGTGTTTGAAGAAATACAGCCAAAATTCTCCTTGGAAGTCAGGATGGCCAGACTTCATCTCTCATACTTCATACATATTATAAGGAGGAACCAGTCCCCAGAGAGGGGCACCATGTTTGGTGAAGTGGAAGGTCAGGAAAAGAGGAAGAACCCCAATGAGATAGATTGGCACAGTGTCAACAGCAACGGGCTCAGTTGTAGCAATGATTGTGAGATTGGCGCATGACCAGGCTGTGTTTCATTCTGCTGTAAGTAGGGTTACTATGAGTTGGTGCTGACTCAATGTTATCCAACAATAATAACAACATAAGGATCCCTTGTGGTGCAATGGATTAAGTGTTGAGGTGCTAACAGAAAGGTCGGGATTCGAACCCACCAGCTTTTCTAAGGAAAAAAGATGCATCAGTCTGCTTCCATAAAGATGAATAGCGGTGAAAACCCTATGGAATAATGTCTCTCTGTCCTACAGGATTCCTATAATTGAAATCTACTTTTTGGTATTGTGGGATCATGCACCCACATATATAGGGGCAGGAACCCAACACATATATTGGGGGGATCTAATTCAAATAAGACATAAAACCCTAAAGATACATTGTTGCAGTTGTTTGAAGCCACTAATTTTGGGTTTATTTTAGTTGTGAAGAAACAAATATCTGAAACATTAGTGTCAAAAATATATAAACAGTAAACATCAATTGTGTCCCTGTTCCTTTTTCAGACAAAAAGTTGATTCTGAGACTTATCCATTTGATTAGCAATTTAGATCTTTTTCGTTTCTTGTTAAGATAAATACTGGCAGAATAGCAGAAACTTTAAAGAGATGAATTGTTAGCATCAATAATAGATAATTCTCTGGAGTAAATTTTCTGAAAAAATGGATGAAGAATTAAGACAATAGCTGAAATACTGAAATAAAGGATGCCCCCAATGAGATGTTAAATTACAATAAATAGGAGGGTGGGGATTGATGATGCTGAAGATAAGAGAAAATATTCTAAAAGTGACAACCTTCTAGAATAAAAAGGCAAAGTCACCCCAGAATCTAGTTTACAAATGGAGGTATATGTCTTAGACATGAGATTAGATAATTCATAAATAGTACTAGGGGAAACCAGAGTAAATGGACACAGATTTTAGTTGAAAGATGTAACAATGAGGAGTTTGGGGAGTTGACATATCTTCAAGTTTATTCGCTAAAGTTTCCACTTGTCTCAGTGAAAATATGAAGCAAAATCATTAAGTTTGAGGAATTTTTTTAATTTTCAAAAATATGAATATACAGTAGACTTTCATTTGTTGTTGGTAAGTGCCATTGACTCATAGTGACCATATGTAGGATTCATTTATTAGATATAACATCAGAAGAAAAATTTAATGTTAATTTTTTTATCTGATGAAGTTCTCAAGCAATGTCGGTAGCAAGAACCGATATCTCCCTATTTTATTTAAGTATATTTCCAAGATAATCAATTTCCCCAAAATTAGCTCTAGCTTTCAGGTTGTTTCCCAATGACAATAGCAGTTATTTTTTTTCAAATCCTCAAGTTTGGGATTTGGTAATACTTTTAGCTGGCTGAATTTTGATTTGGGGGTCCCTGTCAGTATATTAGTATGTGCTGTGAAATCGGTTCCAACTAATAGTGAACTTGTACAGAGTTTCTGAGGTTGTAAATCTTTACAGGAGCAGAAAGCCTCATCTTTCTCCCAAGGACCCACATAGTTTCAAACTACTGACCTTGATATCAGCAGCCTGACTCGTAAGCACTATGTAGGAGAGCAAAACCTTTTTCACTGTACAAATTTAGACATGTAATTTTAGGTCCTGAATTACTAAAACTAGAAAATATTGTCTTTTCTGTGATCAAAGTGTCTATTCAAAGAATTAGTACCCCCTCTTTATTTCTGATCTGAAGTTTCCCATACTCTATTGTAAAGTTAGCTATAATTAGAAAAGTTGCTTATTAATTTTACATAGTTCCTATGTATTTTTATTGGAAGTGTTTTCAAATTATTTTGTCAAACATTTTGCCAGAAATAAAAAGTATATTGTGTAATTTGGGGCAAGTTATCTTATATTTGTAAACTATAATGCCTTTATTTGTAATATCTAATAATAATATGAATCCCATAGAATTGATGAGATGATTAAATAAGGTGATACATGAAGAAAGGAATAGTTGTTCAGTAAATATTGGTTAATTACTTTCTCATATAATTCATTCACTGTGTTTATATTTAAAGTCCACCAAATAATTACTGGTTATGAATTCTTTTCAAAGGAAAAAATAATGTAAAAATTTCAGGCAGATTTTTTCTTTCTCCTAAGTTCCAAAAGGTTTTTTATTATTGAAATATACACTTTATATTACAGATGTCATATCTTGGACATGACTTGGTCATTAGGCCATCTCAAAAATTCACATTTAAATTATTAGTCATCTTAAGTAAATATTTAGCGCTAATGAGGTAAAAACTCCTATAGATACAAAACAATGTTTAATATCCTTTGTGTTATTGTCAAATTAATTGATAATATATATTATGGGCCACCCAATGAGTACATAAGCATTGAAATATATACATATATGAGTATATGACTACAACATACTCACAAAAATTTATTTTAAATGGTTTTGAACATACATCAAAGACTTAAACTATATATATATTATATATATATA
>NW_006408649.1:3079473-3092661 GCF_000296735.1 Chrysochloris asiatica | reverse complement strand
GCACTTCACAATCACAATATATATATATAAGCATATGTTGTATCTTCCCTCTTACATTTATACAATTTATAGTCAGATGATTTATTTTATTCAGACACCAACTTTACCAACTCTAGTTTGCAATCTGGAAATCAATAGTGTTCTGTTGGCATCCTCTCACCTCATAAGCAATTAAGCATTTGACATAAAACTTAGCTTAAAATTTTGTTGACAAGTTACTTGGGCACATCTGTTCTGGAATCTGCAGCCAACAATAGTAAGAACACATTCGTCAGGGAAGCAATCGCATATGATTAGTATGCAAGCCAAGTCATTCAATTATTAAACAGAGAAGTATAATTTTAAATAAGTATTTTTGTTCCTGTAATTTAGCTTGAAGAAATACACAAAGTGGGAGGAAAGTAGTATTGTACATCCTCAGAGTCAAATTGCAAATTTCTCCAGAATTGATCAAATTAACACTGTCTCTGATCCATGGTAAGTAGAAACAAATGTACATTCATAAATTAATGAGTACATTCTACAGCTGTATTTTAATGTTATTGTTAAGTGCCTTCAATTCAGTTCTGACTCAAAGCCACCCTGTACAGGGTTTTGGAAGAGCTGCTTGTAGGTTTGAACCATCGACCTTGTAGTTTCAACTGACCATTCAGTTCATTGCTTATCAAGCAGTGCCACACCAGGTGATGATTAATTTGAAAAATTGGTCAATTATACCTAACTTATATAAGAGCAACAGAAATTTATATAAATTAATGATTACTGTAGGTCCAACAAGAGATGAAAAAATTCCAAAGGTCAGCTTGCGAAGACAAAGTCAAATATTATAATAAAATGTGTAAATACCTGGAGTTAGAAAACCAAAAGGGAATAACTCACTCAGCTTTTCTCAAGCTGAGGAAACTGAAGAAAATTTTCAAATATCTACTTGTGGTATTGAAGGATTCTAGGGACAAATTATTGAATGATACAGAAATCATCAAAAGAAGATGGAAGGAATGGTACCAAAAGAATCGATCAGTGTTTAACCATTTCTAGAGGCAGCATGTGATCAAGAGCCAATGATCCTGAAGGGAGAAGTCCAAGATGCACTGAAGGCATTGGAAAAGAATAAGGTACTGGGAATTGATGAAATAAAAATTGAAGTTTTTCAAACTAATAAGACACTGGATGCACTCACTCATCTATGACAAGAAATTTGGATGAAAACTACCTGGCAAACTGACTGGAAGGAATCCGTATTTGTGCCCATTTCAAAGACAAGTGACTCAGTGGAATAGGGAAATCATCAGACAATATCACTGATATTTCATGTGAGTAAAATTTTTACTAAAGGTAATCTCAAAATGCTGCAATCATACATTGACAAGAGAACTTCCAGAGTTTCAAGCAGGATTCAAAAGAGGATGCAGAATGAGGGTTATCACTGCTGACGTCAGATGGATCTTGGCTGAAAGAAGAGAATACCAGAAAGATGTTTACTTGTGCTTTATTGACTATGCAAAGCCTTTTGATTGTGTGGATCATGACAAGTTTTGGACAACATTTCAAAGTGTAAATATCCTTGAGCACTTAATTGTGCTCATGAGGAACGTGTACATAGACCAAGAAGCAGTTGCTTGAATAGAACAAGGAAACACCGAATGGTTTAAAATTAGGAAAGGTGTGTGCCACGATTGTATTCTTTCACCATACTTATTCAATATGTATGATGAGAAAATAATCTGAGAAGCTAGATTATATGAAGTAAACCATGGCATTAGGATTGGAGAAAGACTCATTAAAAACCTGTGATATGCAGAGGATACAACCTTGCTTGCTGAAAGTGAAGAGGACTTAAAATACTTATTGACAAAGATCAAAGACTGTAGCCTGTGGTATGGATTGTATCTCAATGTAAAGAAAACAAAAATCCTCACTGCTGAACCAATAATCAGCATCCATATAAATGAAGAGCAAATAATAAAGTGTTGAATAAAAAATAAAGTGTTGAAAAGCAAAGATGTTAGCTTGAGGACTAAGGTGCACCTGACCCAAGCCATGGTATTTTCAATAACTCATATGTATGTGAAAGCTGGACAGTGAATAAGGAAGACCGTAGAAGAATTGATGCTTTTAAGTTATGATGTTGGAAAGAATATTGAAAGTGTCATGGTTGCCAAAAGAACTAACAGATTTGTGTTGGAAGAAGAGAAGCCAGAGTGCTCTTTGGAGGCCAGGCATGGCCAAACTTGGCCTCTCATACTTTGGACATATTGTCAGGAGAAGTCTCTGGAGAAGGTAAGGTGTCTGGTAAGGTGGAGGGTCAGAGAAGAAGAGGAGGACCCCCTCCTCTTGTGAGTTGGATTGGCAAAGTGGAAGCATCAATGGGTTTCAAGCGTGGCAGCAATTGTGAAGTTGGCCCAGGATCAGGCATTGTTTCGTTCTGTTGTGAATAGGGTCGCTATGACTTACTGACATGATGATAACAAACAACAACAAAAACAATATATAAATGAAGAAAAACAGAGATTAAAGTTGTCAAAGACTTCATTATGCTCAAATCAACCATCAACACTCCTGGAAGCAGTAGTCAAGAGATCAACTGACGTATTACATTAGGCAAATCTGTTGCACAAGACCTCTTTAAAGTGTTGAAGAACAAAGATATGTTTGAGCACTAGGGTGTGCCTGACCCAAGCCATGTTTTTTGTCAATAATCTCATATGCATATGAATGTTGGACGGTGAATAAGGAAGACCATAGAAGAATTGATGCATTTGAATTATGGTTTTGGAGGAGAATATTAAAAGTACCATGGGCTGCCAAAAGAACAAACAGATCTGTGTTGGAAGAATTACAACTAAAGTGCTCCTTTGAAGCTAGGATGTCCAAACTGTCTTTCATACTTCAGACATTTTTCAGGAGGGACCCATCACTGGAGAAGGATATCATGTTTGGTAAAGTGGAGGGTCGGAGAAAAAGAGGAAGACCCCCAGCAAGATGCATTGGAACAGTGGCAGCAGCGATGGACTCAGGGGTAGAAATGATTGTGAGGTTGACCCAGGATTGGGCAGTGTTTCATTCTGTTGTGCAAAGGGTCGCTATGAGTTGGTACCAACTCAGTGGCACCTAACAACAACAGCAATATGTCCAACATTGACAGTATTTTGTATGCATTATTCCTTTTGTTGTTGTTGCTGTTAAGTGCTATTGAGTCAATTCCAACTCATAGAGATGCTGTATAGGGTTTCTGAGGAGCAACTAGTGAGTCTGAACTGCGTGTCTAGCAGCTTAAGCCTACCCTTCACTCCAGTGTTTGTTCTGTAGCACTACACTTGGATTTCCTTAGTATTAAAAAAAAAAATGTATGAACTGTGTAGGAAGGCTCCAAAAGTTTAAATACCTTCTTCAAGTTTATGCAAGTAATGCATCATTGAATCAAAATTTGATGCTAAGCACTGTGGTACAAATTTTTTACTTACTGCCTTTTTACTAAATGGAGATGCAAAGAGATTACTGTCACAGAGTTAGATACATTTTCACTGAATATGGATTAAGATGTCCCAAAGGTTGAAGATGATTATTTGCTTTGGGGAAGTTTATCTGTGAGATATGCATATGTGTGTGTTCTTGCCTCAGCAGTTGCTCTCAGGAGATCAGATATTGACAAGAGGATCTTTCTCTATATACACTAGAGGAATAACTGTAAAATGGGGAAAAGATTATAAAAAGGAGGCATACTATGCTTGACGTAGCACAATCTGAATTGAACTCAGTGCTGCACCTTAGACTGAAAAAGATCAACTATGGGAAATGTACTGTCACATGTAGTAATTGCCTTTCCATCTGTGGAGCTGGCACATGCTCATGAGGCATGATGAGGCTTTTCCCAACTGCCAGTCATTTTGTAAAGAGGTTTATACTGATGCATGACATGAGAGATTTTTTTTTTCTTCTTTTTCTGAGACATGTATATCTAAGTTCAGACTTCTTGACACAGAGATCCTACAAATTTGTCAAGAGGTGGATCTTTTCATATTGATCACATTGTTCCAGATTAGGAGGTAAAGAGGGAACAAGGCATTTTGTTATCATAAGATTCTGCATAGGCATATGGCTATAGGAGTGATCTTTCTATTAATATTTGTAAGCAATTCTTTCTTATTTTTGCATGTCTGCTCATAATTTAGGTCATGCTCTTGACTATGAGAGGTGTTATTTTGCTATCTTGAGGTTAGTTTGGATGTAGCATATTGGCTATGAGTCAGACTACTAATGTCAAGGCCTGCAGTTTGAAACTACCATCCCTTCAATAGGAGAAAGATGAGGCTTTCTGCTCCCATAAAGATTTATAGCCTCAGAAACCCTATATAGGCTCGCTATGAGTTAGAACTAACTCTACAGCACATAACCATCTATAGAGATTATCTGCTAACTGTGCAACTACTGCCACTCAGTAATATTGGAATTAAAGCAAGGAGATTAGAGGGGGGAAAATGGCCTAGGATTATCCCAGAGCATTTATTGATACTTTAGAAAAATCTAAAGGAACATGTTGAGGCAATTTAATTTTTGATATTGTACTAATGGTGGGTCCATGACATAATAGACTCATATTTTTAATCAAAACAAGTGTGAATTTATTATTAATAAACTTCACTAAATCTCATGATATATAGATGCTACATGAAGAATATACTGAGGATCAGAAAATGTAAATGGCATTCCAAAGTCACATAAACAGTTTAAGCACTGGTAGAACTATTCAGAAGGCTGGCGGTTTTCATACATATAATCACATATTTTTTAAACAAATAGCTTAAATTAAGACTTCTGATGTGATATGAACTTGTTGAGAATGAATGGATGTAACATTAGAATTTCAGTTAATAAGAAGTATACACTGTCAGTCCTAAGTATGAGCATCACTCACTACATAGTATAGCAGGATGGCAAAATTTACCTAACCACTCATTCGGGTTCCACGTTTTTACCATCACAATTAACCCTGTTAAAACTCACTGGCAACTGAATCATATAATCCTGTCAGCATCTCTCACCAACTTCTCTTACCAAAATTCATCAGGAAAACAGGAACTACCAATCTACATTGTCCCAGATTGTCACTTGGTGGGAATTACAAAGACCAGGGCTAGAAAAGCCATATTAAATGGTATAGTACATCACACAAAGGTAGAATAAAAAGAAGTGGAGGGAATACAGCCTCACTACACAAAAAATTAGTCAACCTTCAGTCATTTCTGAAGGTAGCATATGATCAAGAACTGAATGCATTGAAGAAGTAAGAGCAATTTACACAGATGATATTGGAGAAAGCCAGGAATGTTTGAAATACCAGTTGAGATGTTTCAACAAACAGATGCAAGGCTGGAAAAGCTTACTTGTCTATGCTAAGAAATTTGGAAGATAACTACCTGACCTACAATTGGCTGCAAGAGATTTCTATTTGTGTTCATTCCAAAGAGAGTTGATTCAATAGAATATGGATATTATTGAATAATATCATTACTATAACAAGCAAGAAAAATTTTGCTTAAGGTAACTAAAAAACTGTTGTAGCAGTGCATTGACAGGGACCTGCCAGAAATTCAAGCTGGACTGAATTTCCAATTCAAAGTCAAGAGGATTTGGAATGAGGGATACCATTACTGACATCATATGAATCCTGGCTGAAAGCAAAGAATATCAAAATATGTTGATCTGAGCTTTATTGACTATAAAAAGGCATTCAACTGGGTGAATCATAACTATTAAAAATAACATTACCGAGAATGGAAATTCCGTAACAACAAAATGTTCTCATACAGAAATTGCATGTGCTCCAAAAGGAGGCATCCCTTCAAACAGTAAAAGAGGACACTGCGTGGTTATATTTTTTTCACCATATTTTATCTATGTAATTGTTGTTAAGTACCTTCGAGTCAGTTCTAATTCATATTGACCCTGTATAGGGCTTCCAAGGAGCAGCTGGTGGGTTTGAACCACTGAACAGTGCTTATCCTTTAGTGCCACACCAGGACTGAATCTATATGAAGGTAATAGTCTGAGGAGCTAAACTATATATGAAGAAGAGTGTGGCATCATGATTGGAGTACTCAATAACAACATGCAATATACATATGACACAACTTTGCTTACTAAAAGCAAAGAAGAATTTAGGCATTTAAAGATGAAGTTCAAAGACAACAACTATCAGTATGGATTACACATCAACACAAAGAAGAAAAAAAAATCCTTACAACTAAACTAATAAAAAACAATATGGTAAACATAATAAAAGATTCTAGTTGTCAAGGATTTCATTTCACTTGGATCCATAATATCAATCGAAGTAGCTATGAGGAATTCAAGTGATAGGTTACATTAGGCTAATCTGGTACAAAAGATCTCTTTTAAAATATTTAAAAAATGCAAAGAAGTCACTCTTAGGTATTTTCAGTCATTGTATATGCATGGAAAAAGCTGGGCAATAATTGAGAGAAATAGAGGAAGGACTGATTCATTTAAATTATGGTGTTGGCAAGGAGTATTAAATATACCATGCACTTTCAGAATAGCAAGCAAATCTGTCTTGGAAGAAGCACAGTCAGAATGGTCCTTAGAAACCAAGATGGCAAGACTTTATCTCATACACTTTGGACAGAGACAAGTCCCTGGCTAAGGATATTATGCTTGTTAAAGTAAAGATTCACCCAAAAATATGAAAGCATTCAGGGCATGATTGACAGAGTAGCTGTACCAATGAGTTCAAACATAGGACCAATTGTGAGAATGGCACAGAACTGGGAGTTTCTATTTTGCTGCACAGAGGGTTGCTAAAATTAGAAGACAACTGACAACAACAATGGTGGATGAAAAATGCAATGTTTCTCATGATCCCAATCCTTTTAAATCAATCTCATTCATTTCACATGAAAATCTCCTCAAACAGCAAATTGCAAATGACAGATATGTGGTAATTAATCCTAAAGTGGTTTGATGCTCTTAGGTTCGGTAACATGTTTTTTCTAGGTTACCTCTTCCATTCTCATGTCTGTAAGTATTAGATATATACTATTGAATTCCTAATTGGAACATCTTTCTTGAGTTCCAGATATACCTAATTATATTCTTTTTTAGTTATCTTATAGACCAATTGTACTGTAAATAAATAAAAGATACTCAATGTTCTTCACCCATCTTTATTTCTATATAGAATAATACAGGGATCAGTAAATAGACCACATGGCATGTGAGACTGAGCAGAAATCTTTGAAAGGAAAATTGCCTGAGTAACCTTCTATTTAAATTCCTTCATTTCAGTGGTTTAAGTGACTTTTCACTAAGTTTTAGTGCCATTCAACATTATCTGAAATGACATTTCTCATGTCTGCCTTAGATTCCTTTCTGTAATACTGGTTCTTGCAACTCTCAAAACTAAATCCTTGATTTTGCACCTGAGTTCTCCTGCTGCAGCATGAGATCAGATTCAAGAAAATATCCTAGATGTCTCATGTTGGTTGGATAGCAGATTGGCATTCTTGTCTGTTAAAGTTTATTGTACAAAGAAGTATCAATTCTTTCTTCTCTTTTGTGGTCAAATTAGTATATTTTTGTATGCTGGTTGATGTTCAAATGCTGATATTGATGCCAGATGCTTTCAGAAGTACTATAATCAATGAATAATAACCACCTCAATGTAGGTGTAGAGATAATAGATAAATATGATTTCGAATATAACATTCTCCTTTAAATGTTACTATGTGCATAAATGTTAGCTCAGAATCCATTCAGTAAATCCCACTGAAATAACTTCACTCTACTTGACAATTTTTATGTGCCAGGAGTTAAAAAAAAAAAAAAACTAAAACTAAAATAATCTACTCCCCTATTTGAGGCTGTTTATGGTCTAGTGATTCATTAAATAGCATTAAATATTATCTATCTCCCATGTGGATTCATCACTTCAGGTTCTATATAGTGCATTCATATGCATTAGCTCATGAGTTCCTCTAAACAAACTAGTGAGGTAGGCAGATGGTAATTATTTCCCACAGTAGAAAGAAAAAAAAGAAAAAGTAATTACTTACCAAGGAGGTAAAATGTCATATGTAAGTTTATATATTAGAATATTGGATTTCTGTGAAATAGACCAGTGCTTTCTCCAGCAGAGAAGAAATGTATTATAGAAAAAAATTGATTTTCACTTTTTAAAAATGCTGTAATATATAGATGATCTAAATATAATTGCACTATTGGAAAAAAGTTCAAATAACAATAAAAGTTAGACCCCTTATATTTCAGTCTATCTTCCAAAGCTAATTTGATCACTATTGCATTTATTGTTTTCTGTTAGGACAAACACAGGAAAAATGCCATACATTGGAAGCAAGAGAGATCCAAAATTGAAAGATTGTGTTAAAATTCCAGTTATTCATTGATTAGCTGTGTCATCTTCAGTAAATTGCTTACCTATTCTGTACATTAATTTTTATGTTTGGAAATAAAGATACTCTTACCAAACTGGAAGAAATTCTATAATCTATGAAAAGTGTCTTCAAATAGTTAGTTGACACTCAAACAATTCTTACACTTTGCCTCATCACTGTATCCTTCAGCAAATTCGACTTAAATATATAGTGGACTTTTTCCTTTTTTTAAGTTCAAATAAGAAACATTATTCAAGGCAATGCCATATTTTGTCAAGAAAGTCTGATTTTATAGGCATATTAACCTTACAAAGTTTACCATGGTCAATTTGGTTAAACTGGGTAAAATCTTTAGGTATCTGATCAAATAAACCCTAAGCCTTCCTAAACTGAAAATGGGGGCCTACTGATACTTCCTGAAGATAATAGTAAACTAAGATTTCCTCTAAGGTTGAGGTTTAGAAGCAAATAGTCCCAAACAGGTGACAAAGTGTGATTTACACATTGAAGGAATGTGCAAAGGAGAGTGAACATGACTGACTAGTCATCTAGCTACCAGCATTACTGCTCAGGGAATCTCTACCATGTTTGCTTTACTGAAAATCATACCACTATGTTTGATTTGAAAAACACAGCACAGGTTATAAACAGCTTATTTTATGTCTCCAAGTGGATAGGTGTGGTGCTATGGGTTAATGCACCAGACTGTAAAGCCATTTGAACTACAAGGTTGGTAGTTCAAGCTCACCAGTCACTCCTTGGAAACCTTATACAGGGTCGCTATGGGTAAGAACTGACTCAAAGGCACTTAACAACAAGTGGCTAGGTGAATTATTTTAAGATAATTAGTACAGGTTCAGAGGTGAGTGAAATGTAAATAACTATATTGCTTTTTTGTTGTTAAGTGCTGTTGAGTCAGTTTTGACCATAGTGACCCTGCATAGGGTTTCCAAGGAGCGGCTGGTGAGTTTGAATCACCAGCCTTGTGATTTTGGTGGTTTTGAGTCATAGCGACCCTGTATAGGGTTTCTGAGGAGTGTCTGGTGAGTTTGAAATGCAAACCTTGTGGTTCAAAAGCGACCTTGAGGTCCAGTGTTTATCCTACAATGTTACAACCTGACTCCATATTACTTTTAGTTCATCCAAATATAACTCTTGGATCTGGATTCTTTGTATCTGTCAGCGATGTGAACCCTGATTTTGGTGGTTATATCTGTAAGGAGCTCTGTAAGGAGCTCTGGTAGTGTAATGGTTACGAATTGGGCTGCCAATCTCAAGGTCAGCAGTTTGAAACTACCAGTGGTTCCACGGGAGAAAGATGAGGCATTCTGCTACTATGAAGATTTATAGACTCAGAAACCCTGTGCAGAGTCACTATGAGTCACAACCAACTCCATAGTACTTAACAACATCGGTAATAATTATGTTGCCTTATCGTTGAAAATCAGAAATTCACTAGAGTTGCATGTCTGAAAGTTTTGATAATAGTAAATAACAATTATTAATTGCTTTGAGTCCACTATTGCTACCACTATGTTAATATTGGGTCCACAATAGTCTTAAACAGAATAACAATTGTGAGAATTGTTCAGGACTAGGCAGGGATTCTTTGTGACTAGGATGACTATGAGTTAACTCAAGGACACTTAAAAGCATTGTTCTTAAGATCATAAAGACAAAATTATTATTATAATGCTTTATTTTAATTGTTCGGTAAAT
The DNA here is from genome assembly GCF_000296735.1 of Chrysochloris asiatica. Lineage (NCBI taxonomy): Eukaryota > Metazoa > Chordata > Mammalia > Afrosoricida > Chrysochloridae > Chrysochloris > Chrysochloris asiatica. The sequence goes on along the minus strand of NW_006408649.1, from coordinate 3,082,531 downwards.
TACAAGTGCCAGTGAAATCACCTAGAAGAATCTCTAAACAATTAAGTCAAGCAGGATCTGACCATTATATTTTATTTTGGAAATAAGAGCAAAATAACAGAAATTGAGTAAAACAAATAATATAGCCACTACATTTCATTCATTAAGTATGTTCTTAGTATTGTACCACTTCTTAAGAAATTTGCACACCAATTCATTAATAATTCAAACAACCCCAGGCTTTAATGAAAGTTAAATAATTTAATTTCCAGTCCACAATCATTCTAGTAATTTAATTTTTTTTTTAGTTTTTATTATAAGTTCTGTGATTTATAAAAAGAAGAAAGTCATACCTGTTCCTTATTTCATTTGTAAGCATTATGTCTAGATTGGAGTCCTGGCGTGGTGCTGCCGGTTAATGCCTTGGACTACAAAATCATTTGAACAGCAAGTTTGGCTGTTCAAGCTCACCAGCTGCTCCTTGAAAACCCTGTACAGGGTCACTGTGAGTCAGAACCAACTTGATGGCACTTAACAACAACAACATATCTAGATAAAGACAGATTGGTAAAGTGTGAAAGCTAAGGATGATCCTCACATGTGTATTTGTCTCTCCCAGCTCATGCTGGCTTGGCTTTCTGTCTCTGTAGTTCTTTATTTCACTCAGAATTAATTAGGGTTAGGACACATCCTACACTGATATGACTTCATTAACAAAAATAAATTCCTTTTTCAAAGCAATATTACATCTACTGGTAAAAGATTCCAAAACTTATTTAGTGGGGAAACCATAATTATATTCATAACATTACTTGAAGCATATTTCTCTATGACCAAAGGGTTCCTACTCCATTGAGAAATAAGAAATGGGAAGGGGATTTTTGTTGTTTTATATCCTTGTCTTGCTTCTGACACATAGAGACCTTATGTACAACAGAATAAAACACTGCCCAGAGCTGTACCATCCTCACAATTATTATTGTATTTTAACTCACTGCTGCTGCCACTGGGTCAATTCATCTCCTTAGTGGACTTCTTTTCCCCTGATCTGACAATTGACCCGTCATGGTGTTCTTTTCCAGGGATTGGTCCCTCCTGATACCATCTATGCTGTATAAGAGACAGCGTCTCAATAACCTGACTTCAAAGGAGTACTCTGGCTGTAATTCTCTCAACACAGATTTGTTTGTTCTTCTGACAGCCCATGGTCCTTTTAATATTCTTCTCCAATAATGTAATTTAAAAGTATTGACTCTTCTATGGTCTTTCTTATTCAATTCAAACGTAATTTGAATTCTTGACTGTTGTTTTCATAAGTGCTGATAGTGGTCTTCCTTATTCATTGTAAGGAAAACAAGCAAAATGAAGTCTGACAGATTCAATATTTTCACTGTTTATTATGATGTAATTTATTGGTCAAGTTGTGAGGATTTTTTATTTCTTTACATTGACATGCAATCCATACTGAAGGCTATGATCTTCATCAGTAAGTATTTTAATTCCTCTTCATTTTCATCAAATAATGTTATATCATCTGCATATGGCCAGTTATTATGGAATTTATTATTTTATCTGCTTACTTTGATTTTGTTTTAGTTGTATTAAAATGTGTACAAAGCCTTTAGCAAAGTCCTCAGTATAAATCTTTAGTAAATAGACAAACAAAAGCATTGCTGCATAGTTGATTCTTACTCATGTGACCATGCAGAGCAAATCAGAGCGCTCTATAGTTGGTACTGACTCGATGGCACCTAACTACAACAGCAACAGCATGGTCTTTCCAATGGTAGCTGACTGCCACATCTTTCTCCTGAAGAGTGTCTGCTGGGGCTGGGTGGGGGTGGGGGGGATTCAAAAATGTGGTTAGCAGCTGAGTACTTAACCATGACCCCATCAACAATACTTAAATTATTAGACAATGCCTGATATTATTTTTATTTCTTGATGCCCTGATATTATTTTTATTTCTTGCTGCCCATCCATATGTCATTTTTTAAAAAATAGCATTAAGATATTTACCACGCTATTTCCTCCTTTTTCTGTAAAAAGAATAACATGGGAAAAAATTACTAATGTCTTGTAGGCATTATGTTATTGTGATCATGGTTTAGTGCCATGAAGTCAGTTCTGTCTAATAGCAACCCTATGTTGCTAAGAACCTAATACTGCCCAATCCGGCACCAAGCTCACAATAACTGTAATGTTTTAGTCCATTGTTGCTGCCACAGTCATCCATCTGCTTGAAGTTCTTACTCTTTTTCAATGAGTCTGGTCCAATATTAAAGTGCTCAACCATTACCCAAATCCTTGGCAATTTGAATTCACCAGTGGCTCAGAGGGAGAAAATAAATGAAGATTTGCTCTGGTAAAGGTTTGATCTGAAGAAAACCATGCGATCTACTCTGTCGCATGGAGTTGCTATAAATTGAAAATGAGTTGATGTTACAAAACAACAAGTATGTATTAAAGAGCAGAAAAATACATGATTCACTGAGAAGAATTGAAGTGTTTTCTTCCCCCAAATCTAAGTGTTTTCTCTCCAGAAATTTCAATAGAAGTTGGTAGGAGAGGAAGTACTTTTAGACTGAGTACTGTACCATATACTTAATATTTTGCCTACTTCAGTAGGGCTATCTTAAAATTAATATTGAACTCATTTTAGAAGTTTTAACATTACTGATACCTTGGTTCCTCACTAAGAATTTCAGTTCAGCCACTCAAAGTTGAATCCTGGGCAGTGGGAATTTTAAAGCTTCCCATCTAATTATAAACCATGTTGATGTTCTTGGTAAATGTCATAGTGAGTCCATTATGAATCATAGCAATCCTGTTTAAGATTTCTGAGGCACAACTGATGGGTTTTAAACACTGATTCACAATTAGCAATCCAGAGCTTACCCACCAATGCCATAACAGGACCATTATTGTTACTTTTGTTTGTGCAATCAAGTCAGTGCCACCTCATAGCAACCTTATGGACAACATAACAAAACACTACTTGATCATTTGCCAACCTCACAATACTTACACTTGGGTCTTCTCTTCTGCCACTGTGCCAATCACCTTGTTGTGGGTCTCT
>NW_006408649.1:3075824-3077136 GCF_000296735.1 Chrysochloris asiatica | reverse complement strand
CTGATGCTTCCTCTTTTTTAGAAACCTTTACTTTCCAATCACTAGTAATTATAAACATACTCGGATTGCATGTTTGATCAATTTCAGAATGAAGAAGTCTGTAGATTTCTTCAATTCATCATCACTGGTCTTAGTGATTGGTGTGTAAATTTGAATAATAGTGATATTAAGTGGTCTTCCTTGTAGGTGTATATAGATTATCCTATCACAGTCAGCATTATACTTCAAGGTAGATCTTGAAATGTTAACTGTGATGTTGAATGTGATGCCATTTTTCTTCTAGTTGTCATTTCTCAGCATAATAAATCATATGATTGTTGGATTCAAATGGTCAATACCAGTCTATTTCAGCTCACCAATGCCAGGATGGAGTCCTCGTGTGGTGCTATGGGATAATGCAGTGGACATCAAGGTCCATTTGAAGCATAAAGTCAGTGGTTCAAATTCACCAGCCGCCCCTCTAAAACCCTATACAGGGTCACTATGAGTCAAAACTGACTCAACGGCACTTATGAACAACAAGAACAACAATGCTTACGATTACATGTTTCTGTTTTACATTATTTTGTTTTTGTTTTGTTATTTTGTTTCCTTAAGTATTTATTGTGAATTTAGTGAAGGTTTACAGGCAAGATTATCAGTTTTACATTAAATAAATCATATACTTTGTTTCATCTCAATGACTGCAATCCCCTCCAGATAACAAGTATCCTGCTTCCTCCCTGTGTTTCCTATTTCCATTCCATCTACCAACCTTTCCCTTGTCCTTAGGTATATGTTGCCCTTTTGATTTTGAATGATTGACCAATAATGTTTTTTTTTATTTTTCACGTTTTTCGTTTAACAGTATTTGCTTTTATTTCTTCTGTTTTTGTTTTTGTATTTTTCATGTGCACAAAAACACTTAGGAATATATAATCATTTAAACAACCAAAGGTCACTTTCTGCAAGCCAGTTTCCTGGCCACCAGCACAGGCCTTCTCTTTTCAGGAGTCTAGAGTCCTCAGCTGCTCTCTCTCTCAATGCCATCACCTCTACCTCTATCTCTGGTGTCACTGCTTCTCTGGTTAGGGTCCCGGGTTTCACTCATGCTCTTCTCTCTTGATGGTCTTAGGGTCCACTGTTCCTGCAATATAAAATCTTACTACTCTCCCCCTTTATGTTATGAAACTTCTACCTTTCCATTTGTGCCAATCACAATTAGTCAAGGTAATAATTACTCACTATTGAATCAAAAGAATCCTATCTCCATTTCCTTTCACTAGACTCATCTAGGTAAGATGAAAACTACTCAATGGGGATTCTACCTTCC
>NW_006408649.1:3071565-3073354 GCF_000296735.1 Chrysochloris asiatica | reverse complement strand
TTTTTCTGTTTGTCTTTCTTTCAAGAAGTATCTTCTGTTCTAGATGCTCCAGGCTGGTCTGCTTGTTCTTTCAAGTGGAAATTTCCCATCTCAAAAGATTCTGGATGGGGATAAGGATTCCACCTATGGTCTTGTACAATGCAAAGGCTCCATAGTAAACCTCCTTCACTGGGCAAGTTCTAGCCCCATTTTAGGTATTTCAATCAGTTATAGGCTAAAGATGGACTTATAAGCTTTCTATGATAATGTTTCTTGCTATTCCTTTCTCTCCCCTTCAGGTGTCTATTTTACAATAGGAGGTAAGGGAAACCAAGATTCAAAAGACAACCAAGCATCTTAACATTATTTCCCCATTTTACCCGTTCAAACCATGCCTCAATCCTTGTATCCCCAAGCCCTGTTTTCCATGGTTGTGCTTACATTGTTATTTACTTCTGTACTATTTAGCCCATGTAAACCTGCCTAACTTTTCTCTCATCCACCTTGTTCTTCCCCTTCTAGTGTATGCACCCCCAGCACCCAAACTATCCTGTGTCTATTCACTACCCTTTGCTCCATAATCCTGTATCTATTCCCTATCACCCTACCCTGTGATCCACCTTCCCCTCTCTCTGCTCACCCCACCCCCCACACTCTGGTAAACAACACGATTGCCCACCCCCTTTTAGTGTGGATGCTTTTCCTTAATCTTTTACAGTAATGGTTCTATGCAGTATTTCTCCTTTTGTGACTGACTGATTTCACTCAGCATAATGTCTTCAAGGTTAATCCATATTATGCAGTATCTTGTAGCTCCCTTGTTATTCTTCAAGGTAGCATAATAATCCATTCTGTGTATGTATAAAGTTTGTTTATCCATCCATCCATTGATGGACACTTAGGCTGTCTCCATCTTTTTGCTATTGTAAATAGTGCTGCTATGAACATTGGTGTGCATATATCTACTTGTGTTATGACTTATATTTCTTGTGGATTAATACCAAGTAGAGAAATTGCTGGATCACAAGGTATCTCTATTTCCAACCTTCTAAGGAAGCTCGATATTATTTTCCAGAGTGATTGGACCATTTTGCAACCCCAACAGCAATGTAGGAGGATCCCAGTCTGTCCACATCCTCACCAGCATTTATTGTCCTCTATTTTTTAATCTTTGCTATTATTGCTGGTATGAGATGATATCTCATTGTTGTTTTGATTTGCATCTCACTAATGGTTAGTGATTGTGAACATTTTTTCATATGTTTGTTGACTGTCCAGATCTCCTCTTTGGTGAAGTGTCTATTCATGTCCTGTGCCCATTTTTTAATTGGGTTACTTGTGTTGTAGGTTCCTATGTATTTTAGAAATGAGTCCCTTATCTGATGTGCTGTTGCAACAGATTTTTTCCCATTCTGTGGGCTCCCTTTTTACTCTTTTGATGAAGTCTTTTGATGCACGTAAGTTTTTAATTTTTAGTATGCCCCATTCATCTATTTTGTCTACTTTTGCTTGTGTAATTTTTAAGATGTTTGGTAGTCTGTGTATCCCTGTATTAGAGCCCTCACATTTGTCCCTATTTTTTCATTGATGGCCTTTGTAATTCTGGGATTCACATTTAAGACAGTCTGTTGTATCCTGCAATCTACTTGAATTCCTCACCACCTGGATCACTCTTCCTATATTTTCCCCTTGTTTGGCATTGTTAATATTTTGATTTTTGGTTGGTCTCACAGGTCCTCTGAATTCATTGTTGTAATTTTGTTCTGTTCTGAACTCTGGCATTTGTCTACTGAGTTCCAGGTGGTGTTGC
>NW_006408649.1:3065161-3071030 GCF_000296735.1 Chrysochloris asiatica | reverse complement strand
TGAATCTTAGACTTTCTTTAGAATTTTAAATCCCTTTTTCTGCTTGCTCTTCTATCTTAGCAGTATTGAGAGATTTTTCTTACTGCTTACTGGCTCTGGCTTCCATCTCTTCAATTATGTTCATTTGCCTTTTCAGTGTATTGTCCATTTCTGATATTTCATTATTAATCATCTGGACCTCTTTTGTTGCAGGTTTTGAATTGTTTCCAATGCTGTATTTATCTTGTTTGATTGCTCCTGTAGCACTTTCCTGACTTCTTCCTTATTTTCTTTCACCCTTTTCAAAGCCTTTGAATTTGTTTCCATTCCATTCTTCTGAATTCCTCCTCAGGCCTCTTCTACTTGACAGTCTGTGTCTGCTTCCAGCTCATTTGTGTCAGTTATTCTTTTCTGTTTTGGGACACTTGTTGAGATATTTAATTCTGTTTTCTTGGACATTTTCAGTAGTTATGTGGGTTTTTAATGCTTAAATGGATGTATGTTGTTGTGTTGTTAAGCTTAATGAGTGTCTCCTGGTGAATATGATCTGGAGATATGCTTCCATTTTCATGTGGAATGCCTAGCAGTTGGTATTGGCTCTTGTCCAGATGGTGGGATATTACAGATTATGCTTATAGCTTGGCTATATGAGCACAGTTGCTGTCTCTTCTTTTGTAAGGTAGGGAGAGAAAGCTCTCTCCTCCAGGAGAAGAGTCAGGCCAAAAGGACCAAAGAGAGAAACAATATAAAAGCATAGACAGAAACCACCAATCAAAAACAAAAATAAATTCATAGTGGACTGTCTAGTAAACTTTGCTGTGCAGGCAGGGATAAAGGGTTCCACTCAGGTCAACTTTAGGGCTGGGTCCCAGAGTCAGATGTCATAAGAAGCACCTTCAGGACTCCTCTCAGTGCCATGGGAAAACTGTGGGCACAATGCTGGATGCTTTTGGGAGTGTGCTCCCATGCACCTGAAGGTGTCTGGGCTGTGCAGTAAGGGTGCACTCAGGGTGAAGAGAAAAGATATGTAAAAAATGAAAAGTTAAAGATGAAATATCATTCACACCTTTCCCTTGAGATGCACAGCTCTGCTGCTTCTACTGCTGGGTAACTGCCTCTGCTTGGCTGTGGCCTCACCCTCTGACAGACTGTCTGAATTGATTCTGAAATTGATGTATTTTGCTTCCACAGGCAGATTTCTTCACAAGTGGGCATGGGAAACTGGTGCCCAGAGCCTCATACAAGATCCAAAACTCTTGTGCTATTCTGCAGACCACACCTTCTTTGCTTTTTCTGCAGTTTCGCAGGGGAACTTTTCCTAACTGTCTCTGCTTCACCTGCCCCCAAACTAGAAGTCCCCTAAATTCATAGTTTGTACAGTCCATGTTTCAATTATCAATGGATGTTTGCACTTGTTTTTCATTATTGTATGCCGTGCCCCATCAGCTTTGTGTGTACTAAAATTTTACTCTATTTGTGTCATCATGGATACCTCTATTTTAAGAAGGTATTTTTTCCTCAATCACATGTTGAGTGCCTTCAGAAATTCTCTGCCTCTTTCTTCCTAGACTGTCTTAGTCTGGAAACTCAACTGAAACCTGTCCACACCGAGTATCCTGACACAATTCAAAATACTAATGGTATAGTTTCCAGCATCATAGCAACATGGAAGCCACCACTGTATAATAAATGAGAGACAAGTAGTGGTTTCAGGACCATTGTCAAGTTTGATACACTTGAATGTCCTTGTTTATGTGCCATGTCATTTTAACAAATACAATAATTTAATATTGGGGACTGTTAAAATCGCTAAGACTTCATACTTTAAATGGTGACCATATTTATTTTTTGAAGGTCTTAACAGTAAATGGCTAAGGCAAGCATACAGAAAATGAGATCAAAAATATTTTCATGGATGTGACAGTAGATGTATGCTCACAGAATGCCAGGAAAGGAAAGGGGCACTAACTTTGTTGTCAGAAGAGTAGAGCAAGAATTCACCATACAACTTTAACTGAAATGATTTTTTAAATTATAATATAAGTGATCTTTTTAAAATTTTGTAATGATATATTGTTGTTTTGTGCTATTGAGTCAATTCCTACTCATAGTAATTTTACAGTACAAAGGAGAACTGCCCATAAGATGTCCAAGACTCTACATCTTTAGGAAATCTTTCTCCAGTGTAGCAGTTAATGAATGTAAACCATTGACCATATGATTAGCAGCCAAATGCTTAATCATCATAGTACCAGTTATCCTTTTGTTTTAGTGATATATATCCATAACTTTATATAAATTTGAACAACAGAAAAAATGTGTTAAGGATGAAAGTAGAATGAAAGATTTGCGAAAAAGTTACAACAGTTAGAATTAAAATTTTCTAACAGTTTGTTGATGTTATCCCAAACATTTCTCTATAATTGTATAAAGATAGATAAGCAGACAGAATGTGTTTACACATTCATATTCATATTATACATTATTTGCATTTCTTAATTTAGTTTTATTTATCTCCATATTTAAAAAAATTTATGACATTAAACTTATTTCCATATTTTGAGTGAATTCAATATGCATGTCAATTTTACTTATAAAAATACTTTGTTCCTAAGCTGATAAGCACATTAATTCTATACCTGGAATATTTTATTTTCAGAAATATTTTTCAAGAAAATTTCTTTATTTAAATCATTATCACATGGTTAAAATCTCACTGTTGCCTTAATTTTTAAAGACTATATTAAGCTTCATTCTTCTTTCTTGTAGTCTGAAGAATTAAATACAAATAAAACTCCATTTCACATTTTTTAAATCCATTTCACATTTCTCATATGAACTGTTTTCAGAAATAGGGAAAACTATGGTTGTGCTTTCTATATACTTTCTATACATTATGATCAATTATGTTCTATAGACATTATTTAAGTGTACAATCACTTAAAAATCTCATGATGTACTCTTAGATATTTGTACCTTTCTATTTGCTATAGTAGTAAAGCAAATTAACACAACTAATAGATGTTTCTTGTCTGAAAGCAGAGAATATCAGAAAAATGCTTACCTGTGCTTTATTGACTATGCAAAGGCTTTCGATTGTGTGGATCATGACAAGCTATGGACAACATTGCCAAGTATGAGTATTCCGGAACACTTAATTGTGCTCATAAGGAATCAGTACCTGGACCAAGAGGCAGTTGTTCAAACAGAATGTGGGAACACTGAATGACTTAAAATTAAGAAACATGTGCAACAGGTTTGTATTCTTTCACCATACGTATTCAACCTGTATGCTGAGCAAATAATCTAAGAAGCTGGGTTATATGAAGGAAAATGTGGCATCAGGATTAGAGGAAGACTCATTAACAAACTGTGATATACAGATGGTACAACCTTGCTTGCTGAAAGTGAAGGGGACTTAAATATTTATTGATGAAGACCGAAGAGCACAGCCTTCGGTATGGATTGCATCTCAATGTCAAGAAAACAAAAATCCTCACCACTGGGCCAATAAACAACATTATTATCAATGGAGAAAAGATTGAAGTTGTCAAGGACTTCATTCTTCTTAGATCAACCATTAATATTCATGGAAGCAGCAGCCAAGATGATGTATTGCATTAGGCAAATCTGCTGCACAAGACCTTTTTAAAGTGTAGAAGACCAAAGATGTCAGCTTAAGGACTAAGGTGTACCTGACTCAAACCATGGTATTTTCAATAACCTCATATGCAAGTGAAAGCTGGACAGTGAATAAGGAAAACCATAGAACAATTGATACTTTTAAGTTATGGTGTTGGAGGAGAATATTGAAAGGACCATGGGCTGCCAAAAGAACCAACAGATCTGTGTTGGAAGAAGTGCATCCAGAGTGCTCCTTGGAGGCCAGAATAGCCAAACTTTGTCTCTCATACTTCAGACATATTGTCAGGAGGGACCAGTCACTGGAGAAGGATATCATGTTTGGTAAGGTGGAGAATCACAGAAAAAGAAGACCTCCAGCAAGATGGATTGGCAAAGTGGCAGCATCAATGGGCTCAAGTATGGCAAAAATTGTGAGGTTAGCCCAGGGCCAGGCAGTGTTTTGTCCTGTTGTGCAAAAGGTCGTGATGAGTCAGTACCAACTCGATGGTACCAAATAACAACAAAAACAACTAGATACTTTGCTAAGAAACCATTCTAAAGAACACTGTTTAAATCAGATGTTTGATTTTGACTACTAATTTTATTCCCCCCATTTTTTTGCATAGAAAATGAAAATCTGTTACATCCATGATCTATGCTTGATGAAAGCCAAAAGGAAATATTATACTTAATAATGTGGAAGATGTATAGTGGTAGATGTATTTTAGAGTATGAGAAATAATTTCACTTGGTTGAATATTTAATTTTGACTTTTCCAACTATCTGTAAGATAAAAGAGAACAGATGTTGTCAAGTCAGTTCTGACTGATGGAGACACATGTGTGTCAGATGAACTATCCTTTATAGGTTTTTCATTGATTCATTATGCATGTCATTAGGACAAGTTTTGTGTCCCTTCAGAGGATTAAAACATTTGTTCTGCAGAGCAAATGGAAGAAAGGCGGGATGTTATACTTTTATGCTATAACAGCTTCTTTCCTCCCTCATATCTGCACTACCCTGGTAGCATAGTGAATTATGTGTTGGGCAGTTAGCCACAGGGTCATCAGTTCAAATCCACCAGCCACTCCACAGGGGAAAGATGAGACTTTCAGCTCCTATAGAGATTTGCAGCCTCAGAAACCCTATACAGGATCTCAATGAGTGGAGTGCTGGTGTGGCACTGTAGGATAAGCACTGGACAGCTAACAACAATCTGTACTACTAGTGAGGCTTTCTCTGGTCCTTTGTCCTGCTATTCATCCTTACAGTAGACAAACAAAAGCCTTCAATGGGTCCACATTCTTCATGGTTTTGCTGCTCCTGGGGCTATATATCCTCACACTAATAATCAATACCTTAAAGGTTTCAGTTTAGTCATGAAAGGGTATCTTAGTGCTGTTGTAACGGAAATATTATAAATGGGTGTGCATTGATCAAGCAGATATTTTTCCTAAGTTTTGGATGCTACAAGTGGGAATTCAGGGCACAGGCTCTAGGAGAATGCTTTCTTTCTTTGGTGACTTTGGGGAAAGGTTCTTGCCTCTTTTCAGCTTCTGTCCCTCTGTTCTTTAGTGATCGTTATATGGTATGACATCTAACTTCCCCCATTTGAGTTTTCTTTTTATTGTTGTTGTTGTTAAGAATCATTTGCTTTTATCTGTACCTAGTTTGCTCCTTCTATATTCCCAAAATGATTGACTAAAAACACATCCTAACTTGACCTGCTCTCATTAACATAGCAAAGATAACCCAATAATCTCCTGTCTGACCCCCCAACCAAAAAAATCATAAACCTTTTATATCCACAAAAGTATGTGTTAGGATTTACAACACATTATCTTTGGTGAGACACAATTCAACCCATAACAGAAAGTGGTTATACTATTTTGAAGATTAAAAAACAAAACAAAAAGGAGACAATGAGAAACTGGAAATATTTTTAAGAATTACCAAATATGTTTTGTTGAGAAAATGTCAGGGAAATTAAATTTTTTAAAATCATTAAAAAGAAAAAAGAAAAAGGAAGGGAAATTCTGGAGGAGAAATTTAATTTTAATGTTCAGAAAACAGAAGATAATTGTAATTGTTATCTTATAAGTTTATTGTTGTTGTGTCCAGTCGATTCTGACTCATATCAATCCTATATAGGGTTTCCAAATAGGAACTTATGGGTATGACCCACTGACCTTATGGTTAGCAATCCACTTTATTTTCTTTTATTGTAATTTGAAATAACTTCATAGTTTAAAAAAAAAAACTTATA
>NW_006408649.1:3062636-3064796 GCF_000296735.1 Chrysochloris asiatica | reverse complement strand
CACGGTACTTAACAACAACAACAACAATTATCAAATTCAAGAAAATGAATATAGAGCATGTATTCAAATATCACCAATTGCTCCCTATGTCTTTTATAGAAACGTGTGTGTATGCATGCGTGTTTTAAGATATTAAGCAAGAATCCAATCCAATACCATTGTTTAAGTTATCTATTACTTCTATAGCAGAAATACCACAGCTTTAACATAAAACAGAAAGTAATTTTTTCACAGTTGTTGTTGTTAAGTGCTGAAGAGAGAGTTCTAACTCATAGAAACCCTATACAGGGTTTCTAAGGAGTGTCTGGTTGGTTTGTACTGCTTACCTTGTAATTAGCAGTCCAGTGCTTATCCAACAGCACCATACCAGAACTTCACAGTTAGGAGGCTACAAGTTCAAATTTAGAGAATCAGCTCTAGAGAAAGATTTTCTCTCAGGTTTTAGGGAGAGGATTGTAGTGATTAAAAAGTAAAATACACTTTTCAGTTTCTGGTTCTTAGATCTCCACTCTTCATATGGCTTGTCCTCTACAACCCCTTCCCCCCAACCCCCTGCTCCCATCACTGCTTACTTAATTTGGTTTCTTTTATATTTTGTAAGAGATTTCTTCAACACACACCCTATGCTAATCCTGTGTCCTTAAAATAGTAAAGACCAAAGACCACCCAGTCACAAATATGATTATAAACAAAGGCATAAACCAAAGCACCAAACCCACTGCTGGTGAGTTGATTCCAACCCATAACAACCCTGTATGACAGAGTAGAACGTCACCATAAGAAAGCCAATAACTAGCTACAAATATTTACAGCAGAAGGCTGCCACATCACTCTCCTGCTAGTGGCTGTTTAGCGGCTAAGTATTTAACCTCACATGTTGTAGTTAAGAATCATGGAGTCCTTGAGTCAGTTCCAATTTATAGCAACAAACACTGTGTGGTCCTGTGTCATCCTTACAATTGTTGTTATGTTAATTCCACTTTTACTGCCATAGTATCAATCTGTCTCATTTGGGAGTCTTCCTCAGTTTTGTAGACCCTCCACTTTACCAAGCATAATATCCTTCTGCAAGGACTAGTTCCTCCTGATAATATGTCTAAAATGTAAGAGACTAAGTCTCACTATCGTTTCTTCTAAAGAGTACTCTGGTTGTATTTCTTCCAAGATAGATTTGTTGTTTTCTTCTGGCTTAACCACTGTGTCATCATAAATAAGGGTAAATACAATAAGATTGACATTAATTAAGTGGCACTATTTCAAGGACATTTTACACATTAAATATATTCTTTCTCACTAGATCCCTATGAGATCAATGCTGTCTTGCCTGCATTTAGCAGAGACATCACATTGTTCTTAAGTGCCGTTGACTCAATTCCCACCCATAACGACCCTGCATAGGATTTCTTATGAGGTACTAGCGGGTTTGATCTAATAGCCATGCAATTCAAACTGACCTTGCAGTCTAGTGCATTATCCTGGAGGATCACACCAGAACTCCAATCATCACATTCTTGTTGTTAAGTGCCTGTATAGGATTTCTGTATAGGATTTCTGAGGAGCTGCTGGTGAGCTTGAACCACTGACCTTCTGGTTCAAACCAACTATGCAGTCCAGCGCACTAACCCACAGGTACTCTAATCATCACATTGTTGTTGTTGTTGTTGTTGTTTAGTGCCCTTGTGTCAGTTCCAAAACTTAGTGACCCTATATAGGGTTTCTAAGGAATAGCTGGTGAATTTGAACCACTAATCATCACATTGTTGTTGTTTTTGTTGTTGTTCTTGTTAGGTGCCATAGAGTTGGCATTGACCCATAGTGATCCTATGCATCGCAGACCAAAACACTGCCCAATCCTGGGCAAACCTCACAATTGTTGCCACGCTTGAGTCCATCGATGCTGCCACCTGGCCAATCCATCTCATTAGGGGTCTTCCTCTTACTCTCTGACCCTCCAACTTAACAACCATGATATCCTTCTCCAGCGACTGGTCCTTCCTGACAATATGTCTGAAGTATGAGGGATGAAGTTTGGCCATCTTGGCCTCCAAGGAGCACTCTGGCTACACTTCTTCCAACACAGATCTATTGGTTCTTTTGGTAGTCCATGGCACTTTCAATATTCTCTTCCAATACCATAACTCAAAAGCATCAATTGTTCTA
>NW_006408649.1:3054934-3061011 GCF_000296735.1 Chrysochloris asiatica | reverse complement strand
TTCTTCAGATGATCTCTAAATTCAGGTGGGATATATTCAAAGTCATATTTTGCCTCTCATGGACTTGTTTTCATTTCCTTCAGCTTCAGTTTAAGTTTGCATATGAGTAATTGATGGTCTATTCCACAGTCTGCCCCTGGCCTTGTTTTCACTGATGATATGGAGCTTTTCCATCATCTCTTTCTGCAGATGTAGTCAATTTGATTTCTATGTATTTCATCTGGTGAGGTCCATATGTATAGTCATGCTGTCTAAAGAAGCTATTGAAAGAAACAAATCATTAATTTTGCAGAATTCTCTCATGTGTTCTCCAGCATAAATAAGTTCTATAATCAAGGCCATATTTTCCAACTACTGATCCTTCCTCTTTTCTTCCAACCTTTGCATTCCAATCACCGGTAATGATCAACACACCGTGATTGCATGTTTGATCAATTTCAGATTTAAGAAGTTGGTAGAATTCTTCTATTTCATCCTCACTCACTTTAGTGGTTGGTGTGTAAATTAGAATAATAGTGGTATTAACTGGGCTTCCCTGTAGGTGCATGGATATTATCCTACCACAGACAGCGTTGTACCTTATGACTGATCTGGATATGTTCTTTTTGACAACGAATGCAACACCATTCCTCCTCAATTTGTCATTTCTAGTGTAGTAAACCAAGTGATTGTTAGATTCAAAGTAACCAATACTGGTCCATTTCAGCTCTCTAACGCCTAAGATATTGATGTTTATGCATTTCACTTCATTTTTGACAACTTCCACTTTTCCAGATTCATACTTTGTACATTCCATGTTTGATTTTCAATTGATGTTTATAGCTGTTTCTCTTCATTTTGTGTTGTGCCCCTTCAGCAAATGAAGGTCCTCCAGGGTTTACTCCATTTGCATCATCATGGTCAACTCTACTTTGAGGAGGCAACTCTTCCCCAGTTACATTTTGAGTGCCTTCCAACCTGAGGGACTCATTTTCTGGCACTGTATCTGACAGTGTTTCTCTGCTATTCATAAGGTTTTCAGTGACTAAATATTCAGAAATAGTTTGTCACTCCTCTTCCTAATCTAGCTTTGGCTGGAACCTCATCTGAAACCTGTCCACCTTGGGTGACCCTGCTGGTGTTTAAATCACTGGTGGCAAAGCTTTCAGAATCACAGCAACTCACAAGCCACCACAGTACGACAGACTGACATATGAGTGGTGCAATTATCACATTAGGGGTGACTCAATTAAATTGTGTATCAAATATGGTGGTGATGTTTATGTGCCATGGAGTTGGTTCTGATTCATAGTGACTCTGCACAGGGTTTCCGAGGCTGTAAATCTGTACTAGAGCAGAAAGCCTCATCTTTCTCCTGCAGAATAGCTGGTAGTTTTGAACTGCTGTCCTTGAGGTTCGCAGCCCAGTTTGTAACCACTATGCTAATAGCAGGCTAATTTTTAAGTTGATAATTTTATATGGCTCACAAATGATTTTATAAATTTTGGCAGAAACACGTTCCCCACCCCTTCTGTATAGTGCTTTTAAGTTGCACTGGTGCATTTAAACCACGACTATGTAGTTCAAACTGACTTCATAGTCCATTGCTTTTCCTACATTGCCACACTAGGACCCCCTATTTCTGTTATTAGTGTAATTTAATTGGTTCTGACTCATACAGACCCTGTACAGAGTTTTGCAGGAGCTTTTGGTGGGTTTGAACTGCTGACCTTGTGAGTCAGCATCAAGTAGACATCATTGAGTTTGCTTTTGTGTTTTGTGTTCATTATTCTTCCTATCTGTGCAACACTAAGACTTGAAGGATGATCTAATGGACAATCTCTGTGATCTAATGGATTTTTTTGCATTTTTATAAAATAAGTATAGTAATAGCATCTGCCCTACTGCTATCACAAATTTGCTATGGAGACAAAAATAGATGAGGAAATAAACATAAAAATATTTCATATGTGAAAATTATACAAAATTGAATTTGTTTCCATAAAGTTTTATTGGAATACAGTTACCATGCTCATTTGGTTATTTTCTACTTTTATGATCATCTCAGTCTTTCCTTTCATGCTGGTCATGGCAACCTCATTTTTGTTGTTGTTGCAGTTGTTAAGTACTATCTAGTCAGTTGAGACTCATAATGATTCTGTTAGGGTTTCCAATGGAGCCACTGGTGGGTTTGAACCGGAGATCTTTTGGTTAGCAGTCTAGTGCTTAGCAGATAGCAGTACAGTGCTGCACCAGTACAATAGCTACCACTATTGTTATTTTTGCTAAGTGCCCTCAACTCTGGTTGACTCATAGAGACCTTATATAGGGTTTCCGAGGAATGGTTAGTGAGTTTGGTGGTTGTGTGCTGTGAAGTCAGTTCCAACTCTTAGTGAACCTGTATAGGCTTCTCAAGGCTGTCAATCTTTACAGAAGCAGAAAGCCTCATCTTTCTCCCATAGTATGGCAGGTAGTTTTGAACTGTTAGTTATGAACAGCCTGATTCATAACTACTATACTACCAGAGCTCCTTAGCAACCCCTGTAGAACAAAGTAAAACTGTTACATAGAGTTTGCAAGGCTACCATCTTTCCGGAAGTAGATTGCCATATTTTTCCAGTGAGGATGTTGGTGGGTTAGCCTCTGAGCACTTTAACAGGACCACTAAGGCTGGTCACCACCCTTCTTTGGTGTTCCAGCTGGGTCTTAATGCTGGCAGTCTGGTATCCATTTAAGATCTCTCAATTCTTATATTATACTGACTCGCCAACAAAAGTTGAAAGATGGCACTGCATTTAAAGTTTGAATTTTAGCAGTTGAAACAAAAGGACTGAAATTTCTTATGAATTAGTGCATTCGCCCTGAGGAAAGAGATTGATTATTCAAACACAAACTGGTGAGAATGTGAAACAATGTGGAATCTTTAAGAACAAACATAGATCAATTCAGAACAATGAAAGAAATAGTTCTGAGAAGAAGCAAGAAGAAATTTTCCCTAGTCCGACTTCTCAAATGTTCCCCTAAATCCCCTTGGGAAAGAGATACAGTTAACAACAGAACTACTATTTCCTCTTCCTACTTAAAATAATAATTCAGTAAATAATAGGTAATTCCTTCCATAGCCTATGTTTATTGTTGTTGTGTGCCATCAAGTGAATTCTGACTAGTAGAAACCCATGTGACAGAGTAGAACTGTCCCTTTGGGGATCCTGGGCTATTATAATCTTGATGGCAGCCAATAACCAAGTCTTTTTTCCTTCAGAGACAGAAAGTTCGTAACTCAAACTTTCAAGTAGTTGCAAATTGCTTAACCATTGTGCCACCAGGACTCCTTACTCTATGTTTATTTTTGTTGATAAATACCATCAAGTCAGTTCTGTCTCGCAATAACCCTATATAGGGTTTCCAAGAAGCAACTGGTGTGTTTGAACCTCAACCTGTGGTTAGCCATCCAGTCCCTATCCTAGAGTGTCACATCAGGACTCCTAGTCCACATTTATTGCTGTTAAGTGCCTTCGAGTTGGTTTCTTCTCAGAGCAACCCTGTATAGGGTTTCTGAGGAGCTGCTGGTATATTTGAACTGCTGACCTTATGATTTAAATCGATCTTGCAGTCCAGTGTATTATCCCACAGCACCATGTCAGGATTCCAGTCTGCATTTAGTCACTCTCAATGAACACTTTCTAAAGTCTTGAGTGAACAATCCAGCCCAAGAATTATAAAAGTTCAGTATCAGAACCAAGTAAACCAGTTCAGACATAGTAATGAACCCACTTAAAGAACTACAATAAAGCAGAGTCCCATCTGGGTGGACTATGAGACATTGTGGTACATTATCTCTTTCATCTCCATAGCATCTCTGTGATAACACAAGGGAAGATGTCATTATACTCACGAGGAAGAAATAAAGAAGCCAGAGACATGAAGGGGTTTGCCTAAATTCATATGCCTAAGATTTGTGTGATGCTGTAGAACAAGCACTGGACTGAAAGGTCTATTTGAACCATAAGGCAGATGGTTCAAACCCACCAGCTGCTCATCAGAAACCATATACAGGGTCACTATGGGTCGGAACTGACTCTAAGACACTTAAAAATGACAAAAACTTATGTTGCTTTTGTTGTTGTTAGGTGCTGTGGAGTCGATTCCTACTCATTGTGACCCTGCAAAAAGTTTCTAAGGAGGGGCTGGTAGATTTTAACTACCAGCCTTGTGGCTAATACCCAGGGCTTATCCTACAACATCACAAAATTCAGGTCTCTTCATTCCTTCTCTAATTCTGAACTGTTATATTTGTTTTTTCCCAGATTTATGAAACCAGCTGCCCGTAAGTCAATTCAGATACATGATAGCCACATGTGTGTCAGAGAACTGTGCTTTATAGGATATTCAATGGCTGATGTTTTTGAAAGTACATAAACAGAGCTTTATTTTGAGGAGCCTCTGGGGAACTTGAACCTCCAGCATTTTAGTTAGTAGTTAAGTGTGTTAGTCATTTATACCTAGGGACTCCTTCATATTTATTAATAATCAATACTACTAACTGATTTGTCTTCTGAGTTATCACTAAGAAGTGAAATATTCCAAAAGTGAACAGAATTAAGAAGGCAGAGCTTATAGGACAGACCAAAAATCTAATATACTGTGATAATAGCTGTTTTGTATTTTTAAAAAACACATAGAATATACCAATGCATATAACTTTATAAATATTACCTCATTTATCCTTAAAAGTCCCTGTGAAGAGCACATTATTAGCTCTATTTTACAGATGAGGGAGCTGACCGCTAAGCAGGTTAATTTACAAGGGAAACAACTAGTAATCCAATTCTATATACGGGTAGCTGTGTGGACAGCTCCAGAAATCGTTGCAGGCCAATGAACCAAGGAGACAGGAATCATCCTGGAATGCTGCCTGGAATGAACTGGGTGGATAATGTCCTCTACTAATAGTGGAACCTCAGTGTGTGATTTTCCAGTCACCCCTCTTCTCACCTGCTGAGTCTGCTTGCTTGCTGAGTTTATTTCTCTAAGACTTTGATGAAGGAAATTCTCACCAGGCCTTTGTGAGTCTAGTATTTTCTCTGATTCTTTGTATAGGGCATGTTTTTTTTGTGATATTCTCTTGCTCAATTCAGAAGGAACTTAAAAAGCAAAAAATGTAATTTACTTTTCTTGTGGGAATAGTTACTATAAGGACTGAGGCTGGAGTTTGGGGAGAAATACAAAACTTAAGATTGATAGTACTATAATATAAGTATCTCTGGCAGCATAGTGGTTATGAGCCAGGCTGCTAATATCATGATCAGCAGTTTGAAACTACCAGTCATTCCATTGAAGAAAGATGAGGATTTCTGTTCCCTTGAAGGTTTACAGCCTCAGAAACCCTGTACAGGGTCTCTATGAGTCAGAACTGACTCTACCTGTTGTAACCACTACCACCACCAATACTTCAATGTGACTTTAAAAAAAAAAAAAAAATCAATTGTTGTTGCTGTTGTTAAGTGCCATCAAATTGCTTCCAACTCATAGAGATCCTGTAGAGGGTTTCTAAAAAGCAGCTGGTGGGTTTGAACTACTAATCTTGTAGTAATGCAAAAAATAAATAAATACATTTTAAATAAATTTGTATTCCAAACTTACATTTGCTCAATCAACTCAACTCACTCCTTTGTCACCCATATGCATCCTGGTCCTGTCAGATCCCATCTATACCTAAATTTTTGACATTTTGTCGATTTCAGAAATTTTCACTTATTTTTCTAAATATATGTGTGTGTATTATTGTTTTTCAGTGCTGTTGAGTTAGTTCTGATCTATAGTAACTCTGTATAGGATTTGAACTGCTGATCTTGTAGTTACTAGTCCAGTGCTGCACCACATCAGGACTGCTTGTGTTTGTTTTAAGTGCCGCTAAGCTGGTGATAGCTCACTGTGGCCCTGCATAGGGTTTCCAAGACGCAGCTGGTGAGTTTGCACTAACAACCCTGCAGTTCAAACCACTCTTGTGGTCCAGTGCTTATCTTATAGCATCATGCCATTATAATGATATATCACTACGATGATATATGCTGTCTCCCTCTCTAGATGACTATATA
>NW_006408649.1:3015564-3054364 GCF_000296735.1 Chrysochloris asiatica | reverse complement strand
CAGAGAACTTCCAGAGGTTCAAGCCAGATTTAGAAGAGGCCTTGGAATGAGGGATATTATTGCTGATGTCTGATGGATCTTGACTGAAGCAGAGAATATAAGAAAGATGCTTACCTGTGCTTTATTGACTACACAAAGGCTATCAATTGTGTGGATCATGACAAACTATGGACAGCATTGCAAAGCATGAGTATCTAGGAACACTTAATTGTGTTCATGACGAATCTGTAGCTGGACCAAGAAGCAGTTGCTCGAACAGAACATGGGAGCACTGAATAGTTTAAAATGTAAAAAGGTGTGAGAAAAGGTTGTATTCTTTCACCATCCTTATTCAACCTATATGATGAGCAAATAATATGAGAAGCTAGGTTCTATGAAGAAAAATGTGGCATCAGGATTGGAGGAAGACTCATTAACAACATGTGATATGCAGATGATACAACCTTGCTTGCTGAAAGTGAAGAGGACTTAAATCATTTACTGTTGAAGATCAAAGAGCACAGCCTTCGGTATGGATAAGATCTCAATGTAAAGAATACAAAAATCCTCACCACTGAACCAATAAACAACATTCTTATTAATGGAGACAAGATTGAAGTTGTCAAGGACGTCATTCTTCTTGGATCAACTATCAATAATCATGGAAGCAGCAATCAAGAAATTAATTGAGGTATTGCATTAGGCAAATCTACTGCACAAGACCTTTTTAAAGCATTGAAGAGCAAAGATAGCTTGAGGACTAAGATGTACCTGACCCAAGCCATGGTAATTTCAATAACCTCATATGCATGCAAAAGCTGGACAGTGAATAAGGAAGACCATCGAAGAAGTGGTGCTTTTGAGTTATGATGTTGGAGGAGAATGTTGAAAGTGCCATGGGCTGCCAAAAGAACCGATAGATCTGTTTTGGAAGAAGTGCAGCCAGAGTGCTCCTTGGAGGCCAAGATAGCCAAACTTCTTCTCTCATACTTTGGACATACTGTCAGGAGGGACCAGTCACTGGAGAAGGAGATCATGTTTGGTAAGGTGGAGGGTCATAGAAAAAGAGGAAGACCCCCAACGAGATGGATTGACCAAGTGACAGCATGAGTGGACTCAAGCGTGGCAACAATAGTGAGGGTGGCCCAGGATTGGGCAATGTTTTGTTCTGCTGTGCATAAGGTTGCTATGGGTTGGTCCTGACTCGATGGCACCTAATAACAACAACAACAACATAGTGTTACCGTGGTCACTGAGTTTTTTGGTGTCCCTCAAATATTTCACCTGTGTGGAGTACTTCACTTGTTTCAGCCTATCCTAGTCCTGGGCTGGGATCATAAAAGACAAAATTAGAGAAAATGGATTCTGTTTTCCAAATGATATATTTCCCATGTCTTTCTTTGAATGCCATACATGTCTATTCTCTGTATGTCACACCTATTCCTTTCAATGAACAGAGTACATGAAAATTTATATTTGATTCAGATGTCACCCAGGCCTTCCCTCACCCAGAATTTAATGGGAGGAGGAAAGAGAACAATCTTCTCTATCTTACTTAAGAGCTATTGAAGGAGTTTTGTTTTTTGACTTTCTCTTTCTTGATGTAAAATTTGATACTATCAGTTCAGTAATTAGCCATGAGGAAAATCTCTGGCTTTGCTACTTTCAAATAAGTGCTGACATCTAAGTTTAATTACAGAATTTCTATCACTGTTTCTCTAAAGTAGCAATTCTCAACCAAAAAGAAACATCCGTATATCCATGCTGTGCCCATGATCAATTACATCAGTGTCTCCAGGGGTTAAGAGATGAATGTCCATAATTCTAGAAATTTCCTCAGTGATTCTAATGTGAAGCCAAAGTTGAGACTAGTTGCTTAAATGAAAGGTTGCTTTTTTTCTGTGGTCCTTCCTAGAGGACAATAGCAGATTAGGCTCTTTTTTCCCTGACATTCGTCTTACCAGGGACTGGTCCTTCTTCATGTGACACAAAATCTTGCCATCTTACTTTAGTCTATAATTTAGAATAAATTCTAAAACATACTGAGTCTATACTTCTTCCAAAGTAGATTTACTTGGCCTTCTAAAAGTCCACGATGTATTCAGTAGTCTTTGCCAACATTATAATTCAAATGTGTCAATTCTTTTTCTGTTTTCCTTATTTTTTGTCTAGCTTTCATATGCATATGTTGTTGTTATGTGCCTTGGAGTCGGTTAAGACTCATAGCGACCCTGTACAGGGTTTCCGAGGCTGTAAGTCTTTATGGGAGCAGAAAGCCTCATCTTTCTCCCACGGAACAGCTGGTAGTTTTGAACTGCTGACCCTGAGGTTCACAGCCCGATTTGTAACCACTATGCTACCAGATCTCCTTATATGCATATGAGGCCATTGAAAATACTGTGACTTGGGCAAGGTCCTTAAAGTATCCCTCCTGGGATATAAACCTTTAATGAGGTCTTTAAAACAGATTTGCCCAATTCAATATGTCCTTTGATTTATTGACAGCTGATTCCATTTCATTGATTGTGGATCTATGTAAAATTAAATTCTTGACAACTGCTATCTTTCCTCAGTTTATCATGACATTGTTTATTTGTCCAATTGTGAGGTTTTTTTTGTTTTGCTTTATATTGAGATGGAATCCACACTGAAGGCATGATCTTTATCAGTAAGAGTTTCCTGTCCTTTGTGCTTTCAGCAAGCCAAGTTATATTATCTGCATATCACAAGGTTATTAATGAGCCTCCCTCCAATCCTGATGTTACTTAATTAGTAAAGAATATCTGCCTGGAACATAGTGTTCTTTTAATGAACTGTCAATATGGGAACAAATTGACAACAACTGGGAAGATTAGATGGGAACCTTAGTGAGATTAGATGGGAACCTTAGTGAGCAGTGAATTATGCTAATGGAATGGAACAATGAGGAAAAGGAGGGTGAGAATGATTGCGCAGCTGGAAGTCTGTAATCAGTGTCACCCAATTGCATATGTAGAAAGTTTTGAATTACTGTATGTTTAGCAACAATTTATTTATTTATTTAAATTGTTTGTTTTTGTCTGTTTGTTTCCTTTTTAAGTTGAAACTGGTTGATATGAAGATAGGAAGTTGGTTGATATGAAGCCAGGGTGCTCTGTCTATCTCTTAGGATTCCTGGGATATAATTTAAAAACCATTCTGGAATGAGATTCAAGGACATTACCAGTTGCCATTGAGTCAGTTCTGACACATGGTGACCTCATGTGTGTAAGATTAGAATTCTGTTTAATACTGTTTTCAATAGTTATGACCTTCAGGAAAAAGATCACCATGGCTTTATTCTGAAGCACCTCTAGGTGAACTTGAACATCCAGCCTTTCAGTTAGCAGCTGAGTGTTTGTTTTTTTATTTTTTTCTTAAATGTTTGATTGTGAATTATGTGATAGTTTACATGGGAGAGCATTAGTTTTACATTCATTCTATCATATATCGTCTCATTGTAATTCCCTCCATGCCATCCTTCCCCCATTCCCCCCAGGTCTTCAGCACACAGTCGCTCTCCCTCTCTGGATCTAAAGTCTCCAGCTGCTCCATCGCTCCAAGTCATCATCTCTGGCTGCATTTCAGGCATCACTGCTTCTCTGGGTAGGTTCCCGCTCTCTGCTCTTCTCCCTTGAGCAGCTGAGTGTTTTAACGATTTGTACTATACCTGAACTCCCAATGACATTATAGATCCAATTTTATTGTGTTTTAGGTGGCTTTTTATGCTTTAGAACTGCAGTGACTCTTTTACAAACTCTATGGCAGTTATCTGGGTGGCTCAGGGGTTACTAAGGTATCACAGGAATGAACAGAGCAGAGCTAATAGCCTCAAGTGTTATTTGTGGCCTTGGATGTCCTTAGTGCAATGTTCAGTTGAGACCAACTTATGTACCTGTGGCTTCCATTTTTCCTTTTCATTTCTTCCAATCAATTGATCATCCTTTTACAAATTTATTTTTTCATAAATAAGTATTCCCTGCACCAAGTTCATAGCCGAATAAATAATTCAATATGAGAGTGTTTTGTTTTATTCTCATCTGAACAAGAGTATATTTTAAAGTTGACATTTTATACTATAGAATGCTAAAAGTTGATGTACTGATTGCAATTGCTGTTCTAGTTGTCTTCTAATCCATTTTAACTCATGATGATCCTAAGCATGTCAGAGTAGAACTGCTCCTTGGGGTTTTCAAGGCTGTGATATTTTGTAAGCAGATGGCTACATCTCTCTTCCAATATGCCTCTCTATGATCACACATAGTGATCCCGTACAAGCTTTTTGAAGAGCGACTGGTGGGTTTGAACTTGACTATGATTAGCAGTCCAGTTCTTATCCTACAGTGTCATACCAGGGCTTCTAATATGCATCTGGTTGATTTCAAATAGTCAATAGTTAGTTTAGTAGTTGAACAAAGACTATTTGTGCCACCTTGTTTTTAGTCTATGCACATCACAAATTATGATTATTTTACTTTTCTATCATCTTCAGTTGATGATGGGTATTTCTCCTTTAGTGACTAAATCAAACTATGTGAGGGCAATAGCAACTCATCTTCCTCATCTGCTACTTATTTATATAGTGATTTGACTGCTATTCAGGTTCCTGGTTTCCTATCTGTCCTTTACATAATTCTTATTGCTATGTTGTTGTATAGTCATTTAGGAACTACAAGTCATGTAGTCATTCATAGTGATCCTGTATAGGCATTCCCAGAAGTGAGAGATGAGTTTGAACTGCCGAAATTGCAGTTCAAACTGACCTTGCTATCTAGTGCTTATCCACACAAGTACCATAGCCAGAGTCCATTTGCTTTTGTCAAGATTCTCAGTATTATTCCATGTTCTAGGATCAGCAATGCACTAATCATGGAAAATTTAAGACATTCTAGACCTATAGCCCAACATCTAGTGCTATCAAGTCAGTTCCAACCCATAGTGACCCTGTATAGGGTTTATGAGGAGTGGCTGGTGAGCTTCAACCACCAACCTTGTGGTTCAAACCAATTTTGCAGTCCAGAACATTAACCCACATTGCCATACAAGGACTTCCAGCATCTAGTATGCTATGTTCAGTGAAACATCCTTTATCACCAAGATGAATTTTTAAGATGTTTTGCTCATTTGTGCTTTACTGTTATGTAAGAACAACAACAAAAATCTCAACAAACTAACACATTCACTATTGTCAAATCAATTCTGACTCAGATAAATCAGCCAAATTTAGTAGGCATGGTACAGATGTTACTTCATTTAACTCCTTTAACAAGTCTATAGAGAAAGTTTTATCGGGAAATTGAAAACTGTGAAAGAGTACCCAAAAGATGGATACTTGTTATAGGAACAGTATCTACCCAGTTGCAAGATAACCTCCATTTTGGTCAAAAACAACAACAAAATAAGTTGAACTTAAAGTAATAGGTTAATTTGCGTTGACTCAGAGAAGATAAGAAAGAAAAGAGACAGGACTACAGCTATTCTTCAGAAAGAATGTTTTTTTTATAACTATCCTTTTCCTTTAAAAGATAAGTATAATCATTTTTACAATATGCATACATCGAATAGCTCCAGAACAGGATGTCTGTACATTAACTGACATATGACATATAATTACGACTAATGTTTACACTTTTCTGTTTCTGTACTTTGAAGCAATATGTAATTGTACAGATTGTTGCCCAACTTCATTTGTAATATTTCTTCAATAAATCTATTTATTTTATTTTAAAAGGAATTTGCAATGTTACCCTTTAACAGAGCTCAGAAAGGTTTAGTAACTTGACTATGTTAAGTAATACATCACCAGACAGTGTCAGAATCACTATTTAAACCCGTATCTGAAACAAAATCCTGTGCTCGTCAGCACCATTGGTTTTTGAATTGGTTCATTTTAGTTTGACCCTGTTGAGAATGTGTATTTGCACCATACATATACTGAATCAGATCTGTTTTAACTAGATAATCATAAGAGTTTCAATGGGAAATATAAGAGTCACCTGGGGAATCATGTTAAAATAAAGATTCTGATTCAATATATCTGGGGTAGAAATGCAAAGCCTCAGTAGAGGGTGAAACCAGAATGAACTGGTTTGAAGTTCTGGTTCTGTAGCTGATTCATAAGGCTCAGATATTTCTTCCTGAAAAGCACAGTGCTTCCCAGCAGCTTCACTAATGATCCCCATTCATTAGTGATGCAAAGGGTTCTTAGATCTACACCGCTGCAACTTGATGGCAGTGGGTTTTATTTTCTAAGGGAAGAAAGCCACAGCCTTGTCTACAGTGTGAAAAATGAAACATCTCAAGAAGCAGCTATTAAAGAACAGCAGCTGGAAACTCTTGCTACAGATCTTGATCTCTCTGTTGATTTTTATTGCATTAAGTTGGACATGTTGATTTTTATGGCACTTAACAAGAAAACTTATTTTTTTTAAGTTTTTAGATTTTTCTCAGAGGGTTTCTAGTTATTATATAAAAAACAAAAACAAAAACAATGACAGAATACAAGTCCCAAGGAGTTTCCAAGGTTATAATCTTTATGAAAGCAGACTGCCACATCTTTCTCCCATGGAGTAGCTGGTGGGTTCAAACAATCAACCTTTTGGTTAGGATCTGAATGCTTTCAGGAAAGTACCACTAGGGCTCCTCAGTATTCAAATGTTGTTAAGTGCTGTTAAGTCCGTCAAACCTAGAATAAGGTTTCTGAGGAGGGACTGGTGGGTTTGAATCACCAACTTTACCATTAGCAGTTCAGTGCTTAACATACAGCACCATATCAAGACTCCCGTTTTTAGATATTACTAGTTAAAAAGCAGGATACTAGTGTGGCCCTCTAGGATAAGCACTGACTACTAACTGCAAGATCAGCAGTTCAAACCCACCAGCTACTTCTCAGAAACCCTATACAGGGTCAATCTGAGTCCTAACTGACTTGACAGCACGTAACAACAGCTAAATAGTAGGTGTGTAATATACAGAAAGTCCTTATATGTAACAAACGGCTAACAAAACTGAACTGAAAATTTGAGGTTTTGATCCATCCAGAAGTATCTGAGAAATAAAGGCCTGGTGACTATGTATCAGACATTGCTATCCCTATGTAGCACAGTTGTACTCTGACACATAAATTCACTATGAGTTGGAATCAACTAACGGGCAACATACAGAACATTTATCAAGCCTATCTAACACAAGCTCTAAAAAAAAAAAAAGTACCAATAAGGAGAACTTACTAGAATCAGGGCAAACAAAAAGGAATATTTATTTTAATGCCCAGATTCACAATAATCCTACATTTCCTTCTCACAAAAAGATATCAAATAATTATCCCACTTTTCTCCTGATTAATAAAACTAGAACTCATTCTCAGCATGTTTTATGAACATCTGATGTCATGGCTCACCTTGAGAACTCCACAATTGTTATTTCTTCTTTCAAATATCTGCAATAACTGATCCAGCTTTATGATTTTGTGCCTTCTAAATCTGTACCTAGACCAAGAAGCAGTTGTTTGAAAAGAGCATGAGAACACTGAATGTTTTAAAATTGGGAAAGGTGTGCGACAAGGTTGTGTTCTTTCACCATACTTATTCAAACTGTATGCTGATCAAATAATACGAGAAGCTGGATTCTATGAAGAAAAACGTGGCATCAGGATTGGAGGAAGACTCAATAACAACCTGCGATATGCAGATGGTACAACCTTGCTTGATGAAAGTGAAGAGGACTTGAAACATTTACTATGAAGATCAAAGAGCACAGACTTCGTTGTGGATTGCATCTCAATGTCAAGAAAACAAAAATCCTCACCACTGGACCAATAAACAATGTTCTTATCAATGGAGAAAAGATTGAAGTTGTCAAAGACTTTGTTCTTCTTGGATCAACTGTCAACACTCGCGGAAGCAGCAGTCAAGAGATCAGACGACGTATTGCATTGGGCAAATCTGCTGCACAGGAACTTTTTAAAGTATTGAAGAGCAGAGATGTCAGCTTGAGCACTAAGGTGTGCCTGACCCAAGCCATGGTATTTTCAATAGCCTCATATGGATGCGAAAGCTGGACAGTGAATAAGGAAGATCGTAGAAGAATTGATGTCTTTGAGTTGTGGTGTTGGAGGAGAATACTGAAAGTGCAATGGACTGCCAAAAGAACCAATAGATCTATTTTGGAAGAAGTGCAGCCAGAATGCTCCTTGGAGGCCAAGATGGCTAAGCTTCGTCTCTCATACTTTGGACATATTGTCAGGAGGGAACAGTCGCTGGAGAAGGATGTCATGTTGGGTAAGGTGGAGGGTCAGAGAAAAAGAGGAAGACCCCTAACGAGATGGATTGGCCAGTTGGCATCACTGATGGCGTCAAGTGTGGCATTTGTAGTGAGGTTGGCCCATGATCGGACATTGTTTCGTTCTGCTGTGCATGGGGTCACTATGAGTCAGTTCCGACTCGATGGCACCTGACAACAACAACTAAGCCAAAATAAATGCCTCCACTATCAGTCAGGTTTACCAAAATAACAGTTTTGATAAGATATTGTTGCTCTATTAGTTGCTATTACTTGTTTGTTGCTGTTGTTAGGTGCCATTGAGTCAGTACTGACTCATAGCCACACTATGCACAGCAGAACAAAACACTGCCCGGACCTAGGCCAACCTTACTACTGTTGCCACGCTTGAGTCCATTAATGTTGCCACTTGGCCATTCCATCTTGTCGGGGATGTCTTCTCCTTTTTTCTGACCCTCCACTTTACCAAACATGATATCCTTCTCCAGTGACTGGTCCATCATGACAATATGTCCGAAGTATGGGAGATGAAGTTTGGCCATCTTGACCTCCAAGGAGCACTCTGGCTGTACTTCTTCCAAAACGGATCTATTGGTTCTTTTGGAAGCTATGGCACTTTCAATATGTAACAAGAAAACATTGTCCAGATCTTCTCCATTCTCATAATCATTGTCATATTGATTCCATTGTTGTAGGTAGTATGCTAATTCATTACATTGTGGATTTCCCTTGATTTCATTGGTTCTCTGTTTCAACAAGCGTGATTTATGTGTTAGACTTGGTTCTAGAGAAGAGCAAAACCAGTTATTCTTTAGTGACAATGTGTCAGTTCCCTTGAGCCCAATGTTGCTGCCATGGTGCTGATTCATATTGTTGGGTGTCTTCCTATTTTTTTGCTGATCCTTCAATTTGCCAAGCATAATGTCCTTCAGATACTTTTTGCTTCTGATGACATGTTTGAAGTATGAGAGATGAAGTCTCATCATTCTGTCTTTTAAGGATTTTGCAGCTATACATCTTCTAACACAGATTTGTTTGTTCTTCTGTCAGATCATGTACCTGCAATATTCTTCTCCAAAACCATAACTCAAATGCATTAATTCTTCTATGGTCTTCATTATTCATGGTTCACATTTCATATGGATATGAGACTACTGAAAATACCTTGGTTTCGGACAGGCACAGCTTGTTGTTGTTGTTATGTGCCGTGGAGTCAGTTCCAACTCATAGCAGCCCTGTACAGGGTTTCCAAGACTGTAAATCTTTATGGAAGCAGAAAATCTCATCTTTCTCCTGCGGAACTGCTGGTAGTTTTGAAATGCTGACCTTGAGATTTGCAGCCCGATTAGTAACCACTACGCTATCAGATCTCCTTTGTGTTATGCAATATGTTGTTTAATTTCTTGGTAATGCTGGCATGAGTATTAATTGTGGATCCAAGCAAAATGAAACCTTTGACACTTTTACCCTTACCTAATCTCTTCTCCAAGGAGCTCTGGTAGTGTAGTGTTTACAAATTGGACTACGAGCCGCAAGGTCAGCAGTTCAAAACTACCAGCTGTTCTGTGGGAAAAAGAGGCTTTCTGGTCCTGTAAAGATTTACAGCCTAGGAAACCCTGTGAGTCAGAACCGACTCCACGGCACATAACAACAAATCTCTTCTCCATTTATCCGGATGTTATTTACAGGTCAAGTTGTGAGGATTTTTGTGGTTTTTTTTTTTTTTTGCATTTAGGGGCAATCCACATTGAATTTTGTTTCTTCATCAGTAAGTATTTAAAGTCCTCTTAGCTTTTAGCAAACAAGGTTGTATCATCTGCATATACCATGTTGCTAATGAGCCTTTCTCCAGTCCTGATGCTGTGTTTGTCATACATCCCATCTTCTAGGACTTTTAATTCAGCATACAGATTGAAGAAATATGGTGAAAGAAAACAACCTTGATGCATACCTTTTCTGATTTAGAACCATTTAGTAAACCTTTTTTCTGTTTAAGCAATTACTCTTGGTCTATGTACAGATTCCTCATGAGCACAATGCAATGTTCTAGAGCACCAATTTTTTTGCAATAGTATCCATAAATTGTCACCATCAAAAGGCTTTGCATGTCAATAAAGCATAAATAAATATCGTTCTTGTTTTTAGCCAAGATCCATGTAATTCAGCAATGATATTATTAGTTCCATGAACTCTTCTGAATCTGGCTTGAATTTCTGGTAGTTCTCTGTTGAATTATCTTCCTTGTAAGTGTATGGATATTATCCTATCACAGATAACATTGCACCTCAAGATAGATCTTTAAATGTTATTTTTGATGATGAATGTGACACCATTTCTCCTCAAGTTGCCATTCCCCTCATAGTAAACCCAATTATTATCTGATTCAGAATGGCGAATACCATTCCTTTTCCGTTCACTAATGAATGCCTAGGATACTGATCTTTATGTGCTCTATTTCATTTTTTATAACTGCCAATTTTCCTAGATTCGTACTTAGTACATTCCACATTCAGATTATTAATGGATGTTTCTTATTTTGAGTTGTGCCCCATCATGAAATGAAGGTCCTGAAAGCTTTGCTCTATTTATGTCTTCATGATCAACTCTAATTTGAGGATGCAGTTCTTCCCCAATTTTATTTTGAGTGCCTTCTAACCTGAGAGGCTCAGCTTCTGGTACTGATATTTTACAGTGTTCCATTGATATTTGTAAGGCTTTAAGTGGCTCAACTTCAGAAGAAGTCCATCCCTCCTCTTCCTGTTTTAATCTGGAATTTCTGCTGAAACCTGTCCACTATGGATAATCCTGCTGGTAATACTGGTGGTATATCTTCCAACAGCAACAACAAACTGACAATCAAGTGTTGTTCTTAAGTACCTTAGTCAATTCTGACTCAGTGCAACCCTGTAGAGAGTTTCTGCGGAGCAGCTGATGTGTATGAACTGCAAAACTTGCTGCACCAAGACTCTGGCAGACTAGTTTGTAGTTGTTGTTGTTAAATGCCATCGAGTTGATTCCGACCCATGGCAAACCTGTATAGAGTTACCAAGAAGCAGCTGATGAGCTTGAACCACTGACATTGCAGTTCAAAGGACTTTGTTATCTGATGTATTAGCCCACAGCACCACACCCTGTATATATAAGGAGAGATTCGTATCAAGGAAATGACCCACACAATTGTAGAGGTGGGCAAGTTCCAAGCCCTTGGGGCAGATTTCAGGCTTGAGACTCCTGACTCATGTAATTGCAGGGCTGATGAACCCAAGAATGTCAAATCAGATGGTAGACAGGCAGTTAGGCTGCTAATGACTCCCATCTTACACAATACAGCAGGCTATTTGGTTCATGTCTGGTAACCCAACAAAAAGCAAGTTTTCTCAAGTGTCCAATATATTGGAAGCAGTTCACACCCATAAAATGAAATGAAGCAGGCCCTTTCAATTGATCGGCTGCTCATAGAAGATCTCATCATGGAGTAAATTATGCTACATTAGATTTCATTATGGGGTGGGGGTGGGGTCACTTTGTTTTAGCTGCCAAGTTACTGAGAATCCTGACTCAGTCAAGTTGATGCAAAATTTAACTATCACAATGTCCTTTCTAAAATTAGTTTTTCCTGATGATGTTTCTATATTGGACAATATATTTTATGACACATCAGGTTTTTATTGGTTGATTTCAGAAGTGGACCATTAGACATTTCTTTCTTGTTTGTAATATTCTAGAAGCACTGCTGAAACCTGTCCACTATGGATAATCCTGATGGTGTTTGAAATATAGGTGGTAGAGCTTCCAGCATCATGGCAGCATGAAAGCACCACAGTATAAATAACTGTAATATCATTGGTAGAGGAGATATTGCCTGGTGTCAACTTTCTCTAGAGTTAGGTAAGATCGTATCCATATTTACTACTTTATCACCATTCAATAAGCCTCACTCAGTATTGGCCATGTTCATGTCATTGACCTAGGTGTTCCAGGGTCTAAGAAGTTAGAAAATATTACTAAGGTATTTGCAGTCAAGCAATTTGTAATCTCGTGTGTCAGTTTGTTGTAGCTGCAGGTAAACATCATAATACAACATGGTCTTATGAAAGTTCAAGGTAGAAATGGTTTATTTCAAGCATGAAGAAAAAGCGAAGTAAGAGGTA
The DNA here is from genome assembly GCF_000296735.1 of Chrysochloris asiatica. Lineage (NCBI taxonomy): Eukaryota > Metazoa > Chordata > Mammalia > Afrosoricida > Chrysochloridae > Chrysochloris > Chrysochloris asiatica. The sequence goes on along the minus strand of NW_006408649.1, from coordinate 3,041,936 downwards.
ACTAAGAGTTGAGATAGAGTCATGTTTTCAACCAGGGAGAAGAGAGGAAGGACATTCTGTTATAAGTTAAGATCAGGATTCGGAGAGGTAGAGGGATCGAAGAGCAAAACATACAATGGTGAATTAGATCATGACCGGAGAATGTGAGTTTTACATCAAGAACTTCTGAGGAGTGAGTATGATCTTGCCCACATTTTATGTAAATTATAAATCTCTTCTGAGAACTGCTTTTTAAAATTTAAATGAATTTTGGTATATTCCATTTTGATTTTCAGACAAAATAAAATCTTTTCTAATATCCTTTGTGATTTCTTCTTTGATTCATAGGTTATTTAAGGGTGGGTTGTTTATTTTTCACACATTTGTGAATTTCCTAAATTTTCTCACTCAGGTTTTAGGAAAATAGCTCAGACTGACATTGTGAAAGATAGTGGAGCACTTGAAGCAGTAAACCCAGAAAATATTTTAACAGGTCAGAGAAAAAAATGATAGGGACTAATGTAGTAGAAACACGAATAAAAGAGTGAGATCTTGAGAGTTCCCTCTGACCCCAGTGCCAGAAGTGTGTAGTAGATGGGAAGGGAGGGTGATGAAATTATCCTATGTTTATTTGCACTGTATTAAATTTAAGGTGATAAGGACATCTATAAAATCTCTGGTAATCTGCCAAAGATGAACTTCTGGAACTCAAAAGAAAGATCTTGACAATAGATACAGATTTTAAGAAATGTTTTCAGACATGATAGGAAAAGTTTGTGTAACAGAAAGAAAGTAATGCAAGGAAAGGACCAATTACACAGCTTAGAGAAACACAAACCCTGAGATATGGCTTTCTGATTATATACTCTCATCATCTTCTTCTTTGTACAGAAAATGTGCTTAGTCTCCAGTCATTCCTGTTGTTTTTCTTAGTCTACAACACTCTGCTTTGAACAATAGTAGTAAATTGTTTCCCATAACCTGAGTCCTGGTATGGTGCTGTGGGTTAATGTGCTGGACTGCAAAGTCAGTTTGAACCAAAAGGCCAACAGTTCAAGCTCACTAGTTACTCCTCGGAAACCTCATAAGGGTTGCTATGGGTTAAAACCAACTCGATGGCACTTAACAGCAAATTAGCAGAGACTTCAGCGTCTGTAATGGAGTTTAGTATCTGAATGGAATAATATAATAACCTTTCTCAAGAATAACGAACTCTAGTGTCTAAGACAATATACCATTCTTATTGTGTATCGTGAATCCATATATTTGAACAATAATCATGTACATGGAACTATTTTACATATGATTTTTAAAAGCTACCCTGAATTATCTTTCCAGATTACTAATCTGTAGATCACAAGGAAGTTTCTTAAAGTAAAGAATATAGGGTTTAATGTTATGAAATTTATTTATTATGTTTTACCTGTTTCATGTATTAAACAGTGTCATCCCAAAACATGTGTGAACTTCACTGATCCGTGATTCTCAGTTGTTAGGCAGTTATGTGATGAGCATCAATGATGTGATACACCAATAAAAGGATTAAGAGTAGGATTTTTGTTATTAAGTGCTGTAAAGTTGGTTCCAATTCATAGTGACCCTGTTTCGGATTTCCAAGGACTGACTTGACCACTCTTAATCACCCCATGAGACTGATTCAATGTGCAGGTTCAAACTGCTACTCTTTTAAGTTCTACTCTATAAGCACTATGAGTCTGGTGTGGCATTGTAGGATAAGCTAACCGCAAGGTCAGTATTTCATACCAAACAGTCGCTCCTTGAAAACCAGTCACTATGAATCACAACTGATTCAACCACACTTAACAAATAATAAATGTGACCTGCCTCTGTTAAAAGAATGTGAGAAGGTACCAGTCCCATAGTGATACCGTGATAAATAAAATAATGTGTATAAAATTCTTAAAAGAGTGCCTTTGTTGTTCTTGGTAAGTGCCTTTGAATCAGTTCCAACTCATAGTGACCCTACATAAAGTTTCTGAAGATTTTTAAATATTTGCAGGAGCATGAACTCTCATCTTTCTCCAATAGAGAAAGCAGCAGACTTGAATCATGAACCATGTGATAGGTATCCCAGTGCTCATCATATGGAGCCACCATGCTCCCTAAATAGTGCCTAATTAGTAACAAACAACCACTCGATACTAACCTTAGGTAGGTGGTTCAAACCCAAAAGCCATTCCACAGGGTAAAAATGCCACAATTTGGTTCTGTTAAAGATTTACCCCCTTGGAAACACTGTAAAGTATGAAACTATAGGATAAGCACTGGACTGGTAACCTCAAGATTGTCAGTTCAAACCAACCAGTCACTCACTAAAACCTTATACAGGGGAGTTATGAGTCAGAATAGATTCAATAGCACACAACAACACCAACAACATAGAGTTGCTATGACTCAGAATTAATTTAGAGACCATGGATTTTCTTTTTTAGTTTATAATTCCCTTTGGAACTGGGCAGTCTTTGTTATTTTAATGAGACAGGGCTAGAGTAGGATGTGCCTTGTATCCATCTCTGATAAAATGTATAAAGAGCAGATTAAGCAAGCAGAAATGGGGAAGACAGTTGCCAAACCACATAAGATCTCTAAGGAATTAGGATTTGGAAGTTGAAGAGAAAAGAGCCTTTCCTCAGAGCCAACTGGGAGAGAAAGCCTTCCCTGAGAGCTGGCTCCCCGAATTTCTGTTTTTCAAAGCCATCTGCTTGTGGTATTTCTATTACAGAAGTACAGGATAACTAATAACAATGGTACTGTACTGGGTCCTTGATTATTATTTTAAAATGCACATATGTGTACATGCAAATACATTTCTAGAAAAAACATGTAGAATTTAGGATTTACAACATATTTTGGAGGGACACAAATGTTGAAAAACTATATATTACGTCTATATATTACATCTAACTGTTCTGTGTCTTTGTTGTGGTTAGGTGCATTTGAGTCAGTTCTGAGTCAGAGCAACAGAATGAAACACTGCCCAGTCCTGCACCATCCTCACAATTGTTGTTAAGCTTGAGACTATTGTTGCTGTCGCTGTGCAAATCCATCTCATTGGGGGATCTTTCTCTTTTTTGCTGACCCTCCACTTTACCAAGCATGATGTCCTTCTCTAGGGACTGATTCCTTCTGATATTGTGTTTGAAGTAAAAGAGACAAAGTCTCACCATCCTGGCTTCTAAGGAGAATTCTTGTACTTATTCCAAGACAGATGTGTTTTTAAAGAAGTTCATGATAATTTCAATATTTTTCTCCAACATAATTCAAATGCATTAATTTTTCTATAATGTTTCTTATTCACTGTCGAAGTTTCACATGCATTTGAGGCAACTGAAAATACCATGGCTTGACTTAGGTGCACACTGGTCCTCAAACTACCATTATTGCTCTTTAATATTTTAAAGTTGTCTTGTGCAACAGATTTTTGTCTAACACGATACAGTCTTTGATTTCTTGATTGCTTTTTCCATGAGTGTTGATTGTAAATGAAGTCTTTGAAAACTTCAATCTTGCCTACATTTATCATGATGTCATTTATTCATCCAGTTGTAAAGATTTTTATTTTCTTTACTTTGCGATGTAATCTACATTGATTGTGGGCTTCATCAGTAAATATTTCAAGTCTTCTTCGCTTTCATTAAGCAAGGTTGTATCATGTGCATATCACAGGTTGTTACAGTCTTCCTCCAATCCTGATGCCTCCTTCTTCTTCATATAATCCAGTTTCTTGGATTATTTGTTCAACATACAGACTGAGTATGTATGATAAAAGGATACAACCCTAGCTAACACCTTTTCTGATTTTGAATCATTCACTGTCCCCTTGTTCTATTCCAACAACTGCCTCTTGGTCAATGTACTTTCCTCCTGAGCAAAATTAAGTGTTATGGAATACCCATTCTTCACATTGCCCATAACGTGTCATGATACACACAGTCAATTATTTGCATAGTCAATAAAGCACAAGTAGACATCTTTCTTATATTCTCTGCTTTCAGCCAAAATCTGTGTCTTTAGTTGTCTTTGTTGTTAAGTATCATTGAGTCAGTTCCAACTCATATTGACCCTGTAATAGGGTATCCATGGAGCGGCTGGTGAGTTTGAACTGCCATCCTTGTGGTTTAAACTAAACTTGTGGTCCAGTGTTTTATCTCAGAGTGCCACATATCTGTTTCTTTTAAGACAGCAACATTTTAAAGATATAGGCAAGCCATTTTAAATGGCATCTTTGAATTTTTCAAGATAGCTAATTTTGCTTGTATTTTGTAGTCTTTCGTATAAAATACGAGCCTTAGGTCTTTTGAAATGTATAACACAAAGCACAACATACTGTGTTGTTCAATGGGATACCTATTTTTATTAAGAACAAATAAGTATAAGGAGAATGAAATAAGCTTTATTATAAAAGAAATCAGGATATATGTGGGCAGAGCTTTGCACTCAGAACTAGAATGTCTGGTGATAAATTATTACCATTTAGAAAAACATGTGATTTTCTTTTCAGGAAGATAAAAGATAAGTTGTTTTTTCAAACATTGAGAGTAAAGAAAATCTCTTTTGGAGACAATGTTTGGAAGATTGAATCATAAAACTAAATAGTAAATTAAGAAAATAATGATAAGTAACACTAATTGTGGAGCTATAGGGTAAGTACTGGATGGCTAACCACAAGATCTATAGTTCAAAACCACAGCCAGTCCTTGGAAACCCTTTACATGGTCACAATGAGTCAGAACTGACAATAGCACACAACAAAAACAACAAAATTGTTTAAAATGTGAGTAATATTAGACATCACAGAAAATACTGCCAAGGGGTATTTTGAAAATACTGGCATATAAGATATAAGAATTTGTGTGTGTGTGTGTGTGTGTGTGTGCTAAATTTTGTCAAGGTTTTTGGTTTGTTTCAGTTCTACCAGTTTCTGTGTCATGTACTTTTTTATTCAGAGTCCCAGTGTGGCCCTGTAGGTTAATGCACTGGACTGCAATGTCGGTTTGAATGGCAAGGTTGCCAGTTCAAGCTCATTAGCCACTCCTCAGAAAACCTATACAGGGTCACTATGAGTCAGAACTGACTCAATGACACTTAAAACGACGATGACGATTTTGATATTCTGTAGTTTGTTGAATTGAGTCCTGATGTGGCCCTGTGGGTGAAAAGGGTCTGGGAATTGATGGAATACCAGTTTTTTAAATATTTCAAGTATTTGGAGAAATACTCATATATGCCAGTACAATTTGAAGACATCTACTAGCTAACTGGAGTCCTGGTGTGGCACTGTGTGTTAATGTGCCAGACTGCAAAGCCATTTGAACTGCAAGGTTGGCGGTTCAAGCTCACTAGCTGCTCCTTGGAAACCCTATACAGGGTCACTATGGGTCAGAATTGATTTGATGGCACTTAACAGCAGCAACAGTTTGTTGACTACACATTAACAATTTTTATGTCTTTTTGGAAAATCAACCCCTTTATCTTTTATAATAGCCATCTTTATCTCTAACGACTTTCCTCATTTTGAGCCTTGCTGTGTCTGAAACTCATATTGCTATTTGAGCTTCTTTTAATTGGCATTGGCATGGTATAGCTTACTCTCTCTCTTTATTTTTAGCCTATCTGTGATTTGATATTTGATGCGGGTTCCTTATATATAATTTATAATTGCCATTTAAAAATTCATCCTGGAAAGTCTGAATTTTTAACATAGTGTATTTGTGTCTTTCTCTTTGTATTAATACTCCTATATCAGGAGTGAAGCTTATCCTATTTTAAAATGAGAAGTAAGGGCTGAAACAGCTAATTAATAATCAGATCATGGAAAGTACAAAGTATGATCCTAAGAAAATTGGAATTCATCAAAAATGAAATGGAACGTGTAAAGATAGATAGCTAGGCATTAACCAAAGAAATAAAAAACAAAACATTGTAGTCAAGTCAATTCTGGCTGATTGCAACTCTATAGAGCAGAGTAAAACAGTCCCATAGGATTTTGAAGAATGTGAATGCTTGTTAAAGCAGACTGCCACTTCATTCTTCTGTTGAAAAACTGGTGGGTTCAGCTGCTAAATTTTTATCAACTGAGTACTTTAACCACTGCTTCAACAGGCCATTTGTGAGATTAAATGGACTGCTATTGCTTATAGAGTTCTGGTGTGGTGCTGTGGGTTAATGCGCCAGACTGCAAAGCTGTTTGAACTGCAAGGTCGGTGGTTCAAGCTCACCAGCTGCTCCTTGGAAACCCTATACAAGGTCACTATGGGTCCGAACCGAATCGATGGCACTTAACAACAACAACATTGGTCTTTTTAAATCAGATAATAGTATGGTATACTACACTTGGAATAACAATTAAAAAAAATGTCTTTGCATTCATTTAGAAATATATTTTCTCTTGGATATAAAATTCTGAAAACATTTGTTTCTTCTTTAAATGCTTAGTAGAATTAAATTGACCAGATGATTTGCCCTGAATTTTTTTTATTGAAAAGTTTGAAAATAAAAATTCTATTTCTTTCATAGATATAGTATTGTGTGACTGATGGTGGTAGTGATACTATTTTTGAGTTGAGTTTGACTTATGAAGAATTTATGTATAACACTATAAAACATTGCCTCATTCTGCACCATTTTTACAATCCTTGGTATATTTGAGCCCATTGGATCTACAGAGATGTCTTTTTTTTTTTTAACTCTGATATTATCTTTTGTCTAATGGAGAAATAAGGAGATACTAATTTTATCAACTTCTCAAAGAACCATGTTTGGGTTTTATTTCCTTGCTCCATTTACACCTTTTCTAAATTTTGAGTTTTCTTTTAGAGTATCATTTTTATGCTTGTTTGTTATTTACTATTGATTTAAATATGTTTTTTTGTTTTATTATCACAAGGCTGAATCATATTTTCTAATAGACATTCTATGCTGAAAATTTCCTTCCACAAACTTTTGACAGAATCTTCCAAATTTTTCTTTTGATATTTTTCATTTAATTTATATCATGGTTTTGATAGCTCTTTTCACTTTTTCTTTGGACTATGGATTACTGAGAGATATGTTGTGTAGTTTCTACATATTTAGGGAATTTCCAAGTATCTATCTACTAGGACTTCTGGTGTGGCACTGTAGGATAGCACAGGACTGTAAGGTAGGTTTGAATCACAAGGTTGGTGTTTCAAACACACCAGTCGTTCCTTAAGAACTCTATACTGAGTAGCTATGAGTCAGGACCAACTCAAAAGCACTTAGCAACAACAATTTATGTTTTCTCATTCAATTCCATATTTGTTATTGTTGTTAAGTGCCATCGAGTCGGTTGAAACTTGCAGTTGAAATGGAGCTTGTATTCCACCATATGAACCCACAGCACCACACCAGGACTCTAAATTAAGTTAAATTAAATTAGATTAAATAGAGTCCTTGTGTGGTACACTAGGTTAAGCACTGCAAGGTTAATCACAAGGTTGGCAGTTCTAACCCACCACCCCTCCTTACAAATCCTACACAGGGTCCCTATGAGTCCACTCTGAGTCGATGGGACTTAACAAAATAACAAAGTGCTTATTTTGTATTGCTTAAATTCTTCCAAATGTGCTAATGTTTGCTGTATGCTGCATATTATGGTTTATATTTTTATGATTTTTTTTTCCAGGCATATTGGAATATAATGTTAGATGCAGGACTCTACTATTTTTGAAATTTTCTACTTCTCTGCTAGTTTACATATTAATAACTGTTGTTGTTGTTATGTGTCATCAAGTCAGTACCAACACTACGTACAACAGAAAGAAACACTGCTCAGTCCTGGGCCAACCTCACAATTGTTGCTACACCTGAGCCCATCCGTTTCACCACTGTGCCAGTCCACCTCATTGGGGGACTTCCTCTTTTTTTCAGACCCTCCATTTTACCAAGCATGATATCCTTCTCCAGTGACTAGTCCCTCCTAACAACATGTGGAAAGTATGAGAGACAAGTCTGGACATCCTGGTTTCCAAGTAGCACTCTGGCTGTACTTTTTCCAACACAGATCTGTGTGTTGTTTTGATAGTCTAGTTAGTTACAACATTAATCTGATCGTTCCAATATATGTTCATTACAATAAAGTTTTATCGGACCCAACAATTAGATTCACATAGTACATTTTAAGAGGTCCTTTTAAAATTAACATGACTTAATTATGTAGTGGTTACGAATCGGGCTGCTAACCGCAAGGTCAGCAGTTCGAAACTACCAGCTGTTTCGTTCTGCTCCCGTAAAGATTTACGGCCTCAGAAACCCTGTACAGGGTCACTATGAGTCGGAGAACAACAGCAACAACAATAATGAGCAAATGGATTAATACTCAAATGGCTAATGCTGTTTAATTAAATAATTCAGTAAAATTGTGGGACAGTCACAAGAACTTCTGGCTCTTAAAATCCTAATGAAATTCAAGTTCAAAAGTGCCATATTGTAATTTATGATTTTTTGAATCTTATAAACAAGATTGGAATTCCAAAGACCACAGAAGTCTTAAACTTTATTTTGTATATTAAATACTTATTTATTGTAACCATCATTGAAATGGCAATAAGCAAATGAGTTGTGGTTCCTGCTTGTGTAGTATGTGTAGTTGTAAAAATTAGGATTTTGTTATGAGAAACCTGAATTATAATACTTTTCCTAGTTATTAGAAGCATGACTTTATAAAGATTTTTTTTATTTTTTGAAACATTTTGTTGTGAAGTGAAAGTAGGTTTAGAGAACAGATCATCATTTTTACATTCAACAAATCATATACTTCAGTTCATCTCAATGATTGTAATCCCCTCCGTGTAACAATAGCTGTCTCATTTGTGCTCTGTGAAATAAGAACCTTTCTTCCCAACACTCTGAAGTTTGTCCTTTGGTAAATGTTGCCCTTTTAATCTTTTTTTTTAAAACTTTTTATTCACAAGTTGAGTTAAGGTTTATGGAAAAAAATTATCAGTTTTATTTTCAACAGATAATATACTCTGTTACATCTCAATGATTGCAATCCCCTCCATGCAGCAAAAGTTATCCCACATCCTCTGTGTTTCCTATTTACATTTCACCAACCTTTCCATTCCTTCTCAACTTTGTTCTTATGCGAAAGTCACCCTTTTCATTTTGAATGATTGATCATTCAATGGTGAGCATATCTTACTAGTGTTTTTGTCCCTTTGTATGTACTCAACACAGGAAAGCATGCAGAACCAAGAAACCAGCAGCACCTTAAAACCAAAACCAAATAGCAAAATGACCACAATCAGTTCATACTTATTGATAATTATGCTGAATATCAATGGATTAAATGAACCAGTCAAGAAACAGAAAGTAGCAGAATTGTTAAGAAAACAGGATCCTTCATTATGCTGTCTATAAGAGACACACCTTACACACGAAGACAAAAATAGATTAGAAATTAAAGGATGGACAAAAGTACACCAAACTAATGACTATCAAGAATGAACAAGTTTGGCATTATTAATCTCAGAAAAAATAAACCTTAAGGCAAAACCCAGCAAAAGACAAAAAGGTTATTATCTAATGATTAAAGGGTCAATTGAACTAGAAGACACAACCATAATAAGTATCTATGCTCACAATGAAAGGGCCTTAAAATAAGTAAATCAAACTCTAATAGAATTGAAGAAAGAAATAGACAATGCTATAATAATAAAATGGAGATTTTAATACATAGCTTTCAAACAAGAACAGAAGCACCAGAGAGAAACTTAACAAAGACACAGAAGAACCAAACAATACAAAACCAACCTCATAGATTTGGAGAGAACTTCAACACACCAGCCCAATGCACATTCTTTTCCAGTGCACATGGAACATTCTCCCAAATAGACCATATGTTAGGCCACAAAGTAAGACTCAATAAAATTTAAAACATTGAAATACTAGTAAACATTTTCTTAGGTCACAATGTATAGAATAAAACATCAACACTAGGGAGAACAAGAAAATAAAATTAAATACATAGAAACTGAATAACACCCTGATTAAAAGCTACTGGATAATAGAACAAATAAAAAATGAAATTTAAATTCATTGAAGTAATCAGAATGAAAACACAACATAGCAAATCCTTTGGAGCATAGCAAAGGCAGTGCTTAGAGGACAATTTATTGCAATAAACACATACCAAAAAGAAGCAAGAACCAAAATCAACATATTTATACAAAATCTCCAACAATTAGAGAAAGACCATCAAAGTAAGTCTCTAGTCACCAGAAGAAAATCAATATTAAAGATCACAACATAAATGAATGAATTAGAAAACAAAAGAAATATATAGAAAGAATCAATAAAATAAGAAGCTTGTTCTTTGAAAGGATTAATATAATTGACAAGCAATTCACAAATTTGACAAAAGAAAAGAGGAAGAAAATGCAAATAGCATGCATACAAAAAAATATAGGTAAGGTAACAACAGAAACAAGCAAAATAAAAAGTACAATAACAGAAAACTATGAAGAGTTGTACTTGGGTCAGGCGCACCTTAGTCCTCAAGCTGACATCTTTGCTCTTCAACACTTTAAAAAGGTCTTGTGCAGCAGATTTGCCTAATGCAATACATCGTTTCATTTCTTGACTGCTGCTTCCGTGAGTGTTGATAGTTGATCCAACAAGAATGAAGTCTTCTTCATGTTAACTAGGGTGATGGGAGGGCAATGCACAAGAAGAGGGAGATTGGCAGAAGAATGATGAAGACCGGTGAAGACACAAGTAGGTATACAAGGGCTAAAGAGGACAGAGGTAGATAATGAAACATATAGACATGTATGTAACCTTAGATTAATAATGTTCTCTGGGTAGATACATGGACAGGGACACAAGATGAATGGGTATAGGAGAAAGATGAAAAAAAAAATATATATATATAAGCTCTGGTAATGTAGTGGTTACGAATCGGGCTGCTAAACTGAAGGTCGGCAGTTTGAAACTACCAGCGGTTCTGCAGGAGAAAGATGAGGTGTTCTGCTCCTGTAAAGATATACAGCCTTGGAAACCCTGTGCAGGGTCCGTATGAGTGGAACCAACTCCATGGTACTCAACAACAACAATATATACGTGTGTGTGTATGTCATTGCTAAGTACTGTCCAGTTGGTTTTGACTCATGTTGTTGTTGTTGTTGTTTTAGATGCCATCTAGTCAGTACCGACTCAAAGGGATCATATGCACAACAGAATGAGACACTGCCCATTTCATTGCCAACCTCACAATCTTTGTTACACTTGAGGCCATTGCTGCACCAATCCATTTCATTGGGGGACTTCCTCTTTTTCACTGACTATCCACTTAACTAAGCATGATGTCCTTCTTCAGGAATGGTCCCTCCTGACAATATGTCTGAATTATGAGAGACAAAGTCTGGCCATGCTGGCTTAAAAGACTATTCTGGTTGTATTTCTCCCAACACAAATCTGGTTCTCTTGGCAGCTCATGGTACTTTCAATAGTCTCCTCCAACACCATAACTCAAATGCATCAATTTTTCTCTGTCAATGTACTGTGACAACCATTTTTGAATTATCTTTAGTAAAATTTTATTTGCATGAGATATTAATGATATTGCCTAATGAGTTCTGAATTCCATTGGGCCACCTCTCTTTGGGAAAAAACATGGATCTTTTCCAATCAGATGGCCAGGTAACTGTCTTCCAAATTTGGGAGCATAGATGAGTCAGTGTTTCCAGTGCCACATCACTTTGTAGAAATATTTCAATTTCCATCAATCACCAGAGGCTTGTTCTTTGCCAGTATTTTCAATGTACCTTGGACTCAGGATCATTGGCTGTTGAGTATCTGCTATCTCTTGAAGTGGTTGAACATAGGCTTTTTTTTTTTTTTTTTTGTACAGTTACTTTGTATATTCCATCTTATTTTGATGCTTTCTAAGTAATTTAAAATTATGTCCATAGAATCCTTCAGTATTTCAAGTCGAGGCTTGAGGTTTTTTTTCAGTTCCCTCAGCTTGAGAAATGCTGAGCATGTTCTTCCCTTTTGATTTTCAAACACCAGTTCTTTGCACATTTCATTATAATATTTGATTTTGTCTTCTTGTTCTGCCCTTCAAAATTTTCTATTCAACTCTTCTACTTCATCATTTCTTCCATTTGCTTTAGCATCTTTACACTGTAAAGCATGCTTCAGAGTCTCTTCTGACACCCATTTTTGTCTTTTCCTTATTTCTTGCCTTCTTAATGACCTATTTGCTTTCTCCCTCTGTGATGCTCCTACAACTAACCTGGTCATCGGTTATTAATGTCTAATGCATCAAATCTGTTCATCAGATAATCTCTAAATTCAGTTTTAGTGTGAACTTGCATATGAACAGTGATAGTCTTTCCACAATCTTTTCATAGCCATGTTTTGGCTGATGCTATGGAGCTTTTCTACCATCTCTTTCCACAGATGTAGTCAATTTGATTTCTTTATATTCTGTCTGGTGAGGTCCATGTGTATAGTCATCTCTTATGCCATTTAAAAAAGGTATTTGAAATTAACAAATCATTGTTTTTACAGGATTCTATGATTTTACATCATTTCTATCACTAAGGCCATATTTTCCAACTACTAATCCTTCCTCTTTTTTTCCAACCTTTGCATTCAATTACCAGTAATTATCAATACATCTTAATTGCACATTTGATCAATTTCATATGGAATATGTTGGTAGAATTCTTCAATTTCATCATTACTGTCTTTAATGGTGGGTGCATAAATTTGAACAATAATTGTATTAACTGATATTCCTGGTAGGCGTATGGATATTATATTGTCACAGACAGCCTTAAAGAGGAAAAATAAATAACTCAAATTTGTAATAATCAATGGCAACCATCTTGTATCTAATTCAGAAACAGCATTATTTCCACTACATTTATTTCTCAAAATAAACTTGCAAAGTTTCAGTGTAAGGAACAAAAGAGCTTCTAGGTTATCTTTCTTAAAGCTACTACATCATCCTGGGGCCAGGTTAGAAAGCAATTTCAGCTCCAACATACTGAGAAGGCCAAAATAATTCCATAATAGCCTGCTTTTATTATTTTTTTAACAGAATTTTGCTGTTGTTATTTGCTGTTACTCTGAAATTTCACTGAATCATGTTCAGCATCATAAGAACAAGAAGGCTGCAATGCCAGATGGGTAGTGATCATGCTTGAGGTACACTGGCTGAGAAATGAATCTAGGTTTTCCACATGGAAGGTAGAAATTCTACCACAGAATCATATGTGCCATCCACTCAAATATACTAGGCAGAAAACTTAGTATATACTGGTAGAAGAAAAAACAGAAAGAAATAATAATGCAGGATTTGTTGGTAATAAAAAGTTGAAAATCCATTCCAAAAAATCTTCTGTTTCTTGAAGTCTTCCAACTAAGATGAAGTAATGGGATAGAGATAACTAAAACCGATCTACTCACAGAGCAGTTTTTTCCAAAGCAAAGGATCAGCATATTTATTGATTGCTTAGCCAAAGTAGAATATATTCATATTTGACCTTTGTTTAAGAAAGAATTTTTATAACTTTTCATAAAATGACTTCTCATTTTTTCTTTCAACTATTATAAATAATTGCTTTTATAAAATGGATTTTCATATAAAAGGTTAAAACCTTTTTTGCTTATACATTATATCTATAATTAAAAGCATATTAGTATATTTTCATATTTGTATTTTGCTCTTACTAGAATATTCTCAGCTTAAGGTCTATTATTTTATCTGACAAAATTAAAATCAAAGCATTACTTGGATTTAGTGAGGTATGAGACCCTTAAGAACTCTACATTGCATTCTTAAAAAGCTAATACAACACAGTATTACATTACTCCAGTGCCCTTGAGGACCTGTATGTGCCATATTCCAAGTAATCTAGTTCATGACCCTTATTTATTTTTAAAAAGGGAACATTATATATTAATATATCTGCTTTATTTAAAATAACATTTTTCAGTTAAAATTGTACATGCCAGTTTCATTCATATTAAATACAAAAACTTTGTTAGTGCAAATTCAAATCCTTCTATATATATTCTGGATGGAATAATGTCAGCTTCTTCTATTTTAGAAGGATAGTTTTTAAGTTAGAGTATTCGATTATTTACTCAGAGGGAAAACAACAAAGATATACTGACTGATAAAGCTATTGGTCTCAAGATTATAATCATCAAATAGTATTTTAATTTTTTTACCTTACTTTGGAGTTCATATTTTACAATTTATTCTCTCAGACACAATGCAATGAGATGACTAATAATACAAATTCAGTAGGCTATAGGTCAGGAAAATCCCATCTTACCCTACATACGAGTTTCATGTTCATCATAATTTCATGACTTAAATTTTAATATACTTCTTTTTTTCCAAAACTAAATAATGCATACTGTACTGTAATATTTTCTTTTTCTATAATGCTATAAAATGGTAATTTTTCAGAAGGTTTTAACTTTCAAATAGTTTTATCTATATATATATCTTTATTTCATAGAATTTTTCATTTGCAGTTTTAAACAAATAATCATAAACTATGCTAATTGATCCAGCTAATAAAATTAAGAATTAACATTAAGTTCCTTTCATAGTCTTTCTTTTGAAATTTGAAGAACTTTTCTAAAGTGTTCATAGATAAAATCACTGACCTTTTTGAGAATGAGATCCATATTAAAATAAGAGATTTATTCTCTCATAATGGCACTAAACTTAAAATATCATTTCAGTTCATTGGACCAAAGCATTTTTGGTCAGACATTGTAAAATTATCTGGAATAGTTATCTGTCATTTCAGTGCACTGTTTCTAGTTGTAGTTAGCAGGTGAAAAAAAAACAAAAAATCAACATTTCTTTTTCTGACAGACTGAAATACATAGTTTAAATATGTCCTCAAAGTATCATATTGAAATGTGTCTCATAAACAGTAGAATTTGAAGACTGGGAAGTTGTTATGGATAGTAATGAATGTTACAAAGGGCATTCAGAGAGGCCTGGTACAAGGAAAGTTGTCCTTGTGGTGTTGCTGTTAGGTGCAATTGAGTCAGTTCCAACTCATAGCAAAAATATGCTCAATAATAAGGCACTGCCTGGTCCTCCACCGTCCTCACAATTGTTATGTTTGAGCCCATTACTGTTGGCACTTTGTCAATCCATCTCGTTGGAGTTCTTAACCCTTCACTTTATCAACCATGATGTCCTTTCCCATGGACGGACTAGTCCCTGCTGAGATAACATGTCCAAAGTATGAGGCACAAAGCCTCTCCATCTGGCTTCTAAGGAACATTCTGACTATACTTCCAACAGAGATTTGTTTTGTTCTTCTGGCAGGCCATGGTACTTTAACACAAATAAGTACCAACACCTTAACACAAATGTATCAGTTCTTCTATGGTCTTTCTTATTCATTATTCAACATTCACATGCATATGAGACAACTGAAAATACCATAGTTTGGGTCAGGCACACCATAGTCCTCAAACTGATATATATTTGCTCTCGAACACTTTAAGGAGGTTTGTGCAGCAAATTTGCCTAATGCAATATGTTGATTGATTTATCAACTACTTCTTCCATGAGCATCAATTGTACATTCCAGCAAAATGAAGTCTTTGACATCTTCAATCCTTTCTCCATTTATCATGATGTTATTTATTGGTCCAGTGGTGAGGATTTTTGTTTGCTTTTCATTGAGATGCAATCCATACTGAAGGCTGTGTTTTTTAAATCTTCATCAGTAAATATTATAAGTCCTCTTCATTTCCTGCAAGCAAGGTTGTATCATCTGAATATCACAGGCTGTTGATGAGTCTTCTTGGTGCTACATTCTTCCTCATATAATTCAACATCTCATATTATTTGATCACTGTATATATTGAACAGCACAGGTGAAAGGATATAACTGAGGCACACACCTATACGATTTTAAACTATTCAGTACCCCTTGCTCTGTTTGAATAACTGCCTCTTGGTCTATATGCAGACTCCTTATGAGTATAGTGAAATGCTCTAGAATATCATTATTCACATTGTTATCCATAGTTTATCATGATTCACACAGTCTTTTGCATAGTCAATAAAACACAAGTAAACGTGTTTCTAGTATCCTCTGCTTTCAACCAAGATCCAACTGATATCAGCAATTATATCCCTACTTTCATGTACTCTTCTGAATCTAGCTTGAATTTCAGAGAGTTCCCTGTAGATGTACATTACAGTCATTTTTTCATTATCTTCAGCAAAATTTTATGTGCATGACATATTAATAATATTGTTCATTGATTTTCACATTCCTATGGGACAACTCTCTGTGCAATGGGCACAATCATTTATCACTTCCAGTCAATTTGGCTAGGTAGCTATCTTCCAAATTTCTTAGCATAGATGAGTGGGAGCCTCCAGTGCTGTATCTGTTTGTTGAAAGATTTCAATTTGTATTCCATCAATTCCTGGAGCCCTGTTTTTCACTAATGCCTTCAATACAGCTTGAACTTCTTCCTTCTGTACAGCTAGTTCTTGATCATATGCTACCTCTTGAAATGGTTTAGCATCGGCCATTCTTTTTA
Organism: Chrysochloris asiatica; assembly: GCF_000296735.1. Taxonomy (NCBI): domain Eukaryota; kingdom Metazoa; phylum Chordata; class Mammalia; order Afrosoricida; family Chrysochloridae; genus Chrysochloris; species Chrysochloris asiatica. Next base: position 3,025,367 of record NW_006408649.1, on the reverse strand, counting down.
GTACAGTGACTTGGTGTATATCTTCCATTGTCTTTTGATGCTTTCTGCATCACTCAATATTTTATCCATAGAATTCTTCAATATTGCAGGTCAAAGCTTGGTTCTTTTCTGCAATTCTTTCAGTTTGAGAAATGCTGAGTATGTTCTTCCACTTTGGGTTTGTAACTCCAGATCTTTGCACATTTAATTATAATACTTGGCTATCCCCTCAAGCTGCCTTCGGAATTTTCTATTCAGCTCTTCTACTTTATCATTTCTTCCATTCACTTTTTTTTTTTTAATGTTTTATTGTAAATTATATGATGGTTTACATGGGAGAACATTAGCTTTACATTCATCCTATGGTATATCATTTCATTGCCATGGTTACAATCCCCTCCATTCATCATCAACCAACCAAAGGGTATACCCTGCAAGCCTGGCCCCAGGTCATCAGCACACAGCCCCTCTCCCTCTCTGTGTTTAAAGTCCCCAACTGCTCCATCTCTCCACGTCATCGTTTCTGCCTTCATCTCAGGCGTCACTGCTTATCTGGGTAGGGTCCCGCTCTCTGCTCTTCTCCCTTGATGGTCCCAAGGACCTCCGCTCCTAGACTCTTCCATTCACTTTTGCATCCCTATACTACAAAGCAAATTTCAGAGTCTTCTGAAATCCATTTTGGCCATTTATCTCTTTTCTGGCTTTTAAATTACCTTTTGCTTTCTTCGTATGTGATGTTCTTGGTATGATCCCATAATTCTTCTGATCTTCAGTAATTAATGATTAATACAGGAAATCTGTTCTTGAGATGGTCTTTAAATTCAGGTTGGATGTGTTCAAGGTCATATTTTGTCTTCTGAAATCCATTTTGGCCATTTATCTCTTTTCTGGCTTTTAAATTACCTTTTGCTTTCTTCGTATGTGATGTTCTTGGTATGATCCCATAATTCTTCTGATCTTCAGTAATTAATGATTAATACAGGAAATCTGTTCTTGAGATGGTCTTTAAATTCAGGTTGGATGTGTTCAAGGTCATATTTTGACTCTCAGAGTCTTGTTTGAATTTTTTTCAGCTTCATCCTGAACTTGCATAAGAGCAACTGATTGTCTTTTCCACAGTCTGCCCTTAGTTTTGTTGTGGCTGATGCTACGTGACTATTTCCTCTGTCTCTTCCCACAGATATAATAAATTTGATACCTGTGTGTTCCATCTGGTGAGGCCCATGTGTTAAGTTTCTGATAATGTAGTTTAAAAAAGTTATTTCCAATTAATAACTCAAATTCTATCTTGTAATCTCCAGCATCATTTAAATCACCAAGCCATATTTTCCAACTACTGACCCTTCCTCTTTATTTTCAACGCTTGCATTCTAATCCCCAGTAATTATTGATACTTTTGATTGCATGTTTGATTAATTTCAGACTGAAGAATTTGGTTGATTTCTTCAGTTTTACCTTTACTGAATTCATTTGTTCTTATGTACATTTGAATAATTACAATATTAATTGTGTTCTCTGTAGGTGCTATTAAAAGATAGCATTGTACTTCAAGAAAGATCTTCAAATGCTCTTTTTGATGAATGCAATTCTATTCCCTTGAATTTGTCAATCCCAGCATAACAAGCCATATGATTGTCTGATTCGAAATTGCCAATACCCATCAATTGTCGTGGCTGTTAAGTGCTGTGAGTTGGTTCTGACTCATAGTGACCCTCTATAGGGTTTCCAAGAAGCAGTGGTGGGTTTGAATTGTTGACCTTGTTATTTACAGTCCAGTGCTAATTAGTATATCTGTCTTCATGAGTTTCATTCTTTTTTACATCTTCCATTTTCCTAGAATCATAATTCATGCATTCCTTGCTGTGATTATTAATGGATGTTTACAGCTGTTTCTCTTCATGTTGAGTTGTGCCTCATCAGCAAATGAAGATCCTGAAACCTTTACTCTGTTTATGTCATTATGGTCTACTCTACTTTGAGGAGGCAGCTCTTCCTAATGGCATTTTGAGAGCCTTCTAATCGGAAAGACTTATCTTCTGGTATTATATTTGACAATGTTCTGCTACTATTCATAATATTTTCATCTTCTAATATTATATCTGGCAGTGTTTAGCTGTTATTCATTAGGTTTTCAGTGGCCAAACATTCAGAAAAAGTCCACATCTCTTTCTTCTGAGTTTATCTTACTCTGAAATCTCCACTGAAACCTGTCCACTATGGATGACCCTGCTGGTATTTAAAATACTGGTGGCATAGCTTCCAGCATCACAACATTAAAGCCACCAAACTACAGCAAATTGATAGATGAGATCCTTGTAGATATATGGATATTATCCATTTGCTGACAGTATTATACTTCAGGTTAGACCTTAAAATGTTTTGCTTAATCATGACTGTGATGCTATCCCTACTCAATTTGTCATTTCAGGCATAGTAGAGCATAGTATTGTCTAATTAAAAAAAAATTAATACATGTCCTTTTAGGTCAGTAATTCCAAGAACAAAATTCTTTATTAATTACACTTCAGTTTTGATTACTCCCAATTTTCTAGATTCATATTTCATACATTCCTCATTATGATTATTAGTGGCTGTTGTAGTTGTTTCCTCTTATTTGAATTGTGCCACATTATCAAATGAAGTTTCTCAAAGTTTTACTCCATTCATGCAATTAAGGTCACTCCATTTTAAAGCAGAAGCTCCTTCCCAGTCATATTAGAGTGTATTGTAACTTGGGGGCTCATCTACTGACACTGTGTCAGACAATGATCACAAGGTTTCCACTGGTCAATTTTTTAAAAATGTAGATTGCCAAATTCTTCTTCCTAATCTGTCTTAGTCTTGAATTTCTATTTAAATCTATCCACTTAGGATAATCCTGCTGGAGTTTGAAATACCAGTTGCATGGCTTATAGAAGTACACGAACATGCAAACCAAAACAGTAGGACAAACTGACAGACAAGCATGATCACATATCCTTGCTGATGCCAGATGTAGCTTAGCTGAATGCAGAAAGTACTAGAAGGATAACTATCTGTGTTTTATTTATGCATTGTCATTCAACTGTGTTGATAGTGCAATTTATTGATATATTGCAAAAAAAAAAAAAAAAATGAAATTCCAGAACCTTTCATTGAGTTTATGCAAAATGTCTATAGAAACAAAGAGGTTAATCCTTCTAACAGAACAATGGATACTGTGTGCTTAAAATCAGGAAAGATATGGGTCAGGGTTGTATCCTTTCACCATTTTTATTTAGTGAGTATGCTGAGCAAATAATCAGAAAAGCTGGATGACATGAAGAAGAATGGCATATTAGGATTGAAGACTTACTAACAATCTGTAATATGCAGATGATGCAACCCAGTTTGCTGAAAATGAAGAGATCTTGAAGCAATTACTGACAAAGATCAAAGATAATACACTTCAGTATGGATTATATCTACATAAATAAAACAGAAATCATCTCAACAATATCATGATAAATGAAGAAAAGTTTACAATTGTCAGTGATTTCATTTTACTTGGATTTGCAATTAATTCACATAAAAGTAGCTGTCGAGAAATCAAACTAAGTATTACATCGGGGAAATCTGCTGCAAAAGACCTCTTTATAGTGTTGAGGACTAACTTGTGCCTGGCCCAAGCCAATTTCATCTCAGATGCATTTAATATCTAGACAATGAATAATGAATATTGAAGAATTGATACATAGCTTTTAAAGTGTGATGTCGATGAAGAATGTTGAATGCACTATGGACTGCCAGAAGAACAAAAAATGTCTTGGAAGAAGTACAGGCAGAATTTTCCTTGGTAGCAAGGATAAGGAGACTTTGTTTCACATATTTGGAACATTTTATAAGGAGTAAATGGACCCTGGAGAAAGACATCTTGATTGGTAAAGTTGAGGGTTAGTGATAAAAGGTAAGACATTCAACAAGAGAGACTGACTCACTGGCTTCAAAGTGGACTCAAATATAGCAATGATTGTGAGGATAGCCCAGGACAGGTAAGTGTTTCATTCTAGTGTACTTGGATACACTATGAGTCTGAACTGACTTGACATCACATAACAACAATATTAATTTTCTAAAAAAGAATTCAGCATAACTGGTTATAAACAGATGATAATCTTACAATAAACACAATGAAAAAAATTGAATGCTGTTAAACTTCAGCTATATACTATATAGTAAGGATTGTGAGGTTGGTGCAGAACTAGGCAATATTTCATTGTTGTGCATAACATCACTATGAGTCAGTACTGACTCAAAGGCACCCAACAGCAATAATAATATACCATACTGGACTTCTGGTATAGTACTGTAGGATAAAACACTGAACCACAAGTTTGATTTCAACTGCAAGGTTGGCAGTTCAAACTTACCAGCTGCTATTTGGAAATCTTATACAGAGTCGCTATGAGTCAGAACCAACTTGACAGTACTTAACAACAATAGCATATACTATACTGTTGCTTACATTACATTTCTGAAACTGAAAGTCTACTCTTTATTTTATTTTTATTTTGTGTAAGGTTAGCAAGTATTGATTAGGAAGAAGTGATAAACACATGCTAACATCGACATGGATCTTTCTTTCTCACATTTCAAGGGCTCTGAAAGATAGCTGAAAGGAGGAAAACTTCTTTTTAATAGGTTATTCACCTATGTATGCCATGTTGAAGTATTCCACATATCATCCATTGGTGGATGCACTTACCATTTAGGGGAGGAAACAGTGACATACTGAATCTGTCGTTATTAAGTGCCATTGAGTTTGTTCCTCTCATAGCAACACTGTATATGGTTTCCAAGGCAGTAATATTTGCTGGAGCATAAAGCCTTACCATTTTTCTGGGATGCATCTGGTGGGCTTGTACCTAAGATCTTGGGATTTGCAGTCCAGTGCTTATCCTAAAAAGGATTCTGATTATCGTTATAAAATTTCCAAACTGGATCAACTGTGACATGAAACAGTTTTAACATACTTTCACTATTCTAAGTATTCAGTAAATGTAATATTTTAAATGCTGAAAGGAGCAGCAGTACTGCTTAAGGATATTTTGAAATTCACATCTGAAATCAAAGTCTAACATTATGGAGAGAGTATGAGAGGGAAAATATGAATAAGTTAAAATTTACTGTTGCTCAGAGAGGAAGTATAGAGTCATAAAGTGCTCATGTAAAGATTTACAACCCTATGCAGGGATGCCTTGAGTTGGAACCAACTTAAAAAGAAAAAAACATATAAGAAACTCTATACATGGTCCTTATGAGTCAGAACCAATTCGACAGCACTTAACAATGTTGCCAATCTCAACTCATATCGACCCTATATAGGGTTTCTGAGGAGTAGCTGGTGAGCTTGAACCACTGACCTTTTGGTTCAAACCGACCTTACAGTCCAGCGTATTAACCCACAGCACCACACTTCAAACCCACCAACTGGTGCTCAGAAACTCTATACAGGGTCACTATGAATCGGAACCAATGCGATGTACTTAACAACAACAACCTTTCTGTTCAAAAGACTTTGCAGTCCAGTGTCTATACACTTGTTAATTGCCTTTGGCTAGGTTCTGACTCATAGCTTCCCTGTATCAGGTTTCCAAGCTTGTAAATCTTCGAGGGAGCAGAAAACCTCATCTTTTTCTCACGGAATGGCTGGCAGGCTAAACCTTGGCCCTTGTGGTTCACAGTTCAGTGCTTACTGTACAGAGTCATTGCATGTCTATAAATATTATTGATATTTTGTTGTTGTTGTTATATGCCGTGGAGTCGGTTCCGACTCATAGCGACCCTGTACAGGGTTTCCAAGGCTGTAAATCTTTACAGGAGCAGAAAGCCTCATCTTTATCCTGCAGAACAGCTGGTAGTTTCGAACTGCTGACTTTGTGGTTCGCAGCCCGATTCGTAACCACTACGCTACTAGAGCCCCTTATGTGTAAATAATTAATTATGTGTAGACAATTACATTTACATCTTTAGTTAATTTTAATTTATTATATTTACAAATGTTGTTAAGTGCCGTCTTGTCACTTCTGACTCAGAGCGACCCTGTATAAGGTTGTTGAGGAGACATTAGTAAGTTTGAACCATGGACCTTGCAATACTGAGGAATCTTATGGTCCAGTGCTTATCCTACAGCACCACACCAAGACTATCTATTTATATATAATATGATGGTGGTGTGCCTTAGAGTTGGTTCTGACTCATAGAGACCCAGCAGGGGTTTCCGAGGCTGTAAATCTTTATGGGAGCAGAAAGGCTCATTTTTCCCATCTCATGAATTTATATCTTAAAACAACCTTTGGAGAACTCTACAACCAACTTTCATATGTAAAAATTTTGTTTGTGTACGCCTGCCTGCGTGTGTGATTTGGGTGAAAGTTTACCTTCAACAATTTATACACATTTTCCCCCCTAACATTAATTGTAATTCTATCAATGTACCTGCATTCTTCCTCAATGTAATTTCCTGAGTTCCTGTATTAGTTTTCCTTCTTCCTTCCCTATCTTGCTTGTCTAGCTTTTTTTTTTTTTTTTGTAACAAATGATGCCTCTTTGGTCTCACATGGTTAATTATTTTGAAGAATATGTTCCCCAAGAGTGATATTATATAGGTCTCTCTGCTGTTTGGCTGAAAGATGATCTCTGGGGGTAGGTGAAGTTCCAGGTTTGAAAGATGACTAAGGACAACAATCTCAGAGCTTTCAGCATACTCTGTCAGACCAGTAGGGCTGATATTTTTTATTCGTTTGAATTTTGTTCTAAATTTTTCTTTCACTCTGTCCAGGATCTTCTGTGGTTATGATCAGAGTGGTTGGCAGTGGTAGCTTGTCCCAATCTAGTTCTTCTGGTCTCAGGGAAATGAAGATTGTGGTTCACATGGTCCAGCAGTCTTTTGGATTAAATGTTCCCTTGAGTCTTTGATTTTCTTCACTCTACTTGGCTACGGTCAGTAGAGACCAATAGTTACATCTTAGATGGCTGCTCACCAGCTTTTAAGACCTCAATTACAACTCCCTATAGTAGAAAGTAGAACATTGTCTTTCTGAACTATGTTATGCCAACTGACTTAGATATTCTCTGAGTCCTAAGCCCCCAAGCCCAATGACTCATTTCCTTATGCTGTTTAGTTATGGCTAAGAACTTTTCATAACTTTGACCTTTGCTTGTGCTACTATATACATGGGTATAATTGCAGCACATACAATGGGACTTCAAAAAAGATCATGGAACAATGTTATTGAAAGATAATGGAATTTGACCACAAACTTTTTGAAACTCCTTTGTACAAATGTATATATAGAAATATCTTCTGCCAAGACTATACATATGAGTCCTGATGTGGTGCTGTAGGATAAGCACTAAGCTGCTAACCTCAAGGCTGGTAGTTCAGTTTCACCAGACATTTGTCAGAAACCCTATACAGGGTCACCGTGATTGGAACCAACTTTATGGCACTTAACTATATATGCTGATGGGGATAGTTTTATTCACTTACCCATACTTGTTAAGTTTGTGTGTTTGCCTATGTATTAATTCATAGATTATTTTTTGTTATTAATATTATTACAGGATTTGTATTTGTGTAAGTAAGTATTTGCCTTTGTGGCCTATAACTACTGTGCACCTCTCAGTGTCTTTCTTAAACTGTTCATTCTTAAGAACATTTAGTACTATGGAATATATTTGTTGTTGTTATGTGCCATCCAGTCAGTTCCGACCCATAGCGACCCTGTGTAGGGTTTTCAAGGGTGTACTATTTGTATGTAGATACCACTGTTAATGCTAATGTATTGTTAATGTTTGTAGGTCAGAATATTGCAGTTCTTGTTATGTGCCATGGAGTTGGTTCCAACTCGTAGCGGCCCTGTACAGGGTTTCTGAGGGAGGCTGTAAATATTTACAGGAGCAGAAAGCCTCATCTTTCTCCCGTGGAACAGTTGGTCATTTCAAACTGATGACCTTGAGGTTCACAGCCTGATTAGTCAAAATAGCATAGCATAATTGCCAGAAATCAAGAAAGGAAATTTTAGCGATAGCACATTTCCTTTAGATAATTTGCAGATTAGTGATTGTGTGTATGAGAGGATATTCAAGGTAATTTGCAGATTAGTGATTGTGTGTATGAGAGGATATTCAAGGTGTGGGAAAGAATTGCTTTAAAGGATTACGTATAACAATCTAGGTGTTCAGACAAAACTGGGAGTATTAGCTGCTCCAATTAGAATATCTCAGTAATGGTTCATGATGTATTAGAAAGAATATAAAAAAAATTACTTCCTCAATAGTGGAGAATAATTAACCCTAAACTTAATGTTGCACTATGCTGGTTAAAAACATCTTGAAATCAAGATCCCAAAGGATTGAACTATTTCCAATTAATTCAGTGGTTCTCAATCAGGACTAATTTTGTTGCTGGAGGACATCTCTATGTCTGGATTTATTTTTAAATGTTATGACTTGGGGAAGGGTGGGGTATATGAGGCTGTTGTTATCTAGTGATTAGGGACCAGGAATACAGCTAAACATCCTAATGTACAGGACACCCCCTACCATCCAATTATGTATTATTCTATTAAAAATGGCAATACTTAGATTAATAAATCCCAAAACAATTTAGTTATATTTCTGAAAAATTTCAAGACTATTTATAGATATTAAAAATAAATTATACCCAAGAAGATGTTGGACACCAAAATATATTTAGCACCAAAAAGATTCCCTATATTGAGCATCTTCAGTACCATCTTGAGCCTACAGAGCTGGAAGATTCTTGCCTTTATTTTCCATACCTGATCTTAATAATAGAATCAACAGCAGATAGTCTAGACAGTTTTTCCTCAATTGTAGAAAAGCAGTCTTTTACCCATATGGACTTTTAAGTATAAAATGTTAAAATACATATGTGGGGTTCAACTAAAACCAAAGGCTCATGGATGACCTGAATCAGCACTGTAGCACTTGGATTTATATTAGCTTTTTACTTCTAAACATAATGCTAGCTTTAAAGTGTAAAATCAGTTGCCCTAGTAGAAATGTACTCAGATCAAGTGGTATGTCCCTTTCTGTTTAAACAACCAAAGAAAGTCACAGATGCAGAATTGTCTAGCCACCAGTGTTTTTATAGCTTTCATCAGCTACCTTTAGAGAATCTTTTCTTCACCTGTCATTCTTCTGTTTTTTCTCCTTTTCCTCTCCTACTAACTTCTATTTTCTGACTTCTTAACCATGTGTCCCTTTTTGTCCAGTTTAGCTCTCAATCACAAATATTGCTATCCTGTCAGGAATTTAATACTCTACAAAAATGCCCACAGACCCCAAGAACATACAGATGGCTCAGGTTATTTTTTTAAGGTCCTTGTGTCTCTGGATATGAAATTTCAGGATGCATGCAAATATATATTTGTAGATAGAAATAATCAAGCTAAAATTCCTAACTGCTTAAATTTATTTACATAACATAATGCATTTAATGTGTTTATAAATGAAGTACTTAACCTTGTTCCACTGTGATAAATAATTTCTTTGTCAGCTTCCAACAAAGATTACTCTGTGCTAAGACTCAAAGAGACAAAAAAAAACAAAACAAAAAAAACCAGTAAGTTTTATTTTTCAAAGATGTATTTTCTTATTGTTTCTTATTGGTGTGCAATTAACAGATGTCTGGTGTAGCGCTGAATGTTAATGCACTACATTTCAAGGTTGGTTTGAACTGCAAGGTCAGTGGTTCAAACTCACCAGCTGCTCCTCAGAAGCCCTATAGAGGGTTGCTTGAGTCAGATCCAACTCGACAGCACTTAACAGCAACAACA
>NW_006408649.1:3012216-3014869 GCF_000296735.1 Chrysochloris asiatica | reverse complement strand
CAGTGGTCCCACAAGCTAATCCTTTGATTTCCTTTTATGACATCTGACTCTGGGACTTAGACCTAAAGTTGACTCTCTTCCCTGGGTGAGAGACTTTATTCCTGCCTTACCTTACAAGAGACAGTGGATCTGGCCATACAGGCAAACTGTATTTGCACCTTGTAAATCCCCAACTTAAAAGGCAAGAGCTAACACCAACTACTATATACAAGGACTCAGTCATTTTGAGAATTACTCTGTGCAGATACCTAACTGACATTCAGAGATAAAAATTGTGAACAATCTTTCTTCCATGCATTTCTCAATATCTATCTGTGCACCTTCACGGAGGTGAGTGGGGGATGGGGGTGGGGACTCAGCAAATGAATACTCCCACCCACAGCTGGAGGTTTCTACTGTACATGTAAAATGAACTGCACAGCAAAGGTTACTAGACAGTTTGCTACAGATTTGCTTTTGTTATTTTGTGCTGGCTTTTTGTCTCTGGTTTTACATGGTTTCTGTTTTTGGTCATTTTGGTCTTGCTTTTTTTTTCTGGGGGTGGGATGGAGCTTTCTCTCCCTACAATACCCAGGAAGAGACAGCAATCTGGCCATATAGCCAAGCTACAAGCATACTCCAAAATATCCTAGCATCTGGACAGGAGCCAATACCAGCTGCAACACATTACACAGATAGCCAACACCTGCAAAGTTAGCTAACAGTTGAGTAAATAAGAGATGTGGAAGGGGAAGCCAAACTCCAGATCACATCCATCAGGAGACACTCAGTAAGACAAACAATACAGCAACATATATTCATTTAATCATTGAAAACACATCTGACTATTGAAAATATCCAAGAAAAAAACAATAAAAGATCTCAGCACATGTCCAGGAATAGAAAAGAGTAACTGAGACAAATAAGCTGGAGGCAGATGTGGACTTCCCATTAGAAGAAGAACAGGCTTTCGATCTGCCTGAGAAGGAATTCAGAAGAATGCTATGGGGATAAATCCAAATGCTTCACAGAGGGGTGGAGGAAAATAAAGAAAATTTCAGAAAAGTGCTTCAGGAGCAATCAAACAATATAGACATAGCATTGGAAACAATTCAAAAGCTGCAAAAAAGAGGTCCAGATGATTAATAAAATATCAGAAATAGACAATACACTCAAAAGGCAAAGGAGTAGAATTGAGGAGATGGAAGCTAGAACTAGCAAGCTGGAAGACAAATCTCTCAATACTGCTAAGATAAAAGAGCAAGCAGAAAAAATGATAAAAAAAAAATTTGAAGAGAGTCTAAGATTCATGTTGGATAACATGAAGAGGAATAACTTAAGAATTATTGGCATTCCAGAACAGGAAGAATCAGAGAAGTCCACAGAGGAGATAGTTGAGGAGCTTCAGGAAGAAAATTTCTCAAACATCTTGAAGGATGAGAAGATAAGCATTATAGCTTATCTTTAAGCTTATCATTAAGCATCTAGCCATTATAGAGGTACAAATCAAAACAATAATGAGATATCATCTCACACCAGCAATAACAGTGAAGTTCAAAAAAGAAGAGGATGATAAATGCTGATGAGGATGTAGAGAAACTGGGACCCTCCTACATTGTTGGTGGGATTTCAAAATGGTCCAACCACTCTGGAAAACAATATAGCACTTCCTGAGAAATTTTAAAATAGAAATACCTTATGATCTAGCAAGTCCTTTACTTTCTATTTATCCACAATAAATATGAGCCATATCATGAATAGATATGTGCACTCCAATGTTAATAGCAGCACTGTTTACCATAGCAAAAAGATGGATACTGCCTAAGTGCCCATCAATCAAAGAGTGTATAAACAAACTGCAGTACGTACACACAATGAAATATTATGCTACCTTGAAGAATATCAAGGAATCTGCAAGTCACAGCATAACATGGATGAATCTTGAGGACATTATGCTGAGTGAAATTAGTCAGTCACAAATGGAAAAATACTATATAGGATCATTCTTGTAAAAGCTTAAGAAAAAAATGTCCACACTAAAAGGTGAAAAAAACAAACATGCTTTGTTAGTTACTGGAATGTAGGGGATAGGGTGAGGGGAGGGAGGGGAAGGTGGAGTACATGGTAGGGTATAGACACAGGATAGCTTGGGTGTTAGGGGGGCAATAAACAAGAAGGGGGAGGGAAATGGAAGAACAATGCGGATGGGAGAACATTTAGGCAGCTTTGCTTGGGCTATATGGGAAAGAGGTAAATAACGATGTATGCTCAACCTTGGAACAACAGGGATCTGTGATATAGTGACTGAGGAATGGTTTGAATGGGTAAAATAAGGAAAATAATGTTAAGATGTTTGGCTGTCTTATGACTCTTGGTTTCTCTTGTCTACTATTATAAAATAGACACTTGGTGGGGAGGGGAAATGAATAGCCAGAAATATCACTGTAAAAAGCTTGTAAGCCCATTCTCAGCCTATAACTGATTGAAATACCTAAAATGGGGTTAGAACTTGCTCAATAAAAGAGGCTTCCTGTCAAGCCTTTGCATTGCATAAGACAGTAGGTAGAATCTTGATCCCCATCCAGAATCATCTAAGGTGGGAAATTTCCACTTGAAAAGACAAGCAGACCAGCCTGGAACAACTAGAGGAATAGAAGATACTTCTTGAAAGAAA
>NW_006408649.1:3000679-3011491 GCF_000296735.1 Chrysochloris asiatica | reverse complement strand
GTAGGGTAAGGTAGAATCTCCAAAGAGTGGCTTCCAACCTGTCTAGATGGGACTGGTGAAAGGAGATGGAGATAAGACTCTTGTGGTTCAGTGGTGAATAATTACTATCAGGACTGATTTAGAATGTTGCAAATGTAAAGGTAGAAGTTTTGTAACAAAAGGAGGGGAGTGGTTGATCTTGCAGTCCAGGAATGGAGGACCCTGGGACCATGAAGGGAAGAGAGCAGAGTGTGGAACCCTTCATGGTCCCAGGGTCCTCAATCCTTTGTATATGCCTAGAGAAGTTAAGACATAAAAACAGGTTATTTGTAACACTTTTCACCATAGTTAAATGGTGGAATCAATGCAAATCTCCATCAGTAAATGAGAGGATAAACAAAATGTAGTATATACATGCAATGGAATATTGTTCAGCCATAAAAGGAAATTAAGCCCTGATGCATGCTACAGCATGCATGATTCTAGAATACATTATGCAGATTAAAATAGGAAAATCACAAAAGAACAAATACTGTGTTATCTAATTTATATGAAATCAATATACAAAATAAACCAAAATTATTAATGTATCAGGGGTTGGACCCAGAGATTAAGAGGACTAATTGCTTATGGGATACTAAATTTATGTTACTAGTGGTGGAATAATATGTAAAAGAATAGTGTTAATAGTCAAAAACCATGACAAGTATAATCAATGTAACTGAATTGAAATAATATGGGAAATGATAATGATACTAGTTATATTATCTGGAAAATACTATCAATGTCACAGAATTGTACTTGTAAACATGTTGAATAGGCAAATGATTTGTTAGTATTTTTATCAAAATTAAAAGAAAATATATATATACTTTAAAGAAAAGGACACATAGTTATTTGGAAAAAATTTCAGGACAAATAACTTAGATGTGTGACAATGAAAGTTTCTTTGTAGATTTTTCTTAAAGTATGTTAACTAAGGAGACTTGTGTCATCAGGAAAATGAAACCCATTTAGTTTGGAAACCATATGAAGTAATGGCCACAGGGACGTCCTGGATAAGAATATGTATTTATAGTCCAGTTAGAGCAGAATAAAGGGAAAACCACATAATTGGAAATCCTGTGAAAGCTGAGTTTGAGTACAAATTCCTGCATGTACTAGTTATAAAATCTTTTACAAGGACATCATTCTGGATTAAAAATAAAACTTTGATGATTTAAAATGTTGAGATGATTCTAATTACACCTTAGGGGTTTTCCCTTCATTCCTTTCTACATCTATTTTTTCTGTCCCTTTATTTCTGTTTTTTTTTTTTTTCTTTCTTTCTTTCTTTTCTTTTTTAGTCTTGATTTTCTGATCTATAAAATGATACTTGTGCTGAAGTTGAACAAAGCTACATTTATCAGTATTGCTATTGTTGTTATTAAGTGCCATCAGGTAGGCTCCAACTCATAGTAACTACATGGGGTTTGCAAGGAGCAGTTGGTGGGATTGGCCTGCCAATCTAGCAATTAGTAGTACAGTGCTTATCCTACCACACCAGGACTCCATTTATCAGTACTTTGTTGTTGCTGTTGTTAAGTTCCATCGAGTCTAGTCTGTTCCAACTCATCATGATGCTGTATAAGGTTTCTGAGGATTGGTTTCCAAGGGTTTGAACCACTACCCTTGCAGGCATCAGTCTAGTGCTTATCCTGAAATGCCACACCAGGACAAATATATTGGAAAATAAAAGTTAGCTATCAAGATTAGGTTGTAGTTGCTGTTAGGGTTCATCTAATAGGTTCTGATTCATATGAACCTATGCACAACAAAACGAAACATTGCCCAGTCCTGCATAAGCCATATAATCATTGTTATGCTTAAGACTATTGCTGCTGCCACCATGCCACTCAATCTCATTGGGGCTCTTCTTTTTTGATGACCCTCCTCTTTACCAAGCATGATGTCAGGGAATGGCTCCTCCTCATATTATGTCCAAAAATGAGAGACAAAATCTTACCAACTGGCTTTTAGAGAGCATTTTGACTGTACTTCTTCCAACACAGATTTGTTTGGCAGTCCATGGTACTTAGAATATTCTTCTCAAACACTATAACTCAACTGCATTATTTCTATGATCTTTCATTTTCATTGTCCAGCTTTCACATGCATATGAGTGTGTTGAAAATACCATGGCTTGGGTCAGGCACACTTTAGTCCTTAAAATGATGCTTTTGCTAAAGAACACTTTAAAGCGATATTGTGCAGCAGACTTGCCTGGTGTAATGCATTGTTTGATTTCTTGACTGTTGCTTCTACGAGTGTTCATAGCGGATCCAAGCAAAATGAAGTCTTTGATAACATCAATCTTTTCTCCATTTATCATGATGTTATTGATTGGTCCAGTGGTGAGGATTTCTATTTTCTTTACATTTAGGTGCAACCCATAATGAAAGTTGTGATATTTGATCTTCATCAGTATTTTAAGTCCTCTTCACTTTCAGCAAACAAGATTGTATTATTTTCCTATTGACAGTTGTTAATGAGTCTTCCTCCTATCCTGATGTCATGTAATTCTTCATGTAATCTAGCTTCTTTGATTATTTGCTCAGCATATAGATTGAGTAAGCATGGTGAAAGAATACATCCCTTGCACACACTTTTCCTGACTTTAATCCATTCAATGTCTCCTTGATATGTTAAAAGGACTGCTTCTTGGTCTAAGTACACATTCCTCATGAGCACCATTAAGTGTTCTGGAATACCCATTATTCAAAATTCTATCCATAGTTCATTATGATCCAAACAGTCAAAAACTTGTGCATAGTCAATAAAGCACAGTTAACTATCTTTTGGCTGTTTTTTCCTGTTTTAGCCAAGATTTATCTGATATTAGCAATGATATCTCTTGTTGCACATCCTTGTCTCAATCTGGATTGACTGTCTGGCAATTACCTGTCAAAGTACTGTTACAATTATTTTGAATTACCTTTAGTAGAAATAAACTAATAATTTGGCAAATTTAGAGAAGAGTTAGGTATAGGCAACCAAACTTCTACAGGAATAGACAGAATAATGGGGATAACTGAAATGTTTGTGTTTTCATAATTAAAAGGGTGAGTTGAGCAAAGAGTTGCATTCAAACCTGATTTAAGGGATCAGAGAATCCACCTGATCCTGAACTTCACTCACCCAACCCCTTCCCTTGCCTAGGGGCACCAATCTCCATTTCTCATCATATTGTAAAGTGAAGGAAAACAATTGCAAATTTAGGTAATTACAATGAGAAAGAGATCTGTGCTGAGTCATTTCTGATGTGAGATATGAGGTCTCTGGGACCAATCTGTGTTATAGACAAAAGTAGGTTATAAATGAAAGAATTTGAATTGTATATTAGAGTTAAACTGTGCCCATATTACCAAAAGCTTCTCTGCATATATTATGTGTTACTTCCCATTGAATTTGGGATGTCTTAAATTGTGCAGTTACACATCTACAATGTTTTTGCTTTTAACATATATGGGCAATGCTTCCTTAAACTAGGAACTCAAAGGAAGACATTCTTGCTGCTAGTATAAACAGGCAAGTGACTTGAAACACTTTATTTTAGTGTTTCAAGTCACTTGCCTGTTTATACTAGCAGCAAAAATCTTTGTTTAAACAATTTTTCTGGTTCTTTTAGTTGTCTGAGAGTTTCACTAACATACAGAAAAGTAGTAAAAACTGACTTTGGGAGCCAGCATATACTTTACAGAGTATCATAATGAGGAATAAAGGGATAAATATTTATACAAGCCTGGCACACAGAAAATGCTAAAAATCATCTCTGTTACCTAATTGAATGGCTCCTATAATTTCATGAGTTAGGTGTTCATTTTTCACATATGATTACAGAACCTGATTAGATTATTTACGTTCACAAATGTAATAAGTGAAAATATCACAATTTGAACTCCCAGTAAGGGCAAGAGAGATAGAAGCTGGATTAGAACAGCTACAAGTATGGATTCCAACATGCCAATAATAGAGAGACTGATGCATGATGAAACATTTCTTCTTGAGATACATGATGCTGCCATGAGTTTGACTCAATCAGACAGCATCTATCTATCTATCTATCTATCTATCTATCTATCTATCTATCTAGTTATCATCTATCATCTCTTGAATTGAAATGTTGTTTAGTGCAATTGAGACAGTTCCGACTCATAATGATTTGCATAGTGTATCTGAAGTGGGTTTGAACCACTAAGTTTTTGATTAGCAGTCTGGTGCTTATCCTAAAGTCATAACAGGACTGTTGTTGGTAAGTGCCGTCGAGTCGATTCCGACCCATAGCGACCCTATATAGGGTTTCCGAGGAGAAGCTGGTAAGCTTGAACTGCTGACCTTGCAGTTGAAATGGCTTTGCAGTATGGCATATTAACCCACAGTGCCACACCAGGATTCCATACCAGGACTAGGGACCAATAATTTACAATTTTAGAGTTTTCTAACATGATTGCCCAGCAACAGAACTTGAGCATGATCAGCATCAACTGCACAAAATGATAACATTAGTATTGTCTGTATCTCTTGATTCATTTGTTGTTTCTATGTAAAGAGACTCAGATTTGTTTCAAATATATTTTGATTTCTGATACTCTTAGCTCTTATTATTGTATATTAATTTTTAACAATGGGTTTAAGGTCTCTGTGTGGCACTGTACGATTACCAGATTACCACCAGACTTTGAACCACAGAATTGGCAAATCAAAGCCTCTGGCTGGTTTTTGGAAACCCTAAATAGGGTTGCTATGAGTCAATACCAACTCATTGATACTAAACAACATCATCAGCAACAAATGAGTTACAGTTCCTTGGACAAATGATTATAAATTCCATAAGTGAATAATGAATGTGGAGCTTGAAGCTTGAAGGGATTTTTTTCACTTAATCAAATTGTTTTGACTGATCGACTAATTTCCATACTATATTATACAGAAAAACTTAGGTGACAACCCTTAGAGGAAAAGTAGTTAATGGAGTAAAAACTGACCCAACTTCAAGTTTAATTGAAAGTATATTATTTTAAATAAGTGAATAAAGAGCTAAAAGCTGTTTATAAATTCTTCATTTATTTTGTTCTATTTGTATATTTAGCTTAATCATCTAGCTCATAGACTCACATTTGGTAGATATTAAAGATTGTTGTGAAATTTTATTATTTTAGCATTCTTTTTTCTTTTCATTAATTCATTTAGCATAGAGAAAATATTTACTGACTGTTGTAATCCCTGAAAAACAAAGAAATCCTTGTCTTCCTAGCACTCAGACTTCATAAGAAATAGATACTTAAAACAATGCATCTGATATAATGTGGCCAAAACCATAATTACTCACAGAACAATTTAAGATGTAGGAATTAGTAGATGGTACACCAAGGAATTTTGGTAAATATAATTCAAATACAGTTACAACAATACATTCACAGGGAGCTGCCAGATATTACAGTCAGATGTGAGGATGTGGAATGAGGGATATTATTGCTAAAGTCAGATGGGTCTTAGCTAAAAACAGAGTATACCAGAAAGATATTTATCTGTGCTTCATTGACTATGCAAAGGCTTTTGACTTTGTGGAGCATGACAAGCTATTAATAACACTGAGGAGAATGAGTATTCTGAAACAATTGTGCTCAGAAGGAACCCGCACATAGACCAAGAGGCAGTCATTCAAACAGGAAAAGGGGACCTGAATGGTTTAAAATCAGGATAGGTGTATGCCAGGGATATATTCTTTAACCATACTTACATTTAATCTGTATGCTGAGCAAATAATCTGAGAAACTGGATTACATGGATAAAACATGACATCAGGATTGAACATCATTAACATCATTAACAACCTGCAATATGAAAACGATACTAACTTGCTTGCTAAAAGAGAAGTGGACTTAAAACACTTACTGATGAAGATTTAAGACCACAGCCTTTGATATGGGTTTCATCTCAATGTAAAACAAACAAAAATCTTTAGCACTGGAGCTGTAAATAACATCATGGTAAAAGGAGCAAAGACTTCTGCTTGGATCCATCATCAGGACTCATGTAAGCAGCAGTCAAGATATCAAAGTACAAATTCCAGAGGCAAATCTGCTGCACAACACTTTTTTAAAGTGATCAGGAGCAAAGATGTCAGTTTGAGGACTTAGGTGGGTCTTATCCATGCTGTAGTGTTTTTCAATAGCCTCCTATGTATATGAAATTTGTATAATGATTAAGAAAGACCATGGAAGAATTGATAAATGTGGGTTATGATATTGGAGAGGAAAATTAGCTCAGGAGTGGGGAACAACTGGCCCAACGGCCATATTGTTGTTGTTGTTAAATGCTGTTAAGTTGGTTCTGACCTACAGCAACCCTTATAGGGTTTCTGAAGAGCAGATGTTGAGCTTGAACCACTGACCTTTCCATTCAAACTGATTTTACAGTTCAGTGCATTAACCCACAGTGCCATACCATTACTAAATCATTTGGTCTATCCTTGCCAAGACAACTGCAGTTATTATATTATAATAGGCTAATTAAAAAATTTATAGTTTTGTGTTGCCAGAGAATGATGTTAAAAATATCCAAAGTGCCATACACCAAAAATAGTTTCCCCATCCATGTACTGGAGTTCTAGTGTCATGCTGTGGATTAATACACTGTACAGCAATATCGGTAAGGTTGGCATTTCAAGCTCAACCAGCCACTCCTCAGAAACCCTATTCAGAGTCACTATGAATTAGAACTGACTCGATAGCACTTAACAACAATAACTCCTGTGTTAAAGATACTAAAAACTGTCAGAAGAACAAACAAAAAGAACAACCAGAATTCTTAGAAGACAAAATGGTCAGACTTTGTCTCTCATATTTCAGACATATTATCAGGAAGGACCAGTCCCTGGATAATGGAATCATGCTTGACAAAGTGGAGTGGCAGCGAAAAAGAGGGAGAACCCCAATAAAATGTATTGGCGCAGCACTAGCAACAATGTGCTCAAACATAACAATTGTGGAGATGATGGAGGAATGAGAGTTGTTTTGTTTTACTGGGCATAGGATTGCTATTGGTTGGAACTGATTCAAAGGCACTTAACAACAGAAACAATAACAACAAATAAAAGCTGATTCATGAAGAAGGTTAGCTTGACTGGCTAGTGGAAAGATAATGAACTAAGAAAGATATTTAAGGCAATTACCGCACATGAAAATAAAAGCAGAACAACTAGCTGAAGAGATAGGTGAGGTATTAAATCATGACGTACTACTTAAATAAACTAAGGGATGTGTGTGTGTGTGTTTGTGTGCTTTCCTTTGAATAAGTGAGTATGAAATCAACCTTATTATGACAAAACTAATATGACACCATTTTGGATATTAGCTAGCAATGACAGTACTAGAAACAGAAGGACAAGTTTAGAAACTATTTTAATAGTCTAGTTAATGTGTGATTGGAGTGTGGATCCAGCACTCTGAACTTGAGTCTAACTTACTCTTCTGTTGCGTTTTCTCAATTATGTGGATATTCTGTGAATGTAGTCTTGGCGTGGCACTATGGGTTAATGCACTAGTCTGCAAAGTCAGTTTAAGCCAAAAGGTCGGTGGTTCAAGCTCACCAGCTGCTCTGCAGAAACCCTATACAAGGTCATTATGGGTTGGAACTGACTCAATGGCACTTAACAACAACAACAACATTCTGTGAATGCAGTAAGTGAGAGGATCAGAAGGAGAGAGCAAAATATGTAATGGACAGATATAAAGATATCAAACATAGTATCTTCCTCTGGTGACTGATCCCTCCTAATTGCATGCCCAAAACAAGCAATTTGGACAGTGATATGTTATGGTCTATCAGGTTTTCAATGGCTAATTTTCATAAATAAATTGTCAGGACTTTCTTCCTAGATTTTCTTAGATTGGAACCCCTGCTCAAACTTGTACACGATGAGTGATCCTACAGATACACAGACTTCCAGCTCAAACTTTAATGCCTGTTTTGTGTTTGATGGAGCATTTACGGATGTAAGAGTCCCAATAATTATAATTAAAGTATTATTTTAATGTTGTTATTGTTTGGTGCCATTGAGTCGGTACCAAGTCATAGAGAGCTTATGCAGAGCAGAATGAAACATTGTCCAATCCTGGGCCAATCTCACTATTGTTGCCATACTTGAACCCACTGATGCTGCCACTTGGCTAATCCATCTCACTGAAGGTCTTCCTCTTTTTCTCTGACCCTCTACCTTAACAAACATGATATCCTTCTTCAGAGACTGGTCCAAAGTATGAGAGATGAAGTTTGATCATCCTGGTCTCCAAGGAGCACTCTGGCTGCACTTCTTCCAACACAGATCTGTTGATTCTTCTGGCATGCCATGGCATTTTCAATATTCTCCTCCAACATCATAACTCAAAAGCATCAATTCTTCTATGGTTTTCCTTATTCAATGTCCAGCTTTCGTAGCTTATGACATTATTGAAAATATCATGGCTTGGATCAGGCATATCCTAGTCCTCAAGCTGACATCTTTGCTCCTCAAAAAGGTCTTGTTCAGCAGCTTTGCCTAATGCAATACATCGTTTAATTTCTTGACTGCTGCTTCTTTAAGTGTTGATCATTGATCATGAAGTCCTTGACAACTTCAATCTTTTCTCCATTGATAAGAATGTTGTTTATTGGTCCAGTGGTGAGGATTTTTGTTTTCTTTACATTGAGATGTAATCCATACTGAAGGCTGTGCTCTTTGATCTTCATCAGTAAATATTTTAAGTCTTCTTCACTTTCAGCAAGCAATGTTGTATCATATGCATATCACAGGTTGTTAATGAGTCTTCCTCCAATCTTTTTTTTTTTTGTTGTTGTTGTTTAAAGTTTTTATTGTGAACTCAGTACTAGTTTACCTGGGAGAACACCAGCTTTATACCATTATGACATTGCAATGATTACAATCTCTCCGTGCCATCATCATTCAACAATCAGTATTTGCTTCTATTCCCTCAGTTTTTATTTGTTTGTTTGTCTTTCTTTTTTGGGGGGTGGGGTGGTGAATGTACACAAAACACTCAGAAATATATAATCATTTAAACAACCAAATGGCACATTCTGCAAACCTGCCTCCTGGCCGCCAGCGCACAGTCCCTCTCTTTCCATGAGTCCTGAGTCCTCAGCTGCTCTCTCTCCATGTCCTCATCTCTGCCTCCATCGCTGGTGTTGCTGCATCTCTGGAAGAATTCCACTCATGCTCTTCTCCCTTGATGGTCCTAGGGTCCTCTGTTCCTGGACTGTAAGATTAACTACTCCCCCATTTTTGTTACAAAACTTCTACCTTCACAGTTGTGACAGTTGCAATTTCCTCCAATCTTGATGCTACGTTTTTCTTCATATAACCCAGCTTCTTGGATTATTTGCCCAGAATACAGGTTGAATAAATATGGTGAAAGAATGCAACCCTGTTGCACACCTTTCTTAATTGTAAACTACTCAGTGTCCCCATGTTCTGTTTGAACAACTACCTCTTGGTCCAGGTACAGATTTCTCATGAGCACAATAAAGTGTTTAGGAATACTCATACTTCGCAATGTTGTCCATAGCTTGTCATGATCCACACAATCGTAAGCCTTAGCATAGTCAATAAAGCACAGGTAAACATCTTTCTGATATTCTCTGCTTTCAGCCAAGATCCATTGACATCAGCAATGATATCCCTTGTTCCACAACCACTTCTAGTTTGGACCTCTGGAAGTTCTCTGTCAATGTATGCTTGCAGCCATTTCTATATTACCTTTAGTAAAATTTTACTCACATGAGATATCAAAGAGATTGTCCAATGATTTCCACTTTCTTTTGTGTCACCTCTCTTTGGAAAGTGCACACATATGGATCTCTTCCAATCAGTTGGCCAGATAGTTGCATTCAAAATTTCTTGGCAGAGATGAGTGAGTGCCTCCTGTGCCACCTCACTTTCTTGAAAGCATTCAATTTTTATTCCAACAATTGCTGGTGCCTTGTTTTTTGCCAATTACTTCAATGCACCTTGGACTTTCTCCTTCAGTGTCTTTGACTCTTGATCATATGCTACCTTTTGAAATGGTTGAACATCAACTATGTCCTTTTGGCACAGTGACTCTGTGTTTCCTTACATTTTCTTTTGATGCTTTCTGCATCATTTATTAATTTGCGCAAGGAATCCTTCAATAACAAAAGTCAAAGGTTGATTTTTTTCTTCAGTTCCCCCAGCTTGAGAAATACTATGGCTGTTTTTCCTTTTTGATTTTCTGACTCGAAATTTTTGCACTTTTTGTTGCAATATTTGTAATATTGTTGGTGTGGTATAAGAAAGAAAGCCAACTAAGATCAAATGAAAAAGTTATGATCTTAAATACAATTAGTATGACTTTGAACAATTATTTAATATTTTGTGTTCTCAATATCCTAATGTTGTTGTTGTTGTTAAATGCCATCGACTTAGTTCTGACTGAGAACAACCCTGTATAACATTTCTGAGGAATGGCTGATGAGCTTGAACTGTCAATCCTGCAACTCAAATTTACCTTGCAGCTGAGTCTTTATTCTACAGAGTCACACAAGGACTCCGAATATCCTCATATGGAAAACAAATCCCTGATCTCATACCTGTACTTAAAAATAACACTGGTCTGTTATAAGAAAAAAGTAAACAATATTAAGATTTTAGAAACTAGATATGACATGGAGACAATGTTTATTGGAACATGGACCAAGAAGCAGTTGTTCGAACAGAGCATGGGAACACTGAATGTTTTAAAATTGGGAAAGGTGTGCAACAAGGTTGTGTTCTTT
>NW_006408649.1:2977063-2981885 GCF_000296735.1 Chrysochloris asiatica | reverse complement strand
AGTGACTGGTAGTTTCGAACCGCTGACCTTAAGGTTCGCAGCCCGATTCGTAACCACTACGCTACCAGAGCTCCTTAATAATTTGTATTATGGTATTAATTAGGAAAACAACAACAACAACAACAACAAACAAACATGAAAACTTATTTGTGTGAAAGAATAAATGTGCCCCTTAACAGTACAATGTATCATGTGAAAAGAAATTCCTCCTAAATATTGCAATTTTTCCCCTGCCAATTTCGGAACTGTTACCACACTCAAAATCTGCCTTCATTTAAGATTCAGTGATTGCTAGTTTTTGAATCAGATGGCACAGATAGAAGTGTGATGAGTTTGTACTGACAACAACTTTAAAAAGAATTTTGGCTAAAAATATTCTCTCTGCGATTTAATTAACAATTATAGTTCCCAGTTTATACAGGATATATAAACAGAAATATATTTTGAAATCCTTATTGCAAACTTGTATGAGAAATAAATGTTCAAAAGAGTATATGTGTAAGGTAATTTTCCAGATGAAAGGCTGGGCTGAAATGGAAGTAAACCAAGAAAGTAAACCAAGTGGGAGATAATATAAACCTCTATTACCTGTGACCTTGTAAAACACTTAATGACACTGTTAATGAGTGGCCAGACCACATTTATTTGAACATTCTTTCCATTTGTTTACATGTAGCATCTCCAGTATAACTAGATTATTATACTGGGCAATTTGTCTCACAACAACACAGGTACTTGTTGTTAGGTGCCATTGAGTCGATGTCTACTCATAGCGACCTTATGGAGAGCAGAATGAAACACTGCCCAATCCTGGGCCAACCTCACTATTGTTGCCATGCTTGAGCCCACTGATGCTGCCACTTGGCCAATCCATCTCACTGGGGTCTTCCTCATTTTCTCTGACCCTCCACCTTACCAAACATGATATCCTTCTCCAGTGACTGGTCCCTCCTGACAATATGTCCCAAGTATGAGAGATGAAATTTGGCCATCCTGGTCTCCAAGGAGCACTCTGGCTGTACTTCTTCCAACACAGATCTGTTGGCTCTATGGGAAGCCCATGGTACTATCAATATTCTCTTCTAACACCATAACTCAGTAGCATTAATTCTTCTACGGTCTTCCTTATTCACTGTCCAGCTTTCGCATGCATATGAGGTTATTGAAAATACCATGGCTTGGGTCAGGTGAACCTTAGTCCTCAAGCTGACATCTTTGCTCTTCAACACTTTAAAAAGGTCTTGTTCAGCAGATTTGCCTAATATAATACATCATTTGATTTCTTGATTACTGCTTCCATGAGTGTTGATAGTTGATCCAAGAAGAATGAAGTCCTTGACAACTTGAATCTTTTCTCCTTTGATAAGAATGTTGTTTATTGGTCCAGTGGTGAGGATTTTTGTTTTCTTTACATTGAGATGCAATCCATACCAAAGGTTGTGGTCTTTGATCTTTATCAGTAAATATTTTAAATATTTATTATTACATAGGTCATAGTAGATGGAAGTTAAACTAACTCTAAAGCTTTGCAGTATCTGTAGATTTATAACTTTGAAAAGTTGCTTACAAATCCACATTAATTTCATGGCATCTATCTATAGCAAGACCCACTCTTTCCTCTGTCTTTTTTGCCAATTACAAAACTGTTAACCAGACTAAGAGAGACGCAGACTCTCAGACATCTGCTTTTGCAGACGGAAATATAGATGCCCTTGAGGTAAAAAAGAGCATTTGATACTTGCCATATGTTAAACCATTTGAAGATCTGTCTTGAAATACAATGCTGTCTTTGATAGCATACTATCCATACAACTACAAGGAAGACCAGTTAATATAATTATTATTCAAATTTAGGCACCAACCACTAAAGTAAGTAATGATGAAATTGAAGAATTCTATGAACTTTAATCTCACCAGACGCTCCACAGAAACCCTATACTGGGCTGCTAAATGGACAGGAACTGACTCAATGGCACTTAACAACAATCAATTTCTTCAGTCTGAAATTGATTTAAAAAATGCACTCAAGATGTATTGATAATTACTGGTGATTAGAAGGCAAAGGTTGGAAACAAACAGGAAAGATCAGTCATTGGAAAATATGGACTAGGTGATAGAAATAATGCTGTAGATCACATGATAGAATTTTGCAAGAGTAATGCCTTCTTCACTGCAAATATTTTTAAGCAATGGAAAAGATGACTACATACATGAACTTCCTCAGATAGAATACACAGAAATCAAATTGACTACATCTGTGGAAAGAAATGGTAGAAAGGCTCCATTTCATAAACCAAAACAAGGTGAGAGGCAGACTATAGAACAGACCTTCCATTGCTCATATGCAAGTTCAGGCTAAAGCTGAAGAAAATTAAAACAAGTTCATGAGAATCAAAATATGACCTTGAACATATCCCACCTGAATTTAGAGATCATCTCAAAAACAGATTTGATGAATTAGACACAAATAAAGAGTTGTGGGATGACATCAGGAAAATACAGAAAAAAAGCAAAAGATCATTGTTGTTAAATACCGTGGAGCTGGTTCTGACTCATAGTGACCTTGTACAGGATTTCCGAAGCTGTAAATCTTTATGGAAGCAGAAAGCCTCATCTTTCTCCCACGGAGCAGCTGGTAGTTTTGAACTGCTGACCTTGAGGTTAGCAGCCTGATTTGCAACCACTACACTACCAGAGCTCATTAAGAAAACAGTAAAGAAGGAAAAGGCCAAACTGAATGTCAGAGGAGACACTGAAGCAGCATAGAGATGCTAAAGCAAATGGAAGAAATGAGGAGGCAAAAGACCTGAATAGAAAATTTCAAAGAACAACTTGAGAAGACAAAGTCAAATATTATAATGAAATAATTCCAGAAGCTGAGTTACATGAAGAAAAAGGTAGCATCAGGGTTGGAAGAAAACTCATCAACAATCTGCAATATGTAGACAATACAACATTATTTTCTGAGAGAGAAGAGGACTTTAAATACTTACTGATGAAGATCAAAGACCACAGCCTTCAGTATGGGTTGCATTTCAATATAATGAAACAAAAATCCTCATCACTGGTGCAATAAACAACATTAAGATAAATGGAAAAAAGATTGAATTTACCAAAGAGGTAATTTGGTTCAGATCAATCATCAACATTCAGGGAAGCACCAAACAAAAATTTAACTATTATTGCATTAGGAAAATCTGCTGCCAAGACCTATTTAAAGTGTTGAAGAGCCAAGATGTCAGTTTGAGGACTAAGGTATGCCTGATCCAAGCCATGGTATTTTTAAAAACCTCATATGCATGTGAAAGTTGAACAATGAATAAAGAAGGCCATAGATGAATTGATGCATTTGAGTTATGGTGTTGGACCACCCAAAGAACAAACAAATCTATGTGGCAGCAAAACAGTAGAAGACCTACAATGAGATGTATTCGCACTGTGGAAACAGCAATGACTTCAAGCATAGCAATATTTATGAGGTTGGTGCAGGAACTGAACGGTCAGCGTTTCTTCTGCTGTGAATAGGGTACTATTAGCTGATATTGACTTAAAGGCATCTAACAATAACAACAATTTAGTAAGCATTCTTTTCTTTTTATCTATCCTGTTCATGGAATCTCTTCTTCCTCCCCATTTATCTGATAATAATGCTTATTTATGTTCAACTTGATCTCTTCCGTAGCATATGCCTTAGCATATATTCTGTGGTCTTCTGGAAGGTTGTGTTGTTAAGTGCCATTGAGTAGGTTCCAACCGATAGTGACACTGTATAGGGTTTCTGAGGAGCGACTGGTGAGCTTGAACTGCCAACCTTGCAGTTCAAACAGCTTTGCAGTCTGGTGCATTAATCCACAGCGCCACACCAGGACTCCTCTGGAAGGTAGGAATCCTGTTAAATTAGGTCAAAGCCCATGAATAGATGAGGTGAGCAGTAAATAGGGAAAGAAGAAACAAAGTGGAGTCTGAATAATTAAAAAGTTGTTGTTGTTAAGTGTCCTTGAGTTGGTTCCAACCCATAACAAGCCTGTCTGTGCTTTCTGAGGAGCAGCTAGTGAGCCTGAACCGCCAACCTTGCAGTTCAAACTGGCTTTCAGATCCAGCCCATTAACCATACCAGGAATAAAAGAGAGGAAAGGAGGTAAAAAAAATGAAAAAAAGGACGATAAGAATTAAGTGTCTAAAGCAGAATATATTTTAGAGTAAATGATGTACTGATCAGTTTCCTCCTTGTATCTTTTATTTTTTTTGCTTATCACATAAAAAAATCCAAAATTAGCATCTGTTTAAGCAGATGTTTTTAAAAGGCTCTATATAAAAATTACCAAATTTAATTTTAAACTAGGCGGAAATGAAATGAGGAAGATATTATATGAAATGTTGGCATTATCTTCTTTATATATAAATGAACAAGCGATCATATTGTATATTGTTAGATTACAAATTCTGTGTTACTTGATTTTATTCACTTTTAAAGTTTTGCTCAATCTCACTTCCTTCAAGATGCCCACCATAACAACCACAATCCATTATGCTTTCTTGAATTGCTGAATAATGGAAACAAGTATTTAGTCTTAATATTGCTTCACAATTTGAATTATGGTGTTTTTTTTTTTTAATGGCTTTTTTTTTAATGTTTTATTGTGAATTATGTTATAGTTTACATGGGAGAACATTAGTTTTACATTCATTCTATCGTATATCTATCGTCTCATTGCCATGATTACAGTCCCCTCCATGCAATCCTTACCCCGTACCCCCAGCTCTTCAGCACACAGTCACTCTCCCTCTCTGGATCTAAAGTCTCCAGCTGCTCCATCGCACC
>NW_006408649.1:2967190-2973504 GCF_000296735.1 Chrysochloris asiatica | reverse complement strand
CGTGGCTGCTCTGATCCTTTCCCCGCTTGGCCCCACAGAAAATGGCGGCTCCTGGAACAGCTGAGCATCCAGAACAAGGAAGCAATGGATTTCCTGCTTCTGCCACAGACTCCCAAGCTGTAAGTCTTCCAACCTTCTAAATATTCCTTTATATGTGGTTCTGAGTACTGGGACCATTCCCTGAGCCTTCTTGGTCCTTTATTCTGTGTTGTTCTCGAGCTCGTCACGGCACTTCTACCTGATCCACCATCTTTTTCTGGAAGTCCTGAATTATGTTTTTTATATGCACCTTTCTCTACCTAGATATTTCTCTATATATCTAGCCAATATCTGGAAGTTGAGTGGCTCCATAGGTTAAGCACTGGACTACAAACCACAAGGTTCCTGGTTCAAGCCTGCCAACTACTCTGTGGGAGAAAGATCAGACTTTCTGTTCCCTCTTAAATTTAATGACTCAAAACCCAATACAGGGTAACTGTGATCG
This sequence comes from Chrysochloris asiatica, assembly GCF_000296735.1. NCBI lineage: Eukaryota > Metazoa > Chordata > Mammalia > Afrosoricida > Chrysochloridae > Chrysochloris > Chrysochloris asiatica. The sequence goes on along the minus strand of NW_006408649.1, from coordinate 2,973,020 downwards.
GAATCTACTTGATGACACATAACAATAACTACAAGAAGTCCAAAATATCTGGTAAAGAGATGGTGCTTAATAAATAGTTTTTTCTTGAGTTTTGACCACAGCAAAACATGTTTACCAGAGACATATAATATTGCGAAGATTACTGAGTGTGCTTTATCTCTACCTTGGGAATATGTCAATATCTGTATAAGGTTATCAAAGGATAAAATATGAATAATTACTGCCTTAGATTATCATAATTATTTATAGTAGTTCTCCCTTCAAGTGTATCTATTTAGCCATTAGCATGCTCTACATAATTGTTTACAGTCCCTCACTTAAATCTTTATCACCTGAGTACTTAAGGAGCCTTTGACTCTTTTGGTATGTTATTCATAGCTTTTGCCAGTCTTAAAATGGGCAGTATACTTTCATACTTCACCATTGTCATCCTGCATCCAAACTATTATTCTTGGCAAACTATTCTTGTTTTTTAAGTTAAAATTAAGATATTCTTTCTTTCCACAGATTTCTCTGAACAAATGCTATTCTTTTATCCACAGATAAAATATATTAATCAGTTTTCCCAACTACTGTTTCCCTTTCTGCTTGTCACTTTGTGCATTTATCATTCACATTTACTTTTTTCACACATATTAGCACTTGCTTGGCATATCACCAGTGCTGAAGTAACTATATGTAGAATTATTAGTGCTATAGTCACTGCAATGGATTAAAATATACCATGCCCGTTAGATGACATAGGAATTAGATGCATTTTGTACTGTTATGCTATGCATAAGATTATCATGAGAGTTAGCTAATCAATAGCAGCTAATAACAGAAAAATGAATAAATTAAATTATTTACTAATTAACTGATTGGTTTATCCCCAGTGTCTCATTTTCAACTCCAATGGAATAATATCATAACTGAAAATACGCATATATTTTGAGACTCCTTTCATTGATGACATTCGAAGTATCATCAATATGATAAAATGTCTAAGCATGGTATAAACATATTGCTTCCCAAAGTGAATTACAAGGGAAAAGATTTTTTGCTCTTGTTGCTAGTTCAGTGGAGACAATTCTGAATCATAGTAATGTCATATGTGCAGAATAGAACTCGACCATGGAATTTTCAGTGTTGTGAGCTTTCAGAATCTGCTATCCAGGTCTGTCTTCTGAGGTAACTTTGGGAGGATTTGAACCACTAAGTTTCAGTACTTGAGTCCTTTCTAGACTCCTGGAATGAAAACAGGTTTTTCAAGGTTAAGTAACTGAGAAAATTAGCATACTTTACCCTATATGTCCTTAAACATGCACATTAGCACATGTAACACTAAATACGATAATAAAACTTATTTGTTATTTTGTTGTTAGGTGCCATAGAGTCACTTGTGCACAACAGACTGAAACCCTCCTTGGTCTTGGGCCAACCTCACAATCGTTGTGATCTCTAGCATTGTTTCTATCATGAAGGCCATATTTTCCAATTACTGATCCTTCCTCTTTGCTTTCCAATGGCCAGTAATTATCAATACATTTTACATTTTATTTGCATGTTTTATGAATTTCAGACTAAATAAATTGGTAGAATTCTTCAATTTCATCATCACCGGTGCTAGTAATTGGTGTGTAAATTTGAATAATAATGGTATTAACTGGTCTTCCTTGTAGGTGTATGGAAATTGTCCTATCATAGACAAAGTTGTACTTCAAGACAGAGCTTGATATGCACTTTTTGATGATGAATGCACTGCCATTCCTCTTCAGTTTGTCATTCCTGGCATAGTAACCCATGTGATTGTCAGGTTCAAAATGGCCAATACCAGTCAGCTCACTGATGCTTATCATATCAATGTTTATGTGTTTCATTTAATTTTTGACATTTTCCAATTTTCCTAGATTCTGACTTTGTACGTTCCGTGTTATGATTATTAACGGATGTTTATAGCTGTTTTTCTTCATTTTGAGTTGTGCCCCATCAGTAAATGAAGGTTCTGAGGGCTTTACTCCTTTTACGTCATCACAGTAAATTACACATTGAAGAGGCAGCACTTGCCCAGTTGCATGTTGACTGCCTTCCAACCTGAGGGTCTCACCTTCCTTCACAATAGCTGACAATATTCTGATATACTTCATTATGTTTCAGTGTTCAGGATTCTGGTTCTGAAAGTGTTCCACCACTATTCATAAGGTTTTCACTGACTAAATATTCAGAAATACTCTGTCTCTCCATCTCCCTTGTTTGCCTTTGTCTGTAAACTGAGCTGAAATCTGTCCATTGTTGGTGACTCTGCTGCTATTGAAAATTCCCATGGGATATCTTCCAGAGTCACAGCAACATGCAAGCCACCACAGTACAACAAAATGACAGATGAGTGGTGGAAGACTAAGGTCCATTGAGCCTACCCATGACATTTCTAATCATCCCACTCTTGGCTTTGTTAGGTGCCATCGAGTCAGTACTGACTCATAGTGACCTTATGCACAGCCGAACAAAACACTGCCTAATCCTGGGCCAACCTCACTACTGTTGCCACAATTGATTCCATAAATATGGCAACTTGGCCAATCCATCTCATTGGGGGTCTTCCTCTTTTTCTCTGACCTTTCACCTTACCAAAAATGATACCCTTCTCCAGTGACTAGTCCCTTCTGACAGTATGTCCGAAGTATGAGAGATGAAGTTTGGCCATCTTGGCCTCCAAGGAGCACTCTGGCTGTACTTCTTCCAAAATGGATCTATTAGTTCTTTTGGCAGCCCATGACACTTTCAATATTTTCCTCCAACACCATAACTCAAAAGCATCAATTCTTCTATGGTCTTCCTTATTCACTCTCCACCTTTCACATGCATATGAGGTTATTGAAAATACCATGACTTGAGTCAGGTGCACCTTAGTTCTCAAGCTGACATCTTTGCTCTTCAACACTTTAAAAAGGTCTTGTGCAGCAGATTTGCATAATGCAATACGTTGTTTAATTTCTTGACTGCTGCTTCCAACAGTGTTGATAGTTTATCTAAGAAGAATGAAGTTCTTGACAACTTCAATCTTTTCTCCATTGACAAGAATGTTGTTTATTGGTCCAGTGGTGAGGATTTTTGTTTTCTTTACATTGAGATATACTCTATACCAAAGGCTGTGCTCTTTGATTTTCTTCAGTAAATATTTTAAGTCCTCTTCACTTTCAGCAAGCAAGGTTGTATCATCTGCATAGTGTAGGTTGTTAATGAGTCTTCCTCCAATCCTGATGCCACGTTTTTCTTCATAGAACCCAGCTTCTTGGATTATTTGCTCAGCATACAGGTTGAATAAGTATCGTGAAAGAATACCACCTTGTCCCACATTTTTCTTAATTTTAAACCATTCATTGTTTCCATGTTCTGTTTGAACAACTGCTTCTTGGGCCAGGTACAAATTCCTCATGAGCACAACTCATCTGTCAGTTTGTCGTACTGTGGTGAGTTGTGAATTGCTGTAATTCTGAAAGCTATGCCACCAGTATTTTAAATACCAGCAGGGTCACACATGGTTGACAGGTTTCATTCAGATGAGCTTCCAGATGAAGACAGACTAGGAAGAAATGACAAACTACTTCCAAATATTTAGTCACTGAAATCCTTATGAATAGCAGAGAATCACCTAATACATGCAATTTGGATAATGAATAAAGAAAACCAGAGAAGAATCGATGCATATGAATTATGGTGGTGAAGAAGAATATTAAAAGTACCATGGACTGCCAGAAGAACAAAGATTTCCGGGTTGTAGCAACCAGAATGCTCCTTGCAGGCAAGGATGATAAGACTCTGTCTCTCATACTGCAACCATGTTACCATGTGCAATCAGTTGCCAGAAAAAGACATCATGCTTGGTGAAGTGTAGGGTCAGTGAAAAAGAGGAGGACCTCCAATGATATAGACTGACACAGTGGTGGCAGCAATAGTCTCAGAAGTCATAGCAAATATGAGGCTGGCAGAAAACCTGCAGTATTTTATTCTGTTGTATACAAGGTCACTATGAGTGGGAAATCACTAGACAGCACCTAACAACCAATTCATGATCCTTCTTCAAGCTCACTGGATTGAGAATGCCAAGTGTTCAGTGAGTTCTCTTCATTGTTAGCAGGAGCTAAAACAATTTTTTCAACTGTGAACTCTAGAAAATGTTTCACTGAATGCTATCTTATATCCTTATATCTCTAGTAGCTGTGTTTTGACCAGATTAGTCGAATTTCTGTCAGACTCAAGAAAAACCCTTTGCAGAATTCTGTTGCTACTGCTAAAAATGATTTCCTCCTTTCTAGTCTCTGTACCACAAATTCTAGCCCTTATAACTTCTACAAACCTCAGTCTTTTTCTCTTCATCTAAACAAAATAAGCATTGTTTTTATACCTGCTCTTAACTCAGCAGGTTAGAAATTGATTCAAAGCTAAAAGGTACATAGAAATCAATGTTATAACTAAATTTAGAAGGACAGTTTTTCTCAGTTGAGTTTTGAATTTATATGTAGATTTGACAATTAGGATGGATTGGCTATTCTCGAGAATCTGAAACCATGATGCATTCTCATTTATTTTTTCTGTTTCTACCTGCGCTTGAAACAGCTGTTTTGTTTTGTTGTTTTATTTTTATTTTATTAAGCTCTTTGTTTGAAAGAAGCAGTTAGTAATGAACTATAGAGTCATCTGGGTGTTAACTCATACTTTAAAGATTTTTATGAAACCCTAATCAAACCATCTGTTTGATATTCATAAGGACTATTACAAAGAAAAAGTAAACATTTGTAAAAGCTGTATATATTATTACATTCTCAATAATAGAAATTCACAAATAAACTTTAGTGTGCTCACAGATATACTGGCCAAATGTCTCAAATTACTTTTGGACAATTTGAAAACTTTGAATATTATGATGCATAAATATGATTAGCTTAATCTCATGGACCTCATTGATAAAGTATAATCAACATGTATGAAAGTGTCCAAAATATAAAACAGTATATATCTCTGTTTCTGGAATTCTAACAGTTGTTTCAAAATGTAGTCTTCCTTGAATTAATTTTCTAATTACCAAAAAAGAAATATCCATTGTATCTGTACTATAACTATGGCGTCCTGGTGGGGCGCTGTGAGTTAGTGCACCAGACTGTAAAGCCGTTTGAACTGCAAGGTTGGCAGTTCAAGCTCACCAGCTTCTCCTTGGAAACCCTATACAGGATCACTATGGGTCGGAATCAACTTGATGGCACTTAACAAAAACAACAACAATACTATATCACGAATCATATTTTTATATTTTTCCCATGCTGCATTGTCCTTATTTCTCCAAAATGGAAAGAATACATAGAAAGTTAACGGAAGAGCTTAAATTTATAAAATGAGTTCAGTTTGGTGGCACAGGACAAGTCTCAATATTTTTAAACACCTTTTTTAACAATTGTAAAATGAGGGTACTTACTACAATATAAAATTATTAAAATAGATATACAAGCATCTAGTAGGGAGCTATTTTATATTAGTTGTAGGTATTGTTTATATATTTATCTCAGTTAGTCCCTTTGTGAGAGTGAATCAAGGATGTTGTTGTTAGGTGCCATCGAGTTGGTACTGACTCACAGTGACACTTTGCACAACAGAATGAAACACTGCTTCATCCTGGGCCAACCTCACAATTGTTGCCACTTTTGAGCCCACTAATGCTGCCACTTTGCCAGTCCATTTCATTGGAGATCTTCCTCTTTTTCTCTGACCCTCCACCTTACCAAACATGATATCCTTCTCCAGTGACTAGTCCCTCCTGACAATATGTTCGAAGTATGAGAGACGAAGTTTGGCCATC
>NW_006408649.1:2934047-2966281 GCF_000296735.1 Chrysochloris asiatica | reverse complement strand
TAAAGATTTACACCCTCAGAAACCCTGTACAGGGTCGCTATGGGTCGGACCCGACTCGATGGCACTTAACAACAACAACAACAACAGTCAATAAAGCACAGGCAAACATCTTTCTAGTATTCTCTGCTTTCAGCCAAGATCCATCTGACATCACAAAGGTATCACTCTTTCCACATCCTTTTTTGATTCTGGCTTGAACCTCTGGAAATTCTCTGTTAATGTGCGATTGCGGCCATTTTTGTGTTACCTTTAGTAAAACTTTACTAGCATGGGATATCAAAGATATTGTCTGAGGATTTCTGCATTCTGTTGGGTCAACTGGCTTTGGGATGGGCACAAATATGGCTCTCTTCCAATCAGTTGGCCAGATAGTTGTCTTTCATATTTCTTGGCATAGATGAGTGCCTCCAGTGCTGCCTCACTTTGTTGAAATATTTCAATATGTATTTCACAATTCCTGGTGCCTTGTTCTTTGCCAATTCCTTCAGTGCACCTTGGATTTCTTCCTTCAGTACTATTGGCTCTTGATCACATGCCACTTCTTGAAATGGTTGAACATTGACCATTTCCTTTTGGCACAGTGACTCTGTGTATTCCTTCCGTCTTCTTTCGATCCTTGTGCATCATTCAATAATTTACCCAGAGAATCCTTCAATAATGAAAGCCGAGGCTTGAATTTTTTCTTCAGTTACCCTAGTTTAAGAAATGTTGAGCGTGTTCTTCCCTTTTGGTTTTCTGACTCCATATCTTTGCACATTTTGTTATTATATTTGACTTGTCTTCTCTAGTTGCCCTTTGAAATTTTCTGCTCAGCTCTTGTATCTCCTTATTTCTTCCATTTACTTTAGCATCTCTATGCTGAGAAGCAAGTTTCAGAATCTCTTCTGGCATCCATTTTGATCTTTTCCTTCTTTCTTTTCTTAAACACTTTTTGCTTTCTTCCTGTATGATGTTCTTGATGCCATCCCACAATTCTTCTGGTCTTCAATCTTTAGTGTCTAACATATCATATCTGTTATTCAGATGATCTCTAAATTCAGGTGGGATATATTCAAGGTCATATTTTGGCTCTCATAGATTTGTTCTCTTTTTCTTCAGTTTCAGTCTGAATTTGCATATGAGCAATTAATGGACTGTTTCACATCTGCCCCTGGCCTTGTTTTGGCTGATGATATAGAGCTTTTCCACTGTGTCTTTCCACAGATGTAGTAAATTTCATTTCTGTGTATTCCATCCAGAGAGGTCCATGAGTATAGTCATCTCTTATGCTGTATAAAGAAGGTATTTGAAAAGAACAAATCATTGGTTTTGCAGAATTCTATCATGTGATCTCCAGCATCATTTCTATCATCAAAGCCATATTTTCCAACTACTGAGCCTTCCTCTTTGTTCCCTATCACCAATAATGATTTTGCATTCCTCTGGTAGCGTAGTGGTTACGAATCGGGCTGCGAACCTTAAGGTCAGCGGTTCAAAACTACCAGCTGCTTTGCGGGAGAAAGATGAGGCTTTCTACTCCCGTAAAGATTTACACCCTCGGATACCCTGTACAGGGTCGCTATGGGTCGGAACTGACTCGACGGCACATAACAACAACAACATCATGAGTAATGAGCAATACATCTTGATTGCATGTTCGATCAATTTCAGATTGAATAAGTTGGTAGAATTCTATTTCAACCTCATTCGCTTTAGTCATTTGTATGTAAATGCAAATATTGTGGTATTAAGTGGTCTTCCCTGTAATTGCATGGATATTGTCCTATTATAGGCAGCGTTGTACCTCATGACAGATCTTTATATGTTCTGTTTGATGATGAATGCAACACCATTCCTCTTCAATTTGTATAAAAAACCATGTGATTCCAAATGGCCTCTTACAGTCCATTTCAGCTCACTAATGCCTAGGTTATTGATGTTTATGCATTCCATTTCATTTTTGACAATTTTAAATTTTCCTACATTCATACTTCATACATTCCATGTTGTGATTATTAATGGATGTGTGTCTCTATTGGTATTTAAAATACCTGTGAAATAGCTTCTAGACTCACAACAACTCACAAGCACACACTTGTACGACACACTGACAGACGAGTGGTGAGAATCAAGGATATAAACCTTAATTTAGCAGGTTACCATGGTTGTGCCATTGCCAATGTTTGACTTTACAAATCCCTTATTTTGAATTCTGCAAAAAGAGATAATGGAATACATTATTCCCCACTGAGATGTGCACTCCAGATTACTAAAGTCACCTAAACAATATTCTTCATGCCTTGGCTTGTCAAAGAACTAAATACCCAGAAGAATGTGACATCAGAATTGAAGGAAGACTCATTAACAACCTGTGATGTGCCAGCGATTTCACAGAGCTGAAACTGAAGAGGAGTTAAAATACTTACTGATGACCATCAGCTATTACAGTCTTTATTATGGATTGTAGCACAATTCAAATAAATAAATAAATAAATCCTCACAACTGGATCAAAAAACACAAAAACAAACATCATGATAAGTGGAGACAAGCTTAAAGTTGCCAAAGACTTCATTTAGTTTGAATCTATAATCAATACTCATGGCAACAGCAGTCAAGAAACAAAATGATATATTGCATTAGGCACATACGCTTCACAAGTACTTTTTAAAGTGTCCAAGTGCTAAGATGTAAGATTGAGGATTAATGTGGGCCATGGATTCCTAGTATGGCACTGTAGGATGAGCACTGGACTGCTAACCACAGGGTTGGTAGTTCAAACCTACCAGCAACTTCTTGGAAACCCTATACAGGGTCTCTGTGAATCAGAACTGACTCCAAGACACTTAGAAATAACAGCCCAAGCCATGGTATGTTCAATTACCTCATGTATATTTGAGAATGAATAAGGAAGACCTAGAAGTATTAATGCATTTTAATTATGGAGTTGGAGAAGAATGTTAAAAGTACCATGGACTCACAGGAGAAAAAAAAAACAAAATTTGTCTTGGAAGTACAGCCTGAATGCTCCTCAGAAACAGGATGGTGAGACCTCATTTCTCATACTTCAGATATATTATCAGGAGGGATGAATTCCTGGAGAAGGACATCATGTTTGGTAAATAGGAAGGTTAGCAGAAAACGAGGAAGACCCTCCATGAGATGGATGGAGACAGTGGCAGCAGCAGTAGGCTCAACTGTAACAATTGTGAGGATGGCTCATGATTGGGCAGTGTTTTGTTCTGTTGTGCAAAGCATCACTATGAGTCAGAACCTTTCTGATGGAACCTAATAACAAACAGAAAATATAGATAACATTAGATGTCAAATGTTCCTATATAACTTAGATGTCAAAACTTTATCTCAGCCTAATGTATCTGCAACTTCTCCAAACCCCAAAACTGATCCTATTTATTTTGTATACTTCAAAATATATTTGCTTTTTCTCCTTTTACTAATTACATTTTTTTGTTGTATAATATCCATCTATTTGATTTTAATAATGCCAAATATTAAGAACATTAAGGAAAAATAATGAATCTGTTGATTTTTTTCATCCTATTCAAGTTAAATGTAGAACAAGATGACTGTATTGCTAAAATATGAAAACATTTCACTCTCTTCATATGAAATGAATTCACTTGCTCTTATGATTCAAGTCAGCAGAAACCACAACCAATGCTGACACTGTGCCTTAGCATATCCTCTTAGGTTTCTGCCAACAAGAGTCCTGTTCTTGAGTTTGGCACTGTTCAACAAAATATACTGTCTCATCACCCAGGTCATGTTACTTGAGAAAAAGGTGAAATGAACAGGTAACTCCTTAAAACAGGCCAAAGGGTCTATGTGCTTAGGGTTTAGATCTAACAGGCAAGTGTCAGTTGATCTAAGTTCCTTTAAAAATAGAATTTCCATGGAAATAGACATTTTATTTCAACTACCTGACTCACAAACTATCACAATTATTAACGACTTAAGGGCAACCAGTCTATGTCCCACATAGTGTCATGTGGCAGGAGGAGTGTAAACTAATATGTCACATGGACTTTAGCTGCTTATTTATGATTTTCCCATTACACTAAAGTCATGAACACATTTTTCTTTTGTTATAAAAGTTTCCTCAGATTTATTTGTTTGCTTTGTTATTACTTATAGCTTTTCCTTGTACCTAGAATTTATTATGGGCAGCAGTTGACCTTGATTATTATTATTATATTTTGAAATTGAATCTCAATAGTTACAAAGCCTTTATTCAATAATTTGTCCTTCTCTATACTTTTATTATCTGATCAGTCAGTAAACTATCCTTCCCTACTTAGTTGAAAGATGACTTTTACTATATAAGAGTTTTAGATAAATGAGACCATAACTGTTTTTCCACTTCTGTACAGCATTGCAATCATCCAATTAATGCCATTTTAATATAATGTGTATCAAGGCAAGTCTGTGATCCTTACTCTTCTTTTTCAAAACGAACTTGTTTATTCTTATGCATTTATAATATGGTATGAATTTTAAAATCAGCTTCTGAAGATCTAAGCATGAATGAATTTCTGACTAGAATGAAGAGATTAATAAGCTGTTCTCATTTCTGGTAAAAATAAGGAAATACATGAAATTCGAGGTCAACTTGAAAACTTTCATAAAATGCTTTCTTTGTATCAGATCTTTTGTTAGACAGAGCAGCTAAAAATAAATAACAAATATCCCTCCCTCCTCACCTAAATGTTTAATTTCATAGAGACACAGAGACATAATAGTTAGGTTGCTCAGAATTAACTTTTAGTCATTACTTTCTGGATGTGTTTGCTATAATTCCTTGAAGTATAATAGCTACATTTTCCTCTATGAGGCACCTACTTGGTTTTAATCTTCAACTCTTTCTAACTAAATTATATTTCATGCCAAACGTCCACATGCATTGTTTATTTATTGCAGATGTATTACATGTTTCCTATGTGCCATATCCTGAATTTGAATACAGATGTGGTCCATTCTCTCAAGTAACTAACAGTCTAGAGTTAGAGACAGGGAGACAAATATGGTCAAATGCAGTCCATATTATGAAGGATATGAGTGCAAGATGCTATGAGCACCAGACAGTATGTACAGAATTGTAGTGGTTGTGATGAATTCAACTAAGACTACTTGAATTTGAGTTTCAGTTCTGTGGTACCTTTAACAAGCTGTTTACACTAACTTTTGTCTTTTTTTATTAATATTTGCAAAATAGTAATAATAATGTTACTGTTGTTAAGTGCCATCGAGTCGATTCCAACCCATAGCGATATAACATATTTTACTGAATAAATGAGATAGTTCAAAATATGTGGAACAGTCTGACACAAAGTAAGTATTCAAGGAATGATAACTATTATTTTTGTCAGTGTGATTAGTCAGGGAATGTTTTCTAAAGAAGATGAATGTTTGAGATGAATATAGTTGTTCTTGTTAAGTGTCGTTCAATCCGTTTTGGCTCATAGTGACAATGTAAAGGGCTTCCGAGGAACAGCTGGTGGGTTTGAACTGATGATCTTGCAGTTAGCTATCCAGTACTTACTTACAGTGCCACACCAGGACTCCTAGATGAATATTAAAGGTATACATATGGAACACCACTGGACACAATTTTATAAAGTGCATTTCTAAGCATTGAACTTAGCCCAATGTTTATGTGGTTGCTGTTGTTAAGTACTGTCGAGTCAGTTTCTACCCATAGTGACCCTGTATAGGATTTTCAAGCATCTGCTAGTGAGTTTGAACCACCTACCTTACAGTTCAAATGGCTTTGCATTCTGGCACATCAACCCACAGCGCCACACCAGGACTCTACATTAATTTTATATGGGGAATATTTGTATACAGCTTTCCACAGATGAGGAAAGAAACCCAAAAAAGGTTATGCTACTTCCTGAGAGAGTGCCTAGCAAGAAGCAGAGCTGGGAATCAAAATGTAAGCATTTCAATGCTCACTATGAATCTATATCCTACATATACAGGGCTGCCTGCTACCTCCTTGCATAATAAGCTATGATTCACTAAGAGTATTAAGTCAGAGCACCTGTAAAAGCAGAGGCAGAGTTGTTCTCTGCCCACTCATCTAAAATGTCTTGATTCGATCTGATTGTGAACTCCTTACAACTAGAAATAGAAAAGAAAGCAAAATGAATTCATCTCAATTTTACTTAAAAGAAATGTTACAGTGATTTTAGTTAGGAGGAACAATTGTGTGTGTGTGTGTGTGTGTGTGTGTGTGTGTGTGTGTGTGCTTTACTGGCATAGCTAGAACATTTTAATCTAGAAGTAATTTTGAGAACATTGCCTGGTTTCTAAATAGCGAAGCTTTTAAGATACATTTAAGTTACATTTGCTCACTATGTATTTAGAGATTGTAGGAAAATGAAAATGTCTATGCAGTAAAAAGCACAGTTTGAATGGTCACACATTCTTGTGTGAGTTTTCTCTTTTAGTGCTGAGTCATATGTAAGTTTTGTGGTGTTAAAAACCATAGTATACCATTTTTGAGAGGTTGGGATAATTGAGATTCTGATTTCATGATAATTGAATTTTAAGCTCCCCCTGATTTTCCTTTCCTTATCTTAAAGTTTCACATTAATATCCTGTGGCCACTCCAGTGTCTCAAAGCAGCAATCCATCAGCTTGATCGCAAACTTGTTCTATCCTGCCCTAAGCATAAAACAGACTGCTCTGTGGTGTCAACCCAGGAAATATTTACTTTGGAAAACATAACTAGTTTTTTTGTCTGTTATTTGTGCGCTAAAAACCTGAGGCCATGCCCATGTGTGAGGAAAGACCCTTAAGTGCTTTCCTGGGAGGCCTTTATTTGTGGCTAATTTTCACTTCTATATATTCGTACATTATTTTTATTACCTGAAAATTGCTCTAAGAATGCCTGGAGGAATAATCAACTCCATGATAAATTGTGCCTCTCTCCATGACAAGAGAGCATAATTACTTGTTCACATGTCCACATTTATAATTTGATTTTAGAACAGAAAACAAATATCATTTCACAAAAACCTATCTATATTACATTTGAACAATTAATGGAGATTTTTAAAAAGTAATGATTTCTTAGCTCTATGAGTTTTTAAAGATCATCATGTCAGTATTTTATTATCATCTGCTTTAACATGAATGTTGTTGTTGTTAAGTGCCGTTTTGAGTTGATTCCGACCCATAGCAACCCTGCATAGAGTTTCCAAGGAGCAGCTGGTGAGCTTGAATCACTGACCTTGCAGTTCAAATGACTTTGCAGTTTGATGCATTAGCCCAGAGTTCCACACCAGGACTCCTTAATATGAATTGTTGTTTGTTGTTGTTAAGTACCATGGAGTCGGTTCTGACTCATAGTGACCCTGCACAGGGTTTCTGAGGTTGCAAATCATTACAGGACCAGAAAGCCTCATCTTTCTCCCACAGAACAGCTGGGAGTTTCGAACTGACTAACATGAATAGAAAGCGCAAAAGGATAACTACACAGAAACTATTGCATCTAATTGTTATTTTACTCAGCAAGTATATACTCTCTCCAAAGGACCTTCTTTAAGCTGATTATTGTCCAGTTATTGGTTGAATGTGCTACCAACAACTTTTTAGGTTTTAAATCACACTTTTTTTTTTTTTTTTTTTTTAAAGAAAGAAAGCCCTCTCACTTTCTTTATATTTAGGACTGAGTCAGTTGTCATAAACAATTTTGTGTCTGAAGTATCAGAGAATAAGGCAATAGTGAAAGTTATAAATTATCATTATGTAATACTTAGGTCAGTATTTTACCCGGAACTAGAAGGACTAGACAGTGTCTTGCTACCACTACCAACCATTCTGATCAAGATCTCAATTAAAGGTCCTGGACAGAGAGGAAGAAGAAGAAACTGTAGAACAAAACTGAAAAACATAAACAAGACAGCCTTATCGGTTTAATAGACTGGCAGAACCCCCTAAACTGTGGTCTTTAGACTTCCTGCAAGTCTGGGACTGAACCTATCCCTGGAGAATAGCATTTACTCAAACAAGAGGTAGGTATATAAAGTCAATAATACCAGAGAGAAATGTATTCCTTTGTAGAATTAGCCATAAGACACCAAAAAGATAGAATTTGCCCAGAAATAAAACTCAGAAGGCAAAAAGGGGAAAAAAGGAGGAACAAATGGTGGACCAAGGAAGGAAGTAAGAAGGGTGCTAATTACACTTAGGAGATTACAAACAGTATCGCTAAATAAAATGTATATAAAATGGTGAGTGGAAAATTAATATGCTTTGTAAGCTTTCACTCATACTACAATAAAAAAAAAATCAAAATTAAATAAAAAATTAGATGAGTTTTTGACTCTCATAATCCCCCCAAATTCCAAATAATAACTATTTATTTCTAATTGAAAAAATGAACACAGTTTCATAACTCAATTTTTCAAACATAGAATACTATTATCGTTACTAATGTTAACCTAGCAGTTAAAAATTTAAGAGGACTGCAAGAAAGATTATTCAAAATCACTGACTGTGAAATCTAAGCAAGGCTATTTAAATCTTCACCTTTCACCTTATTAACTATCAGGAGTAAAAAGCAAATTACTGAATTTCTCTGAGTGTCATTGTCACAATTCTTAAGTAGTCTGGAGTTAATAGTACCTCATTTGTTTAGAGAGAAGATCAAATGAAATAATTATTCTAAAGTACCTAACAGTGCCTGCCTCCCTGTTCAGAAAATATAAATTCTCATTTGCAATTGTGACAATTGTGAGTATGTTGGAGGACTTGGTGATGTTTCATTCTGCTGCGCATAGTGTCCTCATGAGTCAGAATTCACTAGAAGGCACTTAATAACAATTCAACTCTACACTGAAGACTCTAAAATACTATTTTCTTCTAATAGTAATCAGGGTTTCTGTATGGGGCACGATAAACACAGAACAAAACTAGAACAAGCTGTAATTCTAGAAAATAAGTGGCATATCAAAGAGTCAGAGGTCATGTGAAAAGAATTCAAGAGTTTATTTGAAGATACATCTAAGACTGGAAAATCAACAAGGGCAGTAAGCTGAAATGAAATACTACTTTAAACAAAGTCATCCATAAACATGCTACCAAAATGATTTTGTTACCATTTGAGCATGCTGGAGAACAAACTCATTATTTTCAAAAGAGTAAAACAGACAGAATCACACTTAAAATGAATGACTTTCCTATGGAAATAATACAACAGAGTGAGCAAGGAACTGATAACATGAAGTTTCTTCATTATAAAAGCATTGCAGCTAATAAAAGAAGCAGTAAAGATAGCATATGGCCTGTTTGTAATCCTTAATGAGCCAATGTATCAAGGCACTGATTATCAATGACTGCTAATTACACACATACACAACATTGGAGAAACTTAATGATTACTTTCTACATATTGATTATTATATTCTAAAATTACTTTTTTAAAAAAATAACTAAGAACATGCAGTCACTGCTTGATTGCTCCAGAGCGCTTCCCCAAGAAATGGTTGTTTCGGTTGTTATTTCAGTATTTCAGCACAATTATTTTGTTATTTGCTCCTTTCTGCAATCTATCATTTGCTTGAAAACACATAAATTTTATTTCACTATGAGTAAACATAAAGTTTCCCAAGGACTACAACCTACTTCATTAATTTATAAGGTTTACACTATCTCTTCTATCATTTAGTTTTCATCTCTAACGAGATTGGTCTGGATTATTCTTAATATAGCCTCATCTCTGAATAATGACCATAGCAAACTAACAGTTCTCATGCATATATATTTTTTCTATATAGTCATCAAACTAACTTGCTAAATTATAAGGACAACTATATCACTTCATTTATCAAAATTTCCAAAGCCTTTGTGGCATATATAGAATTAACCTATGTGCAAAGACCTGGACTTAGAAACCAGAAAGGGAAGAGCATGCTCAATGTTTCTCAGGTTAGAAGAAATGAAGAATAATTTCAAGCTTCCATGTGAAATATTGATGGATTGCATGGGCAAAATATTTTGATGCAGAAAGCATCAAAAGAAGATGGAAGGCATACATAAAGTCACTGAACCAAAATGAAAGGGTTGGTATTTAACCATTTCAAGTGGCAGCATATTATCAAGAACAAATGGAAAGGAAGGAAGAGGCCAAAGCTGTACTGAAGGCATTCACAAAAAGCAATATTCCAGGAATAGGCAGAATACAAATGGAAATCTTTCAACAAACTGATGCAGGACTGGAGGTACGCATTCATCTATGCCAAGAAATTTGGAATACAGGTACCTGACAAACCAATTGGAAGAGGTAACTATTTCTGCCCATTCCAAAGAGAGGTGACCCAATGGAATGTGGAAATTATCAAACAATATCACTGTTACTACATGCAAGTAAAATTTTACTGAAGATAATTCTAAAACCACTGCTACAGTACTACAACTGGGAACTGTCAGAAACTCAAGTCAGAGTCAGATGAAGATGACAATTTAGAGATACCATTGCTGACATGAGATTGATCTTGGCTGAAAGCAAAGAATATCAGAAGATGTTTATCTTTGCTTTACTGGATATGCAAAGGTTTTGACTGGATCATGTCAAGCAATGAAAAGTATTATGAAGGATTGGTATTCTAAAACACTTGATTGTGTTCATGAGGAATCTGTACATAGACCAAGACACAATTGTTCAAACAGAACAAGGGAATAGCGAATGGTTTAAAATCAGGAAAGGTGTACACCAGGCCTGTATTCACCATATTTATTCAATCTGTATGCTGAGCGAATAATCTGATTAGATGGATTATATTGATGGAGAACCTGGTATTGAAGGAAGGCTCATTAACATCTTGCTGTAGGCAGATGGTACAACCATGCTTGCTGAAGTAAAGTGGACTTAAAACTGATGAAGGTCAAAGACACCAGCTTTCAGTATAGATTGCATCTCAATATAAAGAAAACAAAAATCCTCGCCACTGGATCAATAAGTAGCATCATGTGAAAAGTTTGAAGTTGTCAAAGAATTCATTTTGCTTGGATCTACACTCAACACTAATGATAGCAGCAGTCAAGAAATCAAATTATTGCATTAGGTAAATCTGCTGCACAAAGTATTGGAGAACACAGTAGTTAGTTTAAGGACTAAGGTATGTCTAATCCAAGTCGTAGAATTTTTCAAGAGTTTAATATACATTAGAAAGACTGTGGAAGAATCGATGCATTTGCATTGTGGTGTTGGAGAAGAATACTGAAAGTACCATTTGCTGCCAGAAGAACAAACAAACCTGTTCTGGAAGCACAGCTAGACTGCTACTTAGAAGCAAGGATGGCAAGATTTTTTTACTCATGCTAGACATATTATCAGGATGAACCAATCCTGGAGCAGACATTATACTTAGTGAATTGGTGTTTCAGTGAAAAAGAGGAAGACTCCCCTCCCCCATAGTTGGATAGGTTGACACAGTGGCCGCAGAAATGGATTCAAGTATAACAACAATTTTGAGGAACATGGATTACCAGGCAGTGTTTCATTTTATTGTGCATAGGGTTGCTTTGAGTCAGAAAAGATTTGAAGACACCTAACAACAGCATGCCTATTTCAACTGGTTCTAAAACTTTCCATTTACATCCCTAATAAAACCCACCTTGATAAATCAGTGAATTCATTTAGGCTTTGTATTCTCAGGCCCCATATGATATGTTATTTCATGACCCTGTTGTTGTTAAGTGCCATTGAGCTGATTCTGACCCATAGCCACCCTGTATAGGGTTTCCAAGGAGCAGCTGGTGAGCTTGAACCTCCAACCTTGCAGTTCAAACGGCTTTGCAATCTGGCACATTCACCCATAGTGCCACATAAAACAACCTAGGTGTATTTCAATTTCAATATGTTTTAAATACTTAAAGTTTTAATACACCTGTTTGTTTGTTTTGTTGTTAAGTGCTGTCATGTCATTTCCAACTCATAGCAACCCTATACAAGGTTTTCAAAGTCAGATGCCTTGTTTTGCAAGTGCTTTGCACATGATGGTTCTCTCTTCTCTATATATAATTTGCTCTTGTGTCTATAACTTATCAGTTAACTGACCTGTCATCAGAGCTCAATATAACTTTTAGCACATTTTTCATTTTGTCAGCCAAGCTCATTTATTGTGCTAGTATTGTTATCAGTGTACAATTTTAAGTTTGCACTCGTTTTGAGTGATTTTTCCTTAACTATTTCTCCCATAAGGCTTGCTAATTTTTCTTTATCAGAAGATAAATTTATTCATCAGCCATTATACAATATCTAATGCTACAGGATAATGTGCAGTATCACAAGGTTGACCTTGTGATACAGTTTGAACAGGAAGGATGGCAGTTCAAGTCCCCAAGGTGCTCTTCAGAAACCCTATACAGAATTGCTATCAGTCAGAACCAACTCAATAGCACTTAATAAGAAGTTCATTAATGTTAAAGAGCAAACTTATACATACACTGAAGAAATTGCCTTTAATTCCTTCATCCCTCTATAGGTATTACAATACTTTAAACTTGCCTACAGTTTTGGCAGATAATACTGGTGAGCCATGGACTGTCAGAAAACAAACAAATTTGTTTCGGAAAACATACAGTCAGAATGGAAGTAAGGATGACAAAAGTTTGTTTATGTACTTTGGACGTGCTATCAGGAGATTCTAATCCCTAGAGAAGATACGATGCTTGGTAAATGGAGGAGCAATGAAAAAGACTAAAACCTTCAGCAAGATAGATTGACACAGGACTGCAACAGTAGGCTCAAACATAGCAATAATTGTGAGGATGGAGCAGGGTCTGTCGGTGTTTCATTTGTTGTGCATAGAATCACCATGACTCGGCGTGTACTGGACTGTACCTAAGAACATCTGTACCTTTATAGCCTTCTTTTCTAACAGATTAAATCCAGTTTCTTTTTGGTCAGCTTCATTTAGCTTTACTGAGATTGCCTACCTTCATCTTGATTGTGCTCTTACCCTTTATCACCCTTTCTCTTTCTGTTGCTCTAGTTATTGCCAATGTTGTAAAAAAATTGTCTCAAAGTATATGATTATCAAAGTGACTCATTTTATTACCTTGCCATAGGAAGAGATGTGATCCATCTAGCAGTACAAGCCAATCTTAATCTTAATAAGACTGACTTAATAGCGGCAAACTACCAGCTGTTCCACGGGAGAAAGATGAGGCTTTCTGCTCCCGTAAAGATGTACAGCCTCAGAAACTCTGTACAGAGTCACTATGGGTTGGAACCGACTCCATGGCACATAACAACAACAACATAAGCAAAGTTTATTAAAGTTAAAATTGTGGATGATTTCATAACTGTATGTTTTGACAGTGTCACTTCCTGACTGTTTTGCCTCACCCATCTGAGTGTTCTAAAGTCCCACATTTCTGGGATCTGTTTTTTTCTAGTCTGTGACCACTAAGAATTCAGTGATCCAGATGCAAAGGGAGAGATCTGTCAATGGTCTTCTACCATCATCTTAAATCCATTGTCTGTGATGCTAACAGGGCCTTGAGAATTTCCACATGTACCATCCTGACATATCCCTGCTCTACTTTAAATAATGTTGCTTAACCAATCTTCATTCACCCTAACTTCAGCGTTTACGTCAGTTTCTCACTGTAACTGAATGCCTTCCTAAGTGTTAGCCATGAGTTACCACTAAACAGTTTCTTTTCCCTGAACACAAGCCAAATTATTTCTGTAACCGCATCTTATTATTCTTGTTCTTGTCATACTTGAACAATATATCAGTCACCAACACAAAGGAAGATTTACTTCAAGAAGGACTATAATAATGTTGCTGTATAACTCTCCACACAGCTTTCAACCCAGCCCCAGGTCCACTTCAGTGAATATGCTGTTGTTGCGGTGTGTTGTTAACTCAGTTCCAACTGCTTACAACCAAGTATAGTGTTTCTGAACTCCTGGTGTGGACAAGCACTGGAATTTGAGCAACTAGTTTGACAGTTCAAACCCACCAACTGCTCTTTGGGAACCATGTACAGGATCGCTATGAGTTGGAATTGACTCTACAGCATTTAGCCACAATAATAACATAGAGTTCCTGAGGCTATAAATCTTTACAGGAGCAGAAAAATCTCATCTTTCTCCCACAAAGTGACTAGTGGGTTCGAATCTTGTGGTTAGCAGTCCAATGGATAAGCTACTACAGTAAGAGTGTTCCTATCTGTGAATATGTTGGCATTGTTGTTAAGTGCTGTTGAATCTGTTTCGACTCATAGAGACCCTGTATAGGGTTTCTGAGGAGCGGCTTGTGAGATTGAACCACCAACTTGTGATTAGCAGTCCAGTGCTTATCCCATTGTCTATACTCTCTCAATATTGTGATTTGATCCCCTGATTCCTTGTTTCATTATCTAGTCTTCATTCCTAACAAATTTCCTTATTATTTTTTCTGGATTTTGTTGGCCATTAATTTCTTGTCATTATCTTCTAAAAGGCTTTCTTCCTGTATAAAAGGGATGTATGCTACTGGCAGTCAGGCCACTATTTAAGTTAATTAAAGTAATTTAAGATTGATTCTCTCCTATGTGGATGTTTCTGATTAATGGGTTTCTGTACATTTCTGAACTCCCTACAGCACCTTGAAGTACCCAACCACTTTCTCTAGCATCTGATTTCCAAGGTCACAGTGCATCAAAATATAATGAAGGTTTTAGGACACAGTCCTGGAAGTTGTGTATATTTCCACTAAATGGGCTAGAATATTTGAGTACTAGAGAAACTGGGAAATGTAGATTCCTCTAATATCTAGAAACCTAAGGGCTGCTGAGTAGGATCCAGAATTGATGATAAGCAAATAATCTCAGTTGACACAAAAGAATAATAAAAAAAAATTATAAACAACAAAAAACCATTATAAATGTATATGCCACAAAACCATAAAATCACAACACATAATTTAAAGAACACATTAATCATGTACCTAAAATGTCTTTAAATGTCTATAGAATATGGATCAGGTAGTATAAACACAAGCATCCATGCTGGTGCAATGGTTAAAGCATTCAGCTGCTAACTGAATGGTGGGAAGTTTGAAACCACCAGTCATAATGAATGAGAAAGATGTGGCAATCTGTAATTTTAAAATTACAGCCTTGCAAACCCTTACAGATTCTAAAACAGTTCTACTCTGTTTTATAAGGTTGCTATGAGTTGGAATTGACTCAATGGCATACAATGATAACATAAACAGTATAACCACAGTAGCTATAGTCACTTTGGCTATATCTGAATTTTTATAGTTAAGAAATTTCAAATGGTAAAACTACAAAGAGTACGTAATAAATCCAAATAAATTCATTTAAAAAGTTTTTCTCTTAATTTCTTTTATATAGTAGACATTGAGGGTGAAGTCAGAATTGATTAACAACAGGCATAAATTCATAGGACTTATTTTCTAATGTGGAGACCAATATGTGAATAACAACTCCATACCACAGATGAAGAACTAGAGATCATGAGTTCAAATCGATTGAGAAGAATCTGTGACTTCTGCTGAGCTCCAACTAACCTAGCTTAATAGGCTGACTCCTGGACTCTCCAGGGGTGATTATTTCTGGCACTGATAATATGACACTTTCCAGGGTTACATTCTGGTAATGGACTTCTCCTCTGTTAACTGACATATTGATCAGCATGCAAATGGCAACCTAACTATTCCCCTGAATCTTCTATTCAAATTCAAAAATAAATTACATGTTCTCTTCAGGGTCAAACTCCCATGTCTTGAAGATGAATGATGATATTAAATTACTGAAAATAACAAGTGGATAAACAAACAAATTGAAATGGTCTCTGTGGAAATGCACAATAGAATTACTTTTTCTCCATACTTTCTCTTCTTTTCAGTTCAGTCTTCCCAGGAAACCATACTGCTTCTGAGTAGTATATATTTCAAGCTTCTTATTCAGAATGGCAACTCCTATCATTCACCAAAGGTTTCCTGGTAGTATAGTGGGCTATGAGCAGTGCTGCTAAACACAAGACTAGCAGTTTGAAGCTAACAGTTACTCCATGGGAAAAACGATGAGGCTTTTAAGCTCCTGTAAAGGATTACAGTCCTTGGAAAGTCTATAGAGAGTCCCTATGAGTCAAAACCAACTCTGTGACATACAAATGCCACCATCATGCATTAATAGTCGTGGTGTGGCACTGTAGAGTAAGCACTGGATGGCAACATCAATTTGAACTGTTAGGTGGCAGTATAAACTACCAACCACTCCTCAGAAACCCTCTACAGGGTTGCTATATGAGTCAGAACCAACTCAGTGGCACCTAACAACGTCATCATGCATTAACCTTTGCTATCCTTTCATGAAGGAGCTATGGTAGCATAGTGATTAAGAATCAGGCTGTTAACCTCAGGGTCAGCAGTTCAAAACTACCAGCTTTTCCATGGGAGAAAGATGAGGCTTTCTGCTCCTGTAAAGATTATAGCCTCAGAAACCCTGTACAGGGTCCTATGAGTTGGAACCTAATCCATGGCACATCACCACCACCACCACCATTCTTTCATGATCAAATGGTTTATCTTCATCTGTGCCCCACTGTTTCTAACCCTCTCTAACCATACAGGACTTTTGGTAATTCCTAGCCCAATTTGCTCTATGGATGTTGCACCCTGCATTTAGAAGGACAACCCACTTCATTCATCTTGACATTTCATTCTCATTCAAGTCCCATCTCTTCTGCTATGGAAGATTCCCTAACATGGTAGAGTGATTTAAAGCGCCATTTTGTATGCTTTTGTTAAATATTGAATGTATTTTTGTTATAGCACTTAGAACAAGCTTGTATAGCTCTTTATATATGTGACTATTTATTTATTAGGTTGTGAACTGCTTGAGGTAAAGCACTGTATTTTCCCATTTTCCTCAGGTCCTACATATAGGAAAAATATAACAAATTCCTTA
Source organism: Chrysochloris asiatica (assembly GCF_000296735.1). Lineage (NCBI taxonomy): Eukaryota > Metazoa > Chordata > Mammalia > Afrosoricida > Chrysochloridae > Chrysochloris > Chrysochloris asiatica. The sequence continues at coordinate 2,949,345 of NW_006408649.1, read as the reverse complement.
TTGACATATCAAAGAATAAATCAGTTGATAGCAAGTATGGGATGACACTAATGAAAAGACACATCATAAATTCTGAGATGTTAACATATTAAAATTAAAAAAAAAAAAGTGCATTTAAAAATTGACAAAATCTAACATAATCTACCATAGTGAATGTTACAGTCATTATGGCTGTGGTTATGATGTGTCATGGAGTCATTGTGACTCCTAGCGACCCTGCATAGGGTTTCCAAAGTTGTAAATCTTTAAGGGAACAGAAAGCCTCATCTTTCTCCTGCAGAATGGCTGGTAGTTTTGAACTGCTGACCTTGAGGTTAGCAGCCCAACTCATGACCACTATGTTAGGTGTAGCATATTATGGGAATACTAAGAAGTATGTGGTTGATTTTCCCAGAAGAATCCAGAAAACTTTTAATGTTGTAAAGTGCTGTTGAGTCAGTTCCTACTCATAGGAAGCCTGTATAGCATTTCTGAGGAGCAGATGGTAGGTTTGAACTACCTATTTTTCTGTTAGGAGTCAATTGCTTATCCTAAAACACCACACCAGGACCCACAAAACTTCTATATACATATAGAAATAGTGAGATTTAAAGCTGAACTTTTGAAATTTATGTATACTTTAGTGCAAAATGATTGTGGCATAATAGATATTATATAAACATAGTCGTATAGAAATAGGTGACAATTTTAACTTTTGATATTTTAATTTAGTTCACACAGAACAGTTAAAAGTGTTATATTTCATGAAAATAATCTCATCTTTGGATAGAATAGGCATATATTAAATATTGACTACTAAAGATATTAATATGTAATGCTATTTTGACAAAAATGAATAATAAATGATTAAGAATATTATACAAAGGTACATATATGTTTGCAAATTATATTTAATTTTTAATGGTGGCAGTGAAGATAACTGTGTAAACTATAATTATAATCTAGTTTGAAATAAATAAAATTATAGAAAGAACAAACTGCTTAAAAATGTTCATAAGAGAAAATAGCTATTACCTGTCTTAATTATGGGATAGAATTAAAAGACAACAAACAAACAAACAACTATCTCCAAAATGCACAAATACCACTGGTACTTGTTCTTTTGGAAGAATATAATGACAATTACAACCACAGCTAATATTTATTGGATACTTAATAGAGGTCTTGCACTTTTCTAAGTATTTACATACCTGTAGCTCATTTGGTCCTCACAGCAAACCTATGTGACAGATATTCTTATTCTCTGATATTAAAGTTAAGGAAACTAAGTGGAGTCTGGCCATCTGACTCCAGAGGAGAAGTATGCAAACTATGGCTGAGAAGTACTTGAAAAGGATTACCTTAGTTACCTAGTACATTTGTAGAGAAAAACACCAGCAAGTGGCTTTAAAGAACAGGAGTTTAATTTCTCACATTTCTGGAGGCTAAAGGTCCAAATCTGGTGTCAGCTGTATCAATTCCTTCCTTAGGTCTCACTCTTAATTCCTGATATCTGCCAGCAATCCTTTCATTTGCTTGTAAAGGTTTGTTGCAAAGTGCCTCTCTTCTCCCTGCATGTGTGCCCCTGTCTCTTCCCCTCTTTCAATTATATTAGGTTTAGGATACATATTAGTGGCTTCATTATCATAATAAAAGAAACCCCCTATTTCCAAATAAGATGTTTGTATTACAGGTTTGGGGTTAGAACGTCCACATAGTCTTTCTGAGACATAATTTAGTCCATAACATGGGCAGAGCAGGCATGGTCAGGGAAGAACAGCATGGTCCAGCAAATCCATATGGACTTTTAGATGTATTTGTGTCTTTTTGTGCCTCACCACCTATTTATTGTGTACTTTTAAGCAAGAGTGTTAATTTATTTCCTTCAGATAAGAAATGAAGTATAATGCCTGTTTGGAAAAATTAATGGAATAATTTTTTTTAAAGTGCAGCTATGAAGATAAGTAGCATAATGAATGCAGGAAATCCTCAGGTTACAAACACCCAACTTACAGACAACTCATACTTGCCCTTTAATTTTATGTCCGTTTTCACTCTCTTTGAAATTATTGAACCAACCCCTATTCACAACTAATTCTTCATCAATTTGCTAATTTGCTACATGGGCAAACTTTAGACGCTTAAAAAAGGCTTCACTAAAAACTGTATGTATCTGTTGCAATTTAACTACAAACTTGACTTAAAGACACTCTAGGGAATTAATCTTGTCATAATCCAGGTACCGTACATCTTGTACAATTCTCAGAAGAATGAAACTCTACATTAGAAGTTAGAAAGTGAGCAGTTAGAAGGAACCCAGTAAAAGAAAACTTCTTAAACTAGGAACCAAGTTAACACTGGTATTATTCCAGTTCCTACAATTTCCTATGACCTTGAGTTAAGTACTAAGTTTTATCTTCTGGAAAACTGAGTTAACAGCAATTATTTCTGAATTATAGGACTGAATAAAGAAATTTGATTAAGGCACTTGAACATAGTATTGCAAACATAAATATCAATTGTTATTCTAACTTTCCACCACTCTTCCCCATTAAATTTAGTCCAGGAGATTATTACTAATACTTTTAACTCCTGAATATCAACCAAGTTAAAGGACAGTGTTGTTCATAAACATGGGTCAAAGGCCCTTCAGACCTTCCAATAAGATTAGAGAACATTTCAGAAAAACAAAATGCAACTATCTATTTAATCAAAGCACAGAGCTGAGACTCCAGGGGCAAAGAGACATCCACAGAGACATAAAAGCAACCAGGGACAGAGTGGAGATGATTTCCTAATGGGCACATCACTTCTATTACTATGAGTCACATCTAGACAAAATTTTAAATATAAATCTGAACAACAAGAAAAATCTGCCTGTGCTTCTTGTTTAAGTACAGTTTAAGAATAGTGATAGCACTGCCCTACCCATATGCCATTCAACAGTTTGACTGTTGTGCTATAGTAGCTTTTGTGTTGCTGTGATGTTGGAAGTTATGTCATTGGTATTTCGATATCAGCAGGGTCACCCATGTTGGACAGGTTTCAGTGAAGTTTCCAGATTGAGACTGCTTAGAAAGAAAGAGCTGCCAGTCTACTTTCAAAAATTGTTGCTGTTGTAAATGCCATCGAGTTGGTTCTGTCTCATAGCAGCCCTGTATAGGGTTTCCTAGGGGTGGCTGGTAGGTTTGAACCACTGACCTTACAGTTAGCAGTCCAGTGCTTATCCAGTAGTAGAATATAGTGCTGGAAGATAAGCTTGGAAGTAACTATACAACTATACAATAGTCACAATGATGGATTCAAATATATCAATGGTCAGAAAGATGGCACAAAAACAGGCAATGTTTGTTTTGTCCTTGATAAGGTTTCCATGAGTCAGAGCTTACCTGACAGCAACTAATCACAATAGCACTCCACTCAATAATGTGAATATGTTCTTACAGAGTTCTTAAAGTATTTATCATACTTTTTTTTAAGTGCAGGCCTCAAACCTACCCTGCAAATTAAAACAAAAATCATTTATACATTATAGAGATGAATGCATGTGTTTTAATAGTTTCCCAAGCTAATGGTTGTTTCCCAAGCTTGAACAACAAGCAGTATCTATGCAGGGACTACAACTCTTTGGTTAGGTGGTTTTCTTCTCTACGTATCAGGTATCAGTCCCTTTACTAGCAGCTAGATGAGTAAAGTTTTGCTGTTTTCAAAGACACAAAATATAATCATATGAACTGTTCTGTCTCTCTAGTTCCCTTGGGCTATTTCTCTGGGAGAAACTTTTTCAGACTTGCTTAGCATTTAGATAATAAATGACTCAACTGTTTTGAAAGCAAAATGCATTTTTCACATATTCCCTGTTTAGAAAACATCTAGCATATAAACATGAATGGTAGAAGAAAGAAACTTGGAGAACAAGGCACTCTCAGTTTGGGGGGAAATAAACAGGCCAATTTACTTTTAAAATATAAACTATTTAATTTCTCTAAGAAAAAGAAAAATAGCAATTCTGATAACAGAATATCCCTTCTTTCTTATTTTAGTTTTTAAATGTGCACAACTTCTATGGCAGATAAACAAATGTAGCCACAACAGGATGAATTTCACAGAGCTTGTTCATAGATTATGAATTGTCCCCTAAGAACAGTAGCAGCAACAGATTCCCAAAGAACGTGTTTAATAAAGAATATGCTCCATTCCACCTGTATGTTTTATAGGCTACAGAAATATTTTAAAGAAAGCATTGAGTTGGAGTAACGTAATAGAAAAAAAAACATCATCATCAATTGTCCCAGACCACAGAAAAGTCGGAATAATTTTAAGATTTGAATTCCCTTAGAAATGGAAATCAACTCCATCAATGAGTAATAAACACTGTATGTGAAGATAGGTTAGGAGTATATAAAAATCACATCCCTAGCTAAAGTTCTGTTTTTGTTAGGTTTTAGAATAATACCAACTAAAAGATAAAAGATAAATGCACTAACTGTAGTATGCTATAGATGATGATGAACATTGATTCATTATTATAGTAGTTTAAAAAAAAAGAGTTTCTCATTGTTAGAATGAATTGTGAAATAGGCAGTGAGGTTAAGGCTGTGAAAATGATCAGTTTGGATATTTTGGTTTTGTCATTGTCATTGTTGAGGTAACCCCCAATTTATGGCAAACCTATGCAGAACTGAAATGAAATGTTGCACCATGCTGGGCCATCCCTATGAGTGTTTAGGAATCAGACTGTTGTGATCCATAGGATTGTTATTGGAGCTTACTTTAGGAAGCAGATTGCCAGACCTGTCTACCTAGTCCTTCTTAATCTGGAAGCTCCACTGAAGTGTGTTCAGCATCATTGCATCACACAGAGCTCCACAGATAGATGGGTGATGGCTGAGCATGAGTTGCCTTGGTTAAGAAATGAATCTTCATGGCAGAGAAGCATTTCTGACAGTGGTTCTTGGACACATTTAAAAATTATTCTATATATCCAAGTGTGAATGCAGTGATTATTTCATACTTTTATTCTTTGAAAAATATTTTGAGGCATATAATCAAATACATGTAAAAAAATTATACATACACAAACACAATCACTGCATGTTGCCCCCTTTGCTTTCTTCTGCCAGTCTGTAGCTGACTGCATATACGCTCATGTAAAGCAAAGAACACTATGGTATAAACACTGGAATTAGCATTCAATCCCAGTCCCACTATTGAACACAGACAATTAGCAAAATAGTAAAAGAAGTTGGGTTAAATGCTTAAGCCAAACAATTTCTTTCTTATATCCAACCCATCCTTCCTCAGTGACCTTTAGCTTCTCAAGTCTAAGTGTTTTGTATGTACAATTAAAACGTCAAGCAAGTCTATAAGTAATTTCTTATAAAGATCAAATTTGCAAAAAAATGAGAAGGGTTTGCCTAATGCCTAATATGCAGTAAGCCTTCCATAAATGTATGGTATTATTATCATTGCTATCGTCATAATTAGCTGTGTAGTTTCCAGGATAATGTCACTTAAAAAAGTATCTCAATCTTTATCTGTATAAATGGAGATGTGAACTTTTGCTGTCTTTCTATAGTTCATAACTTCTGTAAAATACAATTCAGGAAACGATGTGGGAAGCAAGCCATGAAGCACAAAAGAAAGCACTGTGAGTGGTTTGATGGATGCATTACTCACAGAATATGATGAAGCAAGTGTCTTTTTTTCTTGCTCTATTACTAGGCTCATCTTACCCTACCTCTGCATGGAAATTTGGGTAGATGCCACACATTTCTTACAGTGCAGATAAGAGACTGCAATGACCATTGTCACAAGACCAATTCAGTACAAAGCCCATAGAAGGAATACTGCTCAGTAACATGTATGAAGAAGCATATTAATGTGTGTTTATCATATTAATCATATTAAATTATATCAATATGGATGAATATTTAAAGCATTGTGCCCTGGCTTGGCATTTTAGGATAAGCACTGAACTAGTAGCCATTAGGTCTGTAGTTCAAATGAACCAGGCCTTCTGGGAAACCCTTGGTAGGGTCTTTTTGAGTCAGAACCAACTGGACAGCACTTAACAACAACAAGTAAAAGAAGATACAAAAAGGCAATAAAGTAACTGAGCCCATTAGTGGAGCTTCTGTAAAAGAAAAACAAGAATAGATATAAGATCAATATTTACCAGTAACTGGTGTAGGTGAGAGAGGGTTTACCACAAAGAAGCAGTAGGAACTCTTAAAGTGATGAGATTATTCTTATCTTGATTTTGGTGGGTATTACAGCTCAAAATGAAAAAGCCCAGTAATATAATGAGATGTGCAAAGTCCTAGAGTTAGAAAACCATAGGCAAGAATGCGCTCAACATTTCTCAACTGAATGATCTGAAGAGAAAATTCCAGATTCAGATTTCTATATGGAAGAATTCTATGGGCAATATACTGAAATTTTCAGGAAGCATAAAAAGAAGGAGTAGGGAATAAATAGAGTCATGGTCCCAAAAATAATTGATCGATGCTCAGCCATCTTATGAAGTTGCATATGATCAACAGAAAATAATATTTAAGGAAGAAGTCTAGGCTACATTGAAGGCATTGGTGTAAAATAAGTCTCCAGGAATTGATGTAATTGAAATTGAAATATTTCAACAAACTGATGTAGAACTGGAGGTTATCGATTATTTAACCCAAGAAATTTGAAAGATAGTTACCTGGACAAATGGTTGAAAGAGATCCATATTCATGCCTACTCCAAAGAAAGGTGACCATATGGAATGTAGAAAACATTAAACAATATCATTAATATCATACACAAGTCAAATTTTGCTGAAGATAATTTAAAAATGGTTGCAGCAGTACATAGACACATAGCTGCCAGAAATCCAAGCCAGATTAAGAGGATGATGTAGAAGTATGGATATCATTGCTGAGATGGATCTTAGCTGAAAGTAGAAAGTGCCAGATGTTTATTAACTATATAAAAACATTTGACTGTGTGAATCATAACAAACTCTGGATAACATTGTGAAGAATGAGTGTTCCTGAATGCTGAATTGTGCTAATGAACAACCTGTTTATAGGTCAAGATTCAGTCATTTGAACAGAATAAGGAGATACTGAATGCTTTAAAATCAATAAACGTAGGCATCACCAAACGTATTCAATCTGTATATTGAGCAAATTATCCAACAAGCTGAATTACATGAAAAAAAACATGGCATCAGGATTGCAGGAAGAGTCATTAACAACTTGTGATATGCAGATGACACAACCTTACTTGCTGGAAGCAAAAAGGACTTGAAAATCTTACTGATTAAATCATAGGTTACAACCTTCAAGTATGGATTGCATCTCAATGCAAAGAAACAAAACTCCTTACAAATGGACCAAAAATGACATCAATAACTTCAATAAAGATTGAAGTTGTTAAGTAATTCATTTTGCTAGGTTCCACAATCAATACTCATGGAAACAGCAGTCAAGAAATCAAATGGTGTATTGCACTAGGCAAATCTGGTGCAAGAAACTCATTAAAATGCTAAATAGCAAAAAACGGCGTTTAGATGACTAAGGTGCAATCTGACCCAAAACATATTTTCAATTGACTCTTATGCTTGTGAAAGTTGAACAATTAATAAGGAAGACTGGAAAAGACTTGATGAATTTGAATTATTACATTTAAAATATTTAAAATATCATTGACTGGCAGAACAAACAAACCTATCTTGTAAGAAGTAGTCAGAATGCTTCTTAGAAGCAAGATGGCAAGACTTCATCTCTTGTCTTTGGACATATTGTCAGAGGAGTCAGTCCCTGTAAAATGATATTATGCTTGTAAAGTGGGGTCTAACAAAAATGAGGAAGACTCCAGTTGCATTGGATTGACACAGTGACAGCAACAATGGGTCAAACATTACAACATTTGTGAGGATTGTAGAGGAACAAGCAATGTTTTGTTCTGTTATGCATCGGGTTGCTATAAGTCTGAATCTACTCAATGTTACCTAACAACAAGTATATACATTCAACAAAGTTCATAGAACTATACTTAAAAAGGTTTAATATCCCTGTAACAAATATTTCACGAAACTCAATTTATACTAGCATTCATACATACATGCAAGTGCACACGCATACACACAGAAAGTGCTAATAAATGTTATCAGTCAAAGATGATGTTATTATTGCTATAAAGTCATCTTAGACTAATGACAGCCTTACAGTTAGTAGAACAAAACTGCCCATTCCTATGCCATCTCAAGACCGCTGATATGTTTAAGTACATTTTTGCATCTATATGTCTCACTGAGTGTTTTCCATATTTTTGCTGAGCAATTATATATTTGTTGCTGCTAGTTGCTATTGAACTATCTCTTACTCATGGTAAATTTATGTATAACAGATTAAAACATTGTTCAGTCCTATGCCATCAGCAGGATCTTTGATATTTCTGACCCCATTGGTGTGATTCTGATTGTGCCTAAGATACTAATTGATATTCTGAGCTTGATTTTAAATAAAATTCTCCCTTAACTCTCTTTCCCTTTGATCTATTGCAGGCTAGTAATCTAGCTTGATAAATTGAAACATGCTTGAATTATTTTATTTTGCCTTAGGAATTTCATCCTATAGGTTTAGAAAAAAGATGAGAGAAAGACTTACGGCTAAGTTAAACATTTTGAATTAGTGCCTTCATAATAATCATATCTAAGAGAGCAAGTTTCAGAGTCTCTCTTGACATCCATTTTGGTCTTTATATTCTTTCTTGTTTTCTTAATGACTTTATGTTTTCCTCCCATATAATGTTCTTGACATCATCCCACAACTCTTCTTGTCTTCAGCCCTTAGTGTCTAATGTATCAAATCTTTTCTTGAGATAATCTCTAAATTCAGGTGGGATATGCTTTAGGTCATATTTTGGCTCTTGTGAACTTGTTTTAATTTTCTTCAAATTCAGCCTGAACTTGCATATGAGCAATTGATGGTCTGCTGCATACTCTGCCCCTGGTGTATTTTAGCTAATGAGATGAAGCTTTTCCACTGTCTCTTTCCATAGGTACAGTCAGTTTGGTTTCTGTGCTTTCTAGCTGTTGATGACCATGTCTTATTTATACAACATCTTTTATTTTGTTTAAAAGAGGCATTTGCAAGGAATAAGTCATTGGTCCTGCAAAATTCTATCATGTGATCTCCAGCATTATTTTTATCACCAATGTTATATTTTCCAAATACTGATCCTTCCTCTATGTTTCCAACTTTTGCATTCCAATCATTTTCGTTGCATGTTTAATCAATTTCAAACTGAAGAAGTTGGTGGTGTGTGTGTAAAGTGTTATAGCGTCCATTCTGATTCATAGAAACCATGTATAGGGTTTCCAAGGAGCAGCTGATGAATTTGAACTGCCAACCTTGTGATTCACAGTGCAGTGCTTACCCTACATTACCACAGCAGAAGTTGAATTTTTCAGTTTCATCATCACTGACTTTACTGGTTGGTATGTAATTTTGAATAATAATTAAATTGATTGGTGTTCTTTGTGTTGTTGTTGTTAAGTGCTGTTGAGTTGATTCTGACCCATAGCGACCCTGTATAGGGTTTCCAAGGAGCCACTGGTGAGCTTGAACCACCAGCCTTGCAGTTCAAATGACTTTGCAGTCTGACACATTAGCCCACAGTCCCCCAGCTCCACACCACGTCTCAGGTCTTCCTTGTAGAAGCCCGAATATTAGTGCCTGTCCTGCTACTTTCTAAAAGCACAAAGAACAGAGCAATTTAAAAACTCATCTTGTAAGGGGAAAAGTAAGTTAATCCTTTCCTACAAACCTGTACAAAACAGCGATGATGAGTCCTCTATAGCTAATTTTCTCAATAGTGATGAGGAATAAGACTGAATGTCCGTATAGCATCTAAAGAATCCAGGGGACTCTGCAGCATTCAAGGAATTTATTGCTTAATCCTCACTTTAGGCAATTGGTCAACCAGGGGGAGGATAAAGCAAAGCTTATTAGAGCTCATAAGCAACAGTCCTTGTTTGTAGCATTTATAGATTGCTGTTTAAGAATTGTGGAAACATCCCAGAGTGAGGATTCATAAGATGAATTGCAATGCTGCTTCCCTGAAGCAAAACCCATTCCTCTGTTTCAGGATACTAGTTTAGAGTGGAGAGACCTTGCTGGAGCCCTGCACAAGGGACATAGGTTTCAACCAGCAGATCTCCTCCATGGAGGTGGATTCAAGTTTCAGGCAGCCAGGAGTACTCAGAGTGGAAAATCCCTTATGGAGAGAAAGCCAACATTCAAATGGTTGCTGCAAAATGTTTTATTTTTGGAGAAATTAAGATTAACTTTGTAAATGATATCATATGTCAAGTTTTTTGTTCCTTATTGATTTAAAATCTGACCATGTATACTAAATAAATTTGAGCTGTAGTATTGTTGTTTTACATTTCATCATCCTTGGTTTATGATAAGCTAAGTATTGGAAATGATATTAAATAAAAATTTTTGTTAATTAAAAAATAGATAAAAATTCTGTTTTTCAATAATATGTAATAGATTCCTGATTTTCTATGGATATAATCTGATCTAAACCAAGTTGAAGAGCTCTGGTAGCATAGTGTTTACGAATCGGGCCGCAAACCTTAAGGTCAGCAGTTTGAAACTACCAGCTGTTCCGCGGGAGAAAGATGAGGCTTTCTGCTCCCATAAAGATTTACAGCCTCGGAAATCCTGTACAGGGTCGCTATGAGTTGGAACCGACTCCACGGCACATACCAACAACAATCCAAGTTAATATTACCATATTATTACATGTGTTCCATAACATAATTGAACACAATGTAATCAATCAATTGTGCACATACCAATACAGGATGAATAAAAATTTATCGCTTCTGACTTATATAAAGCATAGCACAGAGACAGAGATATGTGAATATAGGTGAAACCGATGTTGTGAGGCCAAACATGGCTATAATCCCTCTTTCTGCTTGCTAAATCATTTGAATACAACACTTACTGCGGTGATATTGAAATCCAGAATCCTTGCAGGAGTTAACTTTGTTCACCAGAGTCATAAAAACTCCTGCCTTCAACTGGAGCATGCAAAAAAATGAACCAATTTTGTTGTCGCTAGGGACTCACCTCATCAGAAAGCCCTTTAATAAATTCTTATATCATACTTGTATGTGGACTCCTAGTACAGCACTGTAGGATAACATTGGACTGGGAAAACTGAAGGTTGGCAATTGAAAACCCCTCGCTACTCCTCAGAAGCTCTATGCAAGGTTGGTTTGAACCACTAGGTCAAACTCACCAGCTGCTCCTTGGAAACCCTATACTGGGTAGCTATGAGTTGGAACCAACTTCATGGAACTTTACAACAACAAGAGCAAATATAAACTTGGGGTTCATTAGCAGATAATCTACCATTCCTTTAAATTTAGGCAATAACTAATTTATATTCTATCTCTATTGATTTGCCTATTATGGACATTTCATATAAATGAAATCACAAAATGTGCAATTTTTTTGTTACTGGCTTCTCTCATTTTGCATAATGTTTTCATGACTCTTCTTTGCATGTACTCATACTTCATTTTTATTGTTGAATAATATGCCATTGTGTGACTATACCGTATTTTGTTGTTGCTGTAATTGTTAAGTTCCTTTGAGTTAAGCTGGTTCTGACTCATAGCGTCGCTGTGTGGTTTCTGAGGAGTGGCTTGTGGATTTGAACCACACACCTTACAGCAAGCAATCCAGAGCTTATCCTACAGCACTGCACTAGGACACCATGCCATATTCTAGTTATATTTTAGTTATCCATAAATCAATTTTTGAAAAATGTTTTTGTTTTCAAATTTTGTCTATTGTGAATTAATGCTATTCTTCATTGTTCAGCTCTTGCTGAGTACCATGGAGTCAGTTCTAACTCATAAGGTTTCTGTGGAGTGACTGGTGGGATTGAACTGCTAACATTGCAGTCCAGTGCTTTTACTAGAGTGCCAGACTACTGTACAAGTTTTTGTGTGGATGTGGAGGTTAATGATATTGAGCATTTCTTTTTTGTCTGTGTCCTTATGGCCAATAGAAGTCCTGGTATGGCTCTGTGGCTTAATGCGCCAGACTGCAAAGCCATTTGAACTGCAAGGTTCATGGGCCAACTCACCAGCTGCTTCTCGGCCACCCTACTCAAGGTCGCTATGGGTTGGAACCAACTCAACGGCACTTAACAACAACAACAACAACAATGGCCACTAGTATAACTCATTTGTAGAAATACCTATTTCAAATTTTGCCAATTTTAATCACATTATTTCTAATTTCATTATTAGGTTGTATGATATCTTTATGTGCAAGTCTCTTTCTAGATGTATTATTTGAAAAATATTCTTACTTTTTTTGGTAGTATCATAGAAACGCAATTTTTTTTATTTTGATGAAATGTACTTTGCCTATTTTCTTTTGTTGCTTCTATTTTTGGTGTTACATTTATATGTAGGCTTTGTCTAACACAAAGTCACAAATGATTATACACACATATATATACATCTCTGAAATGAGGACTCCACACTTAATTGTGTTCATGTAGAACTTGTACATAAATCAACAGGCAGTCATTACAACAGAGCAAAGACACAGTGCATGGCTCTAAATCAGGAAGAGTGTTGTCAGGATTATATTCTTTCAGTGTACTTATGAAATACACATGCTGAGAAAGTAATCCTAGAAGGTGAACTATGTAAAGATGAATGCGGTATTAGTTATAGAGGAAAACTAATTAATAATATGTGATATGCAGATAACAAAAGCTTGCTTATTGACAGTGAAGAGGGCTTGATGCACTTACTGATGAAGATCAAATACTATATCCTTCAATATGGTTTGTAGATTAATGTAAATAAAACAAAAGTCCACAAAACTGGACCAATAAGCATCATCATGCTACACAAAGAAAAGATTGAAGTTATCAAGGATTTCATTTTACTTGGATACACATTCAATACCCATGGAACAATCAGTAAAGAAATCAAATGATACATTGCATTGGGTAAATCTGCTTTTTAAAGACAATTTTAGAGGATTAAAAAGAAAATAATATCATTTTTAAGACTAAGGTGTGCTTTATATGTTGTTGTTGTTGTTAAATGCCATTGAGTCAATTCTGACTCCTAGCCACCCTGCATAGGGTTTCTGAGGAGCAGCTGGTGGGTATGCACTGTCCACCTTGTGGTTCACAGGCCAGTGCTGCTCCTACAGCATGACACCAGGACTCAATGCCTATAGAAGACATGGCATTTTCAATTACTTCATATGCATGTCAATGTGAGCCAATGAATAAGGAAGACCCAAGAAGAACTGATGTTTTCAAATATGATGTTGGTGAAGAATATTGAATAGATCATGTACTGCCAGAAGAATGAACAGATCTATCCTGGATAAAGTACAGCTAGAACATTCCTTAGAAGCTAATATTATGAGATTCTAGTTTGGACATATGATTGGGAGGGATATTACCAGGAAGGGTATCATGTTTGGAAAGTAAGGGGTCAGTGAAAATGAGGAAGACCTTTAATGAGCTGAATTGACTTGGTGGCTGTAACAATACTTCTCACTCATGGAAACAATTATCAGGACGTACATGACAAGGCAACATTTCCTTCTGTTGCACACTGGTACAATATGGTTTAGAACCAACTCAATAGATCTAACAACAACAATATATTTCTCTTTGTAATTTTTATAAATTAAACACATGCAGTTTATTCTAAGATACATTTTTAAGTTAATTTTGTATAATGTGTAAGGAAGGGATGAAGGTAGACAAGGTAGATAAAGTTTATATGGGGTTTCTTTGTTGCATATCATGTGGTAAAAGCATGAATTTTATCATAATAAACCTGAATGCCCAGCTGTTGCAATACTGTTTGGTGAAAAGACTATTTTTTCACATTAAATTGTGTTTACACCCTTACTGAAGACACATTCATGGAAAGTGCTGATTTATTAAAGGTGTGCAATGAAAGGTTAGAAAGTTTAGGATTCTTAACATTTTTATTAAAAAACAAAACAAAACAAACAAAAAAAAAAACATAAATTAAATCCAGTCAATTTATGACTTATACAATGAGAATGTAAATATTCTAAGAATATAAACAGGAACAAGCTAAGTTGAATGTGACATATAAAAAAGTGTTAGACACGCTGATTATGTTGTTAAATTCTTGATTAACATGACTGAGAAATAAGAAAACAACAGTTAGTGCTGTTAAGTTAGTTCCCACCCATAATGACCCAATATAGGTTTTTTTGAGTAACAGCTGGTGGGTTTGAACCACTGACTTTGCAGTTAGCAATCCAGGACTTATCCTACAGCACCAAGACTCCAATTAACACGATTAGAATTTCTAAGTAAGTCCTTTTTTGCAGTATTTGATGAATGATGTTGATGTTAAGTGCCCTTGAGTGGGTTCAGACTCACAGACACTGTGTATAGGGTTTCTGAGGAGGGCCTGGTGAGTTTGAACTGCCAGTCTTATGGCTCAAACTGACCTTATGGTCACATACTTATATAACAGCACCACACCAAGACTTTGTTTAAGGAATAGTTGACTAATATAAATCAGTGTTTGCTTCTTAATATATTTTAGTTATGAAATTAAACAAACATTTAAAAAAAAAAATCAAATGCTACATTACTGTGTTGGAAGAAGTACAGCCAGAATGCTCCTTAGACGCCAGGATGATGAGATTTTCTCTCTCATAGTTCTGACATATTATCAGGAGGGACCAGACCCTGGAGAAGGACATCATGCTTGATAAAGTGAAGAGCCAGAGAAAAAGAGAAAGACTTCTAGAGAGTTGGATTGACACACTGACATCAGCCATGGGCTCAAGCATAACATTTATGAGGATTGCACAGGACTGGGCAGTGTTTCCTTCTGTTGTGTATAACGTTGCTATGAGGTGAAATTGACTCAACAGCACCTAACAGCAATGACATTACTTTGCCAAAGATGTAAGATAGAACCATGATTAAATAAAATTTTACAGAATAAAAATTAATCTCAGCATTTTAATATTATGATGATGAGTCATTTCCCACACTTAGCAACCCTGTTTAGGGTTTCCAAAGAGCAGCTTGTAGGTTTGAACCATTGACTTTGTAGTTAGTAATCCATTTTTTGTTATAGCACAACACTAGGCATGCCAACACTATGATGTTGTTAAATGCCTTCAAGTAGGTGTCCATTCTCAGTGACCCTGTATAGGATTTCCTATACTGTTTGAACCTCCAACCTTATATTTCAAACTGACCTTGCTCA